>NC_060120.1:1022376939-1022976939 GCF_021461395.2 Schistocerca americana | reverse complement strand
TCCACAAATAAAATTCCCGAAATTAAATAACGCTCCCACTAGCGTAACTCTGCACTGTAACAACAAGACTGTCTGACAGAGAGGACGAGATCTGGAGTGAACTTTACCTAAGCTGACTGCAGCCCCGGATCAACGATATTTGGGAACCGGAGCAAGAACTCGACAGTGGCGCCTCCCCTCCCTTCCCCTCGTACGTTTGAGATAGGACGTAAAAATCCATAAAATCGATTTTTCAAAAATGTTAATTTTGTAGCGCACATCTTTCTGAACAGTTTGATGTGTGAAACATGTATTTTCGAGGAAATGTAAAGATGTTATACAGTCCTACGTGTGCTAAAGTGCAGTGCCATGTCTCTTCACATAGAATTCTTCTATCACACGTCACTGTATTTTGGTATGTGGAATTCAAACGTGTACATTGTAATGGAAGCTATCAAACATATATTCAGGACAGTGGAAATTAAAATGTCTTGTGGTGCCTGTCCTGCGCCGATTTGATATCCTAATATCCTTAAAAAAAACACAATTAGTAGTGGGTCGGATTATCTTTGACCGAGGGAATAAGAACTCATCAATAAATTTCCACTCTTCATTGCGTATTAGCTAATAACTTCCCCTTTTGTGAGTTATAAAATTAAACATAGTAAATATAAAACGAGTAAAGACAAGAGACAAGCAAGACAGTACACATTTATTCAACCTTTAGGTAAAAGAATTTTTTTTCTCTAATCTTGCCACAGCTTTGCACGGCGTGCTTTCCTTTCTGCGAAAGAATCTATTACCTCATCTAAGTTGGTCATACGTTTTGCTACACGAAAAATCAAAATGCCGTTGTCTAATACTGAAAAAGCTGTTAATACGAATAGTACCCAAGACTGGTGTGGTTTCTCGATTTGATTACGTCTATTTCGTCACTGTTAAATAAAACTAAATAGACCGTTCTAATATTGCACACCAAATAAGCAAGACTGTTTTGGCACAAGTCGTTATTTTTATGTACCTCATTTGAATAAATGACACGACAGAACGTAATTCACCAACTACCGACATCAAATGCCTCTATTAGGCTTACTACAAGGAAAAACGTTTTACTTTAGGAAATGGTTTCACATTTCGTTCATATGCTCAAGCATGAGATCGAAAAATAGTAGTAAGAAATTTTTATATAAATTTGCAATCGTCATATTCTTCCATATAACTTGTGTGATGTCCTCGTTTCTTCCCCATCCTCGTTCTAACAAACAATCTTGTCATCACTAATTCTTTAACTATTCCTGCCATTGTCAAAACTTTTTCTCCGGTTAACTTCACTAACCCTGCCAGAATCAGTAGTTCAGTTATCCCGCATTCATTCTTCGGTTAGGCGTTATTACGTGCTCATACAACGCGTTTTCCGCGCTGTTCTGAGACAAGTACTTAAGCACCTGCTAAGCGAGGACTGTACAACTGGTAGGTGTAGGTGTATACGCCAGCTTTGTGGTATTTCTAAAGCCTGGAATTTCTGTACGAACATTATATACCACGAAATAGCGTGGCAACACCATTATCGTCATCCACGCCATCATTCAAGCACAGTTGTTTTCAGGTTTGAATATTTAGTTGACACCGACTTTTTCCCAGTGCTAGATATTCTGAAAACCACTTTTAAGTGCATGGGAAAATTTTCGGGTGAATTTTGTCATTATATTCGAATTTCTGACTATTTGTAGCCATTTGAAATAAATGTCTGCTATGCTGTGTACCGTTACTTTGCTATTCTACCAGTAACATGATGGTTAAATAGTGCGTGAATTTGCATAGTAGCATCACACTTAACGTCTATAGGGCGGATAAAACAAGCCACCAGTTTTGACAGTTGAGTATGGAATGAGTGGAAGCAAGCGTAGTTAGTGACGTTAAAATCTTCTGGAGTGTTAGGCCACGTCGTATTTCCTCTAAAATAAACGACGTTTCGACCCCTCTGCCTGGATCTTTTTCAGGATCTTCCGATGTTGACTATTGCTAGAACACAGATCTTCCAATGTCCACTATTGCTATAACACCGATCTTCCAGTGTCCACGATTGCTAGAACACAGATCCTCCAGTGTCCACTATTGCTAGAACGCAGTGTTCTAGCAATAGTGGACACCGGAAGATCCTGAAGAAGATTCCAGCAGAGGGGTCGCAACGTCGGTTATTTTAGAGGAAATATGACACTGCCTAACACCGCAGAAGATTTTAACTTTAGTGATAACGGCCACGAAAGCCTGCAGCCTTACATGGAAGCGTAGTTGCCAGCGTGTGCTGGACGCGCCAGCAAGTAAGTGTAAATGTCGTGTGACGGGTACACCGTTCACTGGGTGCAAGTCTTTCGATTTGAAGCCACTTCGGCGACTTGCACGTCGATGGGGATGAAACGATGATGATTAGCACAACACAACACCCAGTCCCTCAGCTGAGAAAATCTCCGACCCAGCCGGAAATCGAACCCGGGTCCTTAGGACTGACATTCTGTCGCGCTGACCACTCAGCTACCGGTGGCGGACGCGCCTGCAAGTACAATGCGGAACCTGTCAGGCTCGCTCGACCGCCGACAAAGCCGGCCGATCTGCGAGATTTCCCAAAAGATTTAAAAGACACTGTCCGGTACAAAACTCGCAATCTCACACATTTCATAGTTTAATTCGTCAGCTTAACGATGAACCGCCTATCATTTCGTTAATGGTCATAGTAGTTGCGATATTTCCGTACTAGGTAAAATGCTGCAAGAAACTCTTAGTTTGAGGTGAAATATAGGTATCGCTGTGCGTTTATGTTTGGTGCATGTTAGGTTACATGTTACTGCGTATTAAATGTAGTAATATATTGAATTATTCTTTAAACTTGGAAGGATATCGCTGTCTGTTTCCAGTATCGAGAAAATGTAAAGCCCGCCATCACGAACTCTTCCGTCAGTGAAAAAATTAGAATGAAATATTCATAAATTCCTCATATCTCATAAATGATTTGAGATATCCAAATAAGATTCTGGCAAATGATAGCGCACAAAGACAAGAGTGTTTTTTCACACGATTAATGTGCGAAACTTCCATATCTACCGCGATATTCAAGTGACTATAAACTTTTTTCAATGAAATAATGTTATTATTAAGAACCATCGATAGCTGGTGACAAGAACAGCTGTGGGTTTCGTAACAATATAAATCAAGAAGTTACACGTTTATTTTTTTGCCTCGAAGGGGCTTTTTCAGAAACTATTGACCTGTCTTGCCCTCAGTTATTAGTTTAATAACACACTCTTTCAGGGTTCTGTAGCAGTTTCAACTGCATTAGAATGTCCTTGTGACGCATATTTGTAAACCCTGCTGTGTTTTGGTAGAAGCAGCAGATTTTAACAAACTTGTCAACAAGAGAAATAAAGTATTCCTCAGAACTCATCAGAATCCTTGGCAAATCAATGTCTCCTAAACTACCTTCTTGGTATGTCTGACAACTCAAGACCAGTGCTGTCGTGTAACATATGCACTGGCTTCTTTTGTCAGCATTTCAAGCTACTCTATTGCTATCAGGATCAACGGAACTCGCAATAAAATAAAATAAGTAAGCGTAAACTTTTTTTTGTCACATTACTTTTCACCTAGGCCCATATACTCTGTCGGATTCAAACGAACATGAAACGGAGGAAGCCTGATAAAATTAATCCCTTTACCGTTAGCCAGTTCGCCGACCTGGTAGCATGATGTCTTGGCTTCTACAGCGGTACAAGTTCCATTAACTTCGCCTAATACATACTAGGTTGAACTTTATCTCATGGAAGATTTCTTTGTACCCAGAGCAAAATATCAGCTTTCTTTCACTGCGTTGTTGGAGTTAAATGCATCACAACAGAGTGCTATGGCGTTTTGCCTTTAATATTGCCAAATTCTGGAGAATGTTTCGCAGCAGAACGTTATATTCTCAACCGGTGTCTGTGTCTTGGACGACACTTTCATTGCAAATCTTCTATTCAGATGTATTGCACTGTTGATACGAATGCAATGCCAGCACAAAAGCCGGTCGAAGTGGCCGTGCGGTTAAAGGCGCTGCAGTCTGGAACCGCAAGACTGCTATGGTCGCAGGTTCGAATCCTGCCTCGGGCATGGATGTTTGTGATGTCCTTAGGTTAGTTAGGTTTAACTAGTTCTAAGTTCTAGGGGACTAATGACCTCAGCAGTTGAGTCCCATAGTGCTCAGAGCCATTTGAACCATTTGAACCTCACAAAACACTTGTTCACAATACCTGCCGGCTAAAGAACACTTCAACGCCAGAAAGTACGACTTCACAACGGGAGATGGCGATCACTGATGTATCTATTGCGTGACACCACGTGGTACTGTTTATCCACGTAGTGGCAACAGGGGCGCTTTACCAGACGAAACGCTGGTGGCGTGGTAGGGAAAGTCAGCTCGCCATTGGTGTTACCAGGGCCGCGGCGTCATTCCCCCCTCCAACCAAACGCCAAAAGTCGCAACTAATTGTAAACGTACTATAATTGAAACATTTTGTGATTTATTTCAAGCAGAGTGCAGAAGTGAGGATGGGAGTATTACTTTCTCGAGAAATTTCACCTTTGTGAATCTGCGCTTACGTAAAAGTGAAGACTTCGTTTATCACTTCTACTGTCTCTCTCTGTATTTCATTTACAAGCATGCATGGTTCTCATTTTTTTATGTTAAGTAATACTGCAATTAACTGATTGAATTCAATACTCACCAGCAGCAGGAGTGTACAGGTTACTTCATAAGTAATCTTGATTTGGACTTTCCATCTCCACATTCTTTTAAATCCTATGTGGATGTTCTTTGGCAATATATGTAACCCATCCAGATGCATTTTTTGCATCTTCTGATGCAAACGCTACCACTACTACTACTACTTAGTGTTATAAGTGTGCATTTATTGTCACATACTAATAGAACCGCCGGCCGCGGTGGTCTCGCGGTTCTAGACGCTCAGTCCGGAACCGCGCGACTGCTACGGTCGCAGGTTCGAATCCTGCCTCGGGCATGGATGTGGGTGATGTCCTTAGGTTAGTTAGGTTTCAGTAGTTCTAAGTTCTAGGCGACTGATGACCACACATGTTAAGTCCCGTAGTGCTCAGAGCCAATTGAACCATTTGCACTTATACAAACAAAACAACCGTCACAACACCGCAGAAAGGTACAGGGGAATTTCCGATCGTCGGGGCGGTTTATTTAAGTTGGCCAGTCACGTTTAATTTTACGTCATTGTTGGCTCCGTGCAGAACTGTGAACTGCGCCAAACTAATAAGCAATTGGGCATTCTAGCCAGTCATCATGCTTCGATTTTTTTCGAAATAAATTTGTTTTTTCAGTAATAAATGTCGGTTACCGTTTGGGGATCTGGGAGGAACTGAGGAGGCGCCTATCGATCTCGGGGTCCTGGGCTCGTGCCCAGAATGTCCAATGGGGAACAGGGAGCTGAGACTCTCCCTACAATGCACGACTGCTCTCGTTCTGATTATTTTCGGTCACATTGTGAGCGTGTGGGTGCTATTCTGTTATTCTGCGCAACAGATTAATCTGAGATGTACCCTTTACCCTGCGGCTCCTGCAAGATGTAATTTCCTCCCCGACATTACTACACAAGTCAGACAGACGCTCCTAACGTTCTAAAGAGAAATGCCTGAAAAACTTTCAGCAATAAATATCTTCTGGAGTCGTCCGCTGTAAGGAAATGACACAAAAATTCACAAAATTTCTTACGTACCTAGTGGGATACTTGGGTACTGGAATAGTGTTAGTTAGTGTAAGAAAAACATGAAGCTAACGAAAATTATTATTCATTCTGAGAAATCACAATGGCACTTTTAGTTATGAACTGAATAAGTTATTTCTGGGTTCTTTTCGGAATGTGAAGTTACCTCTTAAAGATAGGATTCGCTAATGAAATTTCTATACAAAGTTTAAGATTGTTATTGACTTGACAGAATGGCTGAGAGCCACGCCTATTCAACCTGAATAATTATCCGTTAGAACGTTGCTAGGTACGGTCGAGGCTCTCGTGTATGAAATGCTGTGAAGTGTATTGCAGTGGAGGAAATATGGGGCTCGCAAGAGCTGTAGTGCACAATACCGTAAGCTGCGATGACTGCTGTCTGCGCCGCTTCCTGCTGACAGATAAGATAACTCTCGTTCTATCTGGTTTGACCTTCGCCAATCAAACTCTCCCTACGCCTTGATGAAGTCAAGTAGTCCTATTCGTCCCTAGTCTAACTATTGGCGTGGTACAGTGGTCAGACAACCAGTCCACCGCAATGCCACTCAAAAATTCGCTCGCAGGCGTTTAACTGTAACTATGTCCGTTCACACCGCACAATAAGTGTGGAGACCAACACAGTGAACAATGCTTAATCGCAAGCACTCGATATAGAGTCGCACTCTGATTCGCTCTCGACAGAGGTGCTCTCCCAGTGAAGTACTGAGGAGAGACTTGTTCCTCGCTCTTTGAGTATACGTACAAGCGCACACACTCTCGTTACGTGTTCTCGCTCCAAGAGCGACAAAGGAACAGCCCCTCTCCACACGAGATGTGAAGGGGTATATCTTTCAGTCTCTTCCATTACTCCTTCTGCTCAAAGCGTCAGGAATATCGTCTGCCAATCAGCATTGCTCTTCTAAAACGGGAGAATGACGTTTCGTTTAAGGCGACCAACCTGGAAATCTGTAGCATCAGCCTTTGGCGTTTGCTGTCTCCCCGTGAAAACCTCTAAAACTGCGTGCTATGTTTGTAAAGAATGCGTAGGCTGGGCGCTCCCACGCAATGTAGCGGAATTTCTCTTTTAAGCCGAACACGGGGTCGTCCTCCCCTTTCACTCGGGCAAAAGCTGTCCACTCCACGGGCGGTGGCCGTCCGATGTAGATAGGCTGAATCGTCCTCTGAAGGGACCGGCCTCTAGGCGTGCAGTCCGCCTCTTCCGAACTAAATGCTCTTGTGGCCATCGTGTCTTGAATGTGTATGTGTACGCCAGCCTCGAGTAAGCAGAAAGCTTAACCCAAGAACTTGAGCATTTGATGACTGTTTTTAAGTAATGCGGATATACCGAGAAGCAGATTCGTCGGGCTATGGAGTTTGGACCATCTCCGGAGGTGTACGAAGAGGAACATAGATCTGTAGCCTTTCTTCCTTATCCTGGAGGCTTATGGTCTAAGATTGGACGAATTTCAAGGAATTTTAACATTAAGAGTGTGTTCCATCCACCTTCTAAGATTAAGGTTCTGCTCAGCTCTGTGAAGGATGATTTGGGGCTTAGGAAACCCGGTGTGTACAAATTTTCGTGTCAATGTGGGAAAGCTTACGTTGGCCGTTCTATTCGCACAGTGCATGACAGGTGTGTGGAACACCGCCTTCATACGAGGCTACGACAGCCGGAAAAATCGGCGGTAGCAGAACGCTGCCTAAATGAGGAACAGAAAATGAAATTTGAGGAAACTGTTGTGGTTGCCAACATTTTCGGTTTTTGGAACAATGTCTATAAAGAGGCGATTGAAATTCGGTTGGCTGATTATTTAATCAACAGAGACAATGGATTTCCTCTTAGCAAAACGTGGAATCCTGTACTATCTCACATCAAAACTGAACGGTCTTCGGTGCGGCCTTGATTGCGATATATCGTTGCCAGCAGTGTTTCACTAAGGGCGGCGCCACCTCCCTGTTTTGGAAGGCAGAAACCGTGATTGGTGACGCATGTGCCGTGTACTGAACGGTGGCCTATATAGAACGTCGATTTGCAACTCGGCGTCAGTTCTCAGCGGGACTCATCAGCAGAAGCAGCATTTTCCTGAAGATGGCGACCAGTTGGATCGCCGAAATATCGAGTCAAGTTGATTTTAAGATTCGGCAGCAAACCCGAAGAGACTTTCATGACTTATTACGCCGGGAAAGCCTACGTAATCACAAGTTTGTCTCTTCTCCATATCTTATCCAGGATGAACACCGCTAAAAATACTGGGTTTTTCTGCTGCAGTTGTTTATGAAGACGATAACATATCAGCAATTATGTAAAGTGTTATGTCGCGACAGTGCAGCTAATTTTGCTGATAGCTTATCATGTGCATGTGCGCATATATAAGACAGTGTGGTCGTAGTCACTCTGTTCGTTGTGCCTGAGATACTGACTATCTAACCGCTGTGTCCACATAGCCATGGGTATCGAGAAGTACAAGGGACGTGTCGCATTGGTTACTGGCGCCAGTGCGGGCATCGGCGCCGCTATCGCGCAGGCGCTGCTGAAAGAAGGACTCACCGTCGTGGGAATGGCAAGGAGGGTTGAAAAGATCAAGGTACACATACATACACCATGTGTCCTAACTTATATTTCTAGATACAGTGTTACAAGGAGACCATATACCAATCACATGTTTTATTTTATGGAATTTGAGAACTGAAAGTCTTTCCACATCGGCAAGTCTTGTGTGTCTCGCCTTGTGATGCACATAAACTTGGCAGCACGTTCAAGTCTTGCCAGCATGTGTCCCGTGGACCTGCAACGATAGGGTGGGAGTGGTATTGTTGTGTATATGTTTGCAGCTCTTAGTTTTGCTATTGTCTAATTCTTGTGTTACGTGAGTGTGGTCTGAATGCTTACTGTTGCCGAGAGAGTGTTTTAGTGAAAGCGGTTTTCCGTGCAGGAGAAAACTTTATGGAGCATGTGAGGCAGCAAATTAGATTGCGTTTTCCTCCTTCGAAGTGTCCACATCGTGACAATGCGGGTGATTTAATTCGCAAATTCCCGACAACAGGATCAGTTCATGAAGCACCACGAACTAGTAGTCCCAAAATTTTAACAGAATGGAAGATTGACGACATTTCTGACATCATGTTGCGGAGTCTAACAAATCCGTGAAGTGATTGTCGCAATAGGCTGAAATCTCTCCTATGGCAGCACAAAACGCCGTAACCAAAGAGACAGGGATGTATCTGTATAAAATTACTGCTGCACAACAGTTATGTTATATGGAACATGGAAGAGGAATAGCATATTGTGAATCGTATAATTTATCTGTTAACCGTCATTAAGCCCGTTTTAGTTCGAAACTTTTTGCCTGATGAGGCTTTGTCTCACATATCGGGGTGCATTTCTTCTTTTTTTTATCATCAATCATCTGACTGGTTTTATGCGGTCCTCCACGACTTCTTTTCCTGTGCTAACCTCTTCATCTCACACTAGCATTTGCAACCTACGTCCTCAATTATTTGCCGGACGTATTCCAATCTCTGACTTCCTCTATAGTGTTTGCCTTCTACAGCTCCCTCCAGTATCATGGAACTCATTCCCTCATGTTTTAACAGATGTCCTATCATCCTGTGCCATCTCCTTCTCAGCATTTTCCACATATTCCTTTCCTCTCCGATTCTGCACAGAACCTCCTCATTCCTTACCTTATCAGTCCACCCAATTTTCAACATTCGTCTGTAGCACCACATCTCAAACGCATAAATTCTCTTATGTTCCGGTTTTCGCACAATCCATCTTTCACTACCATACAATGCTGTACTCCAGATGAACATTCTCAGAAATTTCTTCCTCAAATCAAGGCCGATATTTGATGTTAGTAGACTCAATTCTCTTATGTTCCGGTTTTCGCACAATCCATCTTTCACTACCATACAATGCTGTACTTCAGATGTACATTCTCAGAAATTTCTTCCTCAACTTAAGGCCGATATTTGATGTTAGTAGAATCAATTCTCTTATGTTCCGGTTTTCGCACAATCCATCTTTTACTACCATACAATGCTGTACTCCAGATGTACATTCTCAGAAATTTCTTCCTCAAATTAAGGCCGATATTTGATATTAGTAGACTTCTCTCGGCCAGGAATGCCTTTTTTGTTGTAGCTAGTCTGCTTTTAATGTCCTCCTTGCTCTGTCCGTCATTGGTTATTCTACTGCCTACGTAGCACAATTACTTAACTTCATCTACTTCGTGACCATCAATCCTCATCTTAAGTTTTTCGCTGTTCTCATTTTTGCTACTTCTCATTACCTTCGTCTTTCTTCGGTTTACTCTCAGTCCATACTCTGACCTCATTACACTGTTCATTCCGTTCAGCAGATCATGTAATTCTTCTTCGCTTTCACTTGAGACAGTAATGTCATCAGCAAATCGCATCATTTGATATCCTTTAACCTTGAATTTCAATTCCACTCCTGAACCTTTCTTTTATTTCCATCATTGCTTCCTCGACGTACAGATTGAACAGCAGGGGCGAAAGGCTACATCCTTGTCTCACCCTTTTCAATACGAGCACTTCGTTCTTGGTCGTCCACTAATTATTCCCTCTTGGATGTTGTACATATTCTATATGACCCGTCTCTCCCTATAGCTTATCCCTGCTTTTCTCAGAATTTCGAACATCTTGCACCATTTTACTTGTCGAATGCTTTTTCCAAGTCGACAAATCCTATGGAAGTGTCTTAATTTTAAAATGGGATGAGAAGTTCCGCTTTATGCGAGACACCTTTTTTCTTTTGTTTCACCCATACATGTTTCAGCACTTTTGTGCTATCGTCAGTGGGTCCTATTTTTTTATTTTTAACTGTAAATTTGTTGTTAATATATTAACGTTTGTGTTGTTTGCAACATAATGTAGAAGTTGCATTTATAACTTAATTGGCGAAAAGCGGGTGTAAGCATTAGTTAACATACCTTAAATGATGTTATTGTCCATTTCTTTTGGTAGCTGTTCTTCAAAATAAATGGACAATAACATCATGTAAGGTATGTTAACTAATGCTTACACCCACTTTTCGCCAATTAAGTTATAAATGCAACTTCTACATAATGTTGCAAACAACACAAATGTTAATATGTTAACAACAAATTTACAGTTAAAAATTTAAAAAAATATAAAAAAATAGAACCCACTGACGTTAGCACAAAAGTACTGAAACATGTATGGGTGAAACAAAAGTAAAAAGGTGTCCTGCATAAGGCAGAACTTCTCATCCCATTTTCTTAGCAAGCACGGAGACAACAAGAAGAACTGCACCACAAGATGATTAAGTCTTGATTTTACTTTAGTCTTGCTTCCATTATTAACCGCAACGTCAGAATTGCCTCTCTCATGCCTTCACCTTTCGTAAGGCCAAACTGATCGTCATCTAGAACATCCTCAATTTTCTTTTCCATTCTTCTGTATATTATTCTTCTAAACAAGTTGAATGCATGAACTGTTGAGCTGATTGTGCGATAATTCTCGCACTTGTCAGGTCTTGCCGTCTTTGGAATTGTGTGGATGATGCTTTTCCGAAAGTCAAATGGCATGTCGCCAGACTCATACATTCTATACACCAACGTGAATAGTCGTTTTGTTGACACTTCTCCCAATGATTTTAGAAATTCTGATGGAATGCAATCTATCCCTTTTGCCTTATGTGACTTTAAGTCTTCCAAAGCTCTTTTAAATCCTGATTCTAATTCTGAATTCCCTACCTCTTCTAAATCGAATTCTGTTTCTTCTTCTATCACATCAGACAAATCTTCCCTGTCAAAAACGCTTTCAGTGTATTCTTTCCACCCATCCGCTCTCTCCTCTGCATTTGACAGTGGAATTCCGGTTGCATTCGTAATGTTACTACCCTTGGTTTTAATGTCACCGAATGTTGTTTTTACTTTCCTGTATGCTGAGTCTGTCCTTCCGACAATCATTTCTTTTTCGATGTCTTCACATTTTTCCTGCAGCCATTTCGTCTGCATTTCCTATTTATTTCATTCCTCAGCGACTTGTATTTCTGTATTTCTGAGTTTCCCGGAACATTTTTGTACTTCCTTTTTTCATGAATCAACTGAAGTATTTCGTCTGTTATCCATCGTTTCTTCGCCATTATCTTCTTTGTTCTTATGTTAGCCTTCCCAACTTCTGTGATGGCCCTTTTTAGAGATGTCCATTCCTCTACATCTGTACTGCCTACGGAGCTATACCTTATTGCTGTATCTATAGCCTTGGAGAACTTCAAGCGTACCTCTTCACTCCTTACTACTTTCGTACCCCTCTTCTTTGCGTATTGATTCTTCCTGACTAATGTCTTAAACTTTAGCCTGCTCTTTATCACTACTATACTGTAACCTGAGTCTGTATCTGCTCCTGGATAAGCCATACAATCCAGTATCCGATTTGGGAATCTCTGTCTGAACATGGTATAATGTAACTGAAATCTTCCCGTATCACCCGGCCTTTTCCAAGTATACCTCCTCCTTTTGTGATTCTTGAACAGGGTATTCGCTATTACTAGCTGAAACTTGTTACAGAACTCAATTAGTCTTTCCCTTCTCTCATTCCTTGTCCCAAGCCCATATTCTCCTGTAACCTTTTCTTCTACTCCTTCCCCTACAACTGCATTCCAGTCCCCCATGACTACTAGATTTTCATCCCCCTTTACATACTGTATTACCCTTTCAATATCCTCGTACACTTTCTCTACCTCCTTATCTTCAGCTTGCGACGTCGGCAGGCATACATGAACTATCGTTGTCGGTGTTGGTTTGCTGTCGATTCTGGTAAGAACGACCCTTTCACTGAACTGTTCACAGAAACACACTCTCCGCCTTACCTTCATATTCATAACGAATCCTACACCTGTCACACCATTTTCTGCTGCTATTGATATTACCCTATACTCATCTGACCACAAATCCTTGTTTTCTTTCCACTTCGCTTCATTGACTCCTACATTATCTAGTTGAGCCTGCGCACTTCCGTTTTCAGATTTTCTAGTTTCCCTACCACGTTCTGGGTTCTGACATTCCACGCCCCCACTCGTAGAACGTTATCCTTCCGTTGATTATCAGATCTATTTCTCATGGTAACCTCCCCCTTGGCAGTCCCCTCCCGGAGATCAGAATGGGGGACTATTCCGGAATCTTTTGCCAATGGAGAGATTATCATAATACTTCTTCGATGACAGGCCATACGTCCAAAATTCACGAATTTTGTCGTAAAAAAATCCACGTGCTTTAAGAGAAACGCGATTGTGCGCAAAGAATATCGAAGTGTGGGTTGCCATAATGCGATCGCGAATTAGAGGACCGATCTTTTCCGATACTACGGTCACTTCCGATGTCTATTGTTCCCATAAAATTTATCCATATATTGCCCTGCTGAATGAAAATCTCCTCATACAGCACACCATTCCCTACGACTGTTAGATGAAATCTTTGGAGACAGAGTAACTATGAAAGGTCTTTGACCCCCACACTCACCTGACCTGTCTCCGCTCGACTATTCGCTTCAGGGTGTGACTAAAAGAGAATATAGGAACTGGAGACACCGATAATTGATTACCTGCATGCGATTACATGTGAAACATTGGTAAAGGTGTTCGCAAATAAATGTAAATGTGCCGAAATGTGCCTTCAAGAAAGAGGAAAACGTTTTCAGCACTGATTGTGATATTTGTGAGAACAGTGTATTTAACTGTAATTAATTAATTAATTAATTTTATTGTAATCATGTTGAATCCCTTCTCTCAACATAGCTGCTGCCACCATCAGTGAATCCTGGATAGTAGCTTATACAGTGATATGAATGTGCTGAAAACCTTAGCGTCCTGTGGAGAGACTTTACGAATACACTGTATCAATTAACCAAAGCAGGACTAGGCGACTCTCAGATATTCCTGAAAGAATCGACTCTGAAGTTTTCCGACCGTCAATACTATCGTCAAGCAGGGTCGATTTTCCTCGAAAGGGAGCTTGGCTCTGTAATAGAATGCCCATCTTTCTTGTGCAGATACTGGGTGCGATTCTTCGCCGACGCAAGCTTTTAAATACAGCTGCACGTTGTGTTAGCATTTTCGTGAAGCGTAAAATACGTATACATGAAAAGAAGTCAGTAGTGCGAGTGACAGGTAATCGCGATTTCTAATCTAGTTTGGGTCATTGCTTTTCTTCCCTGCGGTTCGAATACCTACGTCATTTAAAAATGATATTCATCAGATATATGCAAATTAGCACGTATGTAATTATCATTTTTAAGAGAATGCATGCCTTCCTTATTTATAACTACATATCACACACAAAATTTCAATTTAATTGCAAATAAAGATTTCTAGTTTCCACACTTTTAAAAGATCTTTATTATAGATAGTTCGAATTAAAAAAGACATTACAATTTTTTTTCATCTCCACATGTTCGACGCTTAACGGAAATGGACATGGAACATGCACCTCTCTTTAATATTTTACCTCACGCAGAAATCGAACCTTGGCCACCTACATGTTACGCCGTTATTCCAACGAAGAGCCATAGGGCTCGCCGGAAACGTGAACCCACAGTCTGGAACGATAGTCCTATCACAGCCCCCCCCCCCTCTTATTTGGTCATGATGTGCATTTATTTATTGCGAACATGTCGTAGTAGATGCGTACCAAACGTCGATTCTCTACGTTCCAGCCTGTTTAGAGATCCAGAACGTCAGTATTGGCACCACCATTGTCGCGCCACAAAATGAAGCGGCACTATGTCTTGTGTGAAATTTTCCAAAGTATAGGCATTGTGATTTCCTTGAATGCATCCTTGACAGCTTGCTTCAATTCGTCAGTTGTCTGGTCTCATTGTTTCGCGACACGGTCTTCATTATTCCCCACATGGAATTGTTGCATGGCGTCAGGTCTGACTCCTAAGAGGTCACTCAATTTGCGCTGGCAGATGCACTGATGTGTGTCAGCATAGTCGTTTTTGGAATTCCAAGTTCAGCAGATCTTCCCTACATCGATTTTATGGGTGGTCTAATCATAGAGTCCGCCACTGCTGCACGCGTTTGTTGTCGAATTGATGGTCGACCTGTCCTCTTTCGATCCAAAATGGATCCGATTCTGAAGAGAGTCTCTTGCCATCGTAGTATCTTTCGCTTTCTTACACCTTCTTTGTGCAGTCGTGCCTCAAAATGCTACTGCTCGTCTCTTACAGTTTTGCCGGTGCGTGTACATTCATGAGTCTATACACATGGCGGAACACCTTCTTCCACATTCCAGGTACTTGTGTCCGCCATCAGAAAAAAAGAAAAGACTTACGGTGCATAAATGTACACCATAACCAAAAAAGAGGAGTGTGACAGCACTTTCGGGCCTTACTGTACTTTAAGATGTCAAGAACGCTCGGAAATCTTCAACGCCGATTTACTCGAGAATTTTTGGGAGTAACCTTGAACTGCTTTGGTTAAATGATGTTTGGGATCATAAGTGCATGTACCATAAATAGAAGTATAAAAAAAATACTTTAGTCCGTTTACCATGTGGCCTCCTTCTTAGTTAAAACACTTGTTTCCTCGTCTGCCGGTTGCGGCAAGGCTCTTAAACGGAGGTTGTGCTTGGTTTAAAACACCAGACTATCTTGCTACACTGGATTTACTAACGAAGTAGCGCTGAACTGCTGCTACACTTCAAATATAATCTTCTATTGATTCCAGTCCCTGGCTGGGTCTATTTAGAACACAAATCTCACACACTTTTGCTTTTCTCTATCCACTCCGACCAATTATTCTCCCCTCTTCATCACATATGCCTTCACTCCAGGGATCCACCTGTCTCTCGGGCTCTCTCTAAAACTCTTGTCTGCTACTTTCATTTTCAAGGCCTGTCGTGGTGTCCTACCAACTTCCTAACCCAGGGATGCCCAACCGGGGGCGCGTGGGTCCCATGCGGCCCAAACCAAGGACCAGTTCTCCCCAAGAATCTATCATACGACCGGTAAAAAAAGAAATTGTATAGCGCTGATGACCTCGATGTTGAGCGCCCATCAACCCCCCCCCCCCCCCCCCCCCCAGAACCTGTATAAAATTTCGTTACTGTAAAGTTACGATAAATATTTTCAATCTGCAACTCCTGCCATACGATGCTATTCTCTCATTGTTCTGTCCTGTATTTTTTTCCTCTGCCTTTTCTTCAGCAGTTATCACTAGTAGTGCAAAGTATATTATGTGCGTTCCAAATATACTCGTCTTCTTCCAATGCGGTCAGGGTCGTTTGCAAAGTAATCAGACGCTTAAAGCTGTTTTTTACATGAATTAGGTTCCTTAAGGAACCGTGCAATAACTTGGAATTCTAGTTGTGCAGGAATGAGGTCGCAGGTGTTGGTAGCTCTCGACGATACACAGCAGTGATGCGCACTAACACACACACACACACACACACACACACACGCATGCATGCAGACACCGCGGGCGGCAGTTAGCCTGATGGCAACCGACCCTCAGGATCTTTCTCGCAATTATTTTCATTCAGCTTATCTTCTTCCCTAAAAGGAGAGGACTTTCTCTTGTGAAACATTTGTGTTGATAATACATTATTGGAACTACATTTGTTTATTAAAGTGAATATTTGTCTAACAAATAACTTTTTCTCTCTCCTCTTGCTGCTCTTTACGTAGTCACAGTCAGGAGTTTGCGGCCTGTTGTACTACGGGCTCTGTGCACCCCTGCTACACGGTATACAGCCGCCATAGCTGGGCATGAGACCGTTAATCCGTTAACCATTAATTAACGAAGTTAACTTTTTCGAATAATGGATTAACATTTAAGTTAAATTTAGAGAACACACACACCACTGTTGTAATATTATACAGCATTTGTTACTTATACCGCAAACCGGTTTTCGGCTGTTACGTCATCATCAGGTACAAAGATAACTATGTGGTGCGGTGAAATTTTATTGGATAATAGATTTTAAACTAGTGCATCTACAGAGCAACTTCTTTTCCGGAGTTGAAAAATGTCCGTGTTAGATTCAGGAACAAAGCAAGATGGATTGTTTCACTGTAAACGCGATGTAAGGTTAATGAACCAAGGTAAAATATCTGACACATTGACTAATGAACTACATATAAATTACAAAAGTTGTTAATAGAACAAAACAAACTGAACAATAAACTATGGTGACATGCTGCAAAGATGTGGCTGATCAAAATAATCTTGACTTTAATACGTCTTAAATTACAAACAGATAATAGATACTAGCGTTATTAAGCAGATATGTGAAGCAGCTGTGATTATACAAAGCAAAATTTTTTAACACATCAGAAGAAGCCAGACTAAAATAATAGATTTTTCTGATACATAATAATTTGTAATACATGAAGCGGGCAGTGGTCACGGGTGTGGTCCACGGGGCCAACGAACTGTGCGGGTCCTGCAACGAAATTGTGACGTCACACCAGTAGACTTGTTCGCCATACTTTGGGAACGCTCGGCTGCGTGCAGGGATATCAATATTTAATTGAAAATGAAGCGACTGAAGGTCTTAATTTAGTCGTGTGCTGTCGAGAACTTGCATGCATTCCAATGCGCAGTCAAGACTTACTAAAGTCGTCTGAAATAGTTACTCGCTCGCCACCAGAGACGGCTGATGGCACTCCTGCAGTTTCACGTGCTGTGACTTATGTGCCACGGCCTGTCTTTCTCCTGGGCCTCGTGTGACGCGACCACTGACCGAAAGACAAAATCTGGACTTCTCACTGTCCGGTCATCTTCGCAGAAATCCACTGTGTCATCGGTGAGGGGGTGGGGGAGTGGGGAGCGGGCGAGCTACCCTAGGTGGCCGCAATACAGCGGAATGGGGAAAGGGTGGTAGGCAAGAGAACGACAAATCACACTGACTTGTTCCGTGGCTGTCTGTTCCAAGGGTCACTTGCCACAATGCATCTTAATGATGTGGAACGAGTCATTTTACGGAATATTATGTGATAGCGTGCCGCTCATTTGCAGACTGGTACCATAACAGGAAACAGTTTTCAGTCTTTGAGCACCAGTATCATCTTTGCACTAAACAGTCGTCTGTAGAACAGCAACAACTGCCCAGAAGAAATAATATCGGACTACTTTCAAATATACCATCTTAGGACGGGGGCAGACAGCCGCAATCCGTTCTTGGGAAACGTGCCATTCAGCTATGGAAGTCGATCTACAATCTACATCTACATCTACATGAATACTCTGCAAATCACATTTAAGTGCCTGGTAGAGGGTTCATCGAACCACCTTCACAATTCTCTATTACTCCAATGTCGTATAGCGTGCGGGAAGAATGAACACCTATATCTTTCCGTATGAGCTCCGATTTTCCTTATTTTATCTTTGTGGTCGTTCCTTCTTATGTAAGTCGGTGTCAACTAAATATTTTCGATTCGGAGGAGAAAGATGGTGATTGGAATTTCGTGAGAAGAATCCGTCGCACCGAAAAACGCCTTTCTTTTAATGATGTTCATCCCAAATCCTGTATCATTTCTGTGACACTCTCTCCCACATTTCGCGATAATACAAAACGTGGTGCCTTTCTTTGAACTTTTTCGATGTACTCAGTCAGTCCTATCTGGTAAATGGCAAATTAATCATTCGGAAAATGACTCATTAGGCAGCCCACTATACATTTTCCAAACAGTTTGTGCACAGAATGTGGAAAAAAAAAATATTCCTGCACCAACCAAAATCTAAGCACGTTTCTCATTAATAGTTGTTTCTGTTTGGCGGACATCGGTTCTGATAGTTTGCTTAGCAATTGTATTCTTCAAAATATGACGTTATAGTCAGAGATGAAACTATATAAGAATGTAGATATTCAATTGGCAATAAGACAGCCATGCTTATGTATTGAGGATAAATGCATGTTACCGCCCGAAGCACTTTTTCTTGCTCCTTTAAAGTATGGTTACAAAATACCAGACGAAATCGAAATAATTAGGCCCGGATATTAGGGGTTGGGGGGGGGGGGGGGGAGGTGGTTCTAACATTCTGCGTGGTGTCGTGTCTCCCTACCAGTTTCGCGCAACGACGCTCTGAGCGTGTTTTTTAGGGAATTGACTAGTTTGAACCTGGGACCTGTTGCTGGTAAGGAGAGGCCAGACCACACATGACATGTAGAGTTCAGAAGAGTTCAGTGAGACTAGCGATGATATAACCAAATACTTAATGATTTCAGCGTCAGCTCCACTGCACTCCCTGTAAAAGAATCTTAATACTAACTAAATTTAGTGGAAGGGGTTCAAGGCTTTCCTATTTTTAGTTAGCTGGTAAAATAACGTCTAAAAACCAGTTAAGTTTACCATTGGAAATTTTATTCTACTCACAAAACATTGTTTATAAATTGCACTATTGATAAAAGGAAATATTTTAATACAGGATGATAAAAACCAACTGCGTCCAACAAAAATGTGAACGAATATTCCCTGAATGGGTTTCCAAGTTCTACAATGAATCGAAGGATGACCTATGCCATATCACATCTATAATCTAGGTTTAAATTAAGTTTCTCAAAAGAGAAAACTATCAAAATGGTCTACAGTGGTCCTCAATTATCTTTAATTACTTATCTAACTTGTAAATTACAGTGGCTGATGTGGCTTCTCAATAATTATACACTCCTGGAAATGGAAAAAAGAACACATTGACACCGGTGTGTCAGACCCACCATACTTGCTCCGGACACTGCGAGAGGGCTGTACAAGCAATGATCACACGCACGGCACAGCGGACACACCAGGAACCGCGGTGTTGGCAGTCGAATGGCGCTAGCTGCGCAGCATTTGTGCACCGCCGCCGTCAGTGTCAGCCAGTTTGCCGTGGCATACGGAGCTCCATCGCAGTCTTTAACACTGGTAGCATGCCGCGACAGCGTGGACGTGAACCGTATGTGCAGTTGACGGACTTTGAGCGAGGGCGTATAGTGGGCATGCGGGAGGCCGGGTGGACGTACCGCCGAATTGCTCAACACGTGGGGCGTGAGGTCTCCACAGAACATCGATGTTGTCGCCAGTGGTCGGCGGAAGGTGCACGTGCCCGTCGACCTGGGACCGGACCGCAGCGACGCACGGATGCACGCCAAGACCGTAGGATCCTACGCAGTGCCGTAGGGGACCGCACCGCCACTTCCCAGCAAATTAGGGACACTGTTGCTCCTGGGGTATCGGCGAGGACCATTCGCAACCGTCTCCATGAAGCTGGGCTACGGTCCCGCACACCGTTAGGCCGTCTTCCGCTCACGCCCCAACATCGTGCAGCCCGCCTCCAGTGGTGTCGCGACAGGCGTGAATGGAGGGACGAATGGAGACGTGTCGTCTTCAGCGATGAGAGTCGCTTCTGCCTTGGTGCCAATGATGGTCGTATGCGTGTTTGGCGCCGTGCAGGTGAGCGCCACAATCAGGACTGCATACGACCGAGGCACACAGGGCCAACACCCGGCATCATGGTGTGGGGAGCGATCTCCTACACTGGCCGTACACCACTGGTGATCGTCGATGGGACACTGAATAGTGCACGGTACATCCAAACCGTCATCGAACCCATCGTTCTACCATTCCTAGACCGGCAAGGGAACTTGCTGTTCCAACAGGACAATGCACGTCCGCATGTATCACGCGCCACCCAACGTGCTCTAGAAGGTGTACGTCAACTACCCTGGCCAGCAAGATCTCCGGATCTGTCCCCCATTGAGCATGTTTGGGACTGGATGAAGCGTCGTCTCAGGCGGTCTGCACGTCCAGCACGAACGCTGGTCCAACTGAGGCGCCAGGTGGAAATGGCATGGCAAGCCGTTCCACAGGACTACATCCAGCATCTCTACGATCGTCTCCATGGGAGAATAGCAGCCTGCATTGCTGCGAAAGGTGGATATACACTGTACTAGTGCCGACATTGTACATGCTCTGTTGCCTGTGTCTATGTGCCTGTGGTTCTGTCAGTGTGATCATGTGATGTATCTGACCCCAGGAATGTGTCAATAAAGTTTCCCCTTCCTGGGACAATGAATTCACGGTGTTCTTATTTCAATTTCCAGGAGTGTGTAACAGTAAAATCATCGCGTTTCAGATTTTAACTTACGTAGCAAATGTGAATACCATGAGCTTTAATTGACGATCGACACTAGTATTACGCAAAATGGGTGAGTAACAGATGAGACTTCTGCACTTCTGAGTGAAGCTTTATGCGCTGTTATGCGGGGCAGCGGGCGGCGCAGCTCCACCTTCGCCGTCTCGGAAGCAACTCTCTCCTAACTTCTCGTTACTACAATTTACCGAAGTTTGTTTAAAAAAAAACTATCTGGCTGTGTTTTCATCTGACCAATCAGGGTCTCAATGTTAACCTTAAGCTCCGCCTACAAAAATTCTGTCTATCCAATAGGAAACGTTATACTTTTCGTGGTGGGACAATGTTTTTAAGGTTTGCAACGTAACAGAGACGCGAAAAAGTCTCACGCTAAAACTTGCAGCTGGTGTGGCCCTTTTAGTGTTATCGTAAGATCTATACTGTTCTTCTGGAGGGCTCTATTTTTTAAGATGGGCTGGGGGGTGGTCCTGTCGGTTACTTTTCGTGGTGGGGCAATGTTTTTAACGTTTGCAACGTAACAGAGACGCGAAAAAGTCTCACGCTAAAACTTGCAGCTGGTGTGGCCCTTTTAGTGTTATCGTAAGATCTATACTGTTCTTCTGGAGGGCTCTATTTTTTAACATGGGCTGGGGGGTGGTCCTGTCGGTTACTTTTCGTGGTGGGGCAATGTTTTTAACGTTTGCAACGTAACAGAGACGCGAAAAAGTCTCACGCTAAAACTTGCAGCTGGTGTGGCCCTTTTAGTGTTATCGTAAGATCTATACTGTTCTTCTGGAGGGCTCTAGCTTTTAACATGGGCTGGGGGGTGGTCCTAGCGGTTAGCTGGAGACGTGGGTGTCCGTCCCTTATCGTAGGGCCTTCTAGCTTAACACGGTTCTGCTCGCGGCTTCTGTTCTCGTTTCTCCCCTCGGAACTGCGTCTGTCTCACGGTGCGAAGGTATGACATGCATTTAGGCATTCTTGTGTTAGTCTGTGGTATTCCATTTGCTCACTCGTTACTCGTATTACTTTGGTTAATTTAATGTCACGATTTATTCGGAGCTATGCGACATACTACTGGATTTGCTTATCATGTCAGGGTTTTCATGGAAGGTGTTGGATTTGTTTGACACCTTACAGGGTAAACAGCCATATCTGCTCCGGCGGCAATTTCAGGGGGCACCAAATTCATATTAAAACTAAACTCCGTGTGAACAGGCCTTGGAAGGCTCAACGGTACCGACCGGCTGACGTGTCATCCTCTGTCCACATGCATCACTGGATGGGGATATGGAGGGGCATGTTGTCAGAACACCGCTCTCCCGTCCGTATGCCAGTTTACGACAACGGAGCCGCCACTTCTCAATGAAATAGCTCCATAGTTTGCCTCACAAGGACTGAGTGCACTCCGCTTGCCAACAGCGCTCGACAGCCCGACAGCGCTTAACCTGTGTGATTGTGGGGTGCATACTGTAAGACCTTCGGTACACACACCATAGATTATTTGACTTGTCGCTCTAACGAAGTAAGCGAGTGTCAGCAATATGTCTCGTGGTCTTATCGTGGCGTGTTTATCTTCTCCCGTTAGGTCAGATGATAGAAATGCCACTTGCATGCTTAGAGTAGCAGATTCACGGTGACCAACTTTAAACAGAACTTTATTAATTTTCAGACACATCTATTAAAATAATAAAAATCATAGATATTATGTAACTTGATTCTGGATGCTGTTTACAATTGACAATCTGAAGTTCCTTTGGTCTTGGCACGTTAATCTTATTCTCACGTATCTCTGATACTTGACACAGTGTCTATATAGTTATCTTCATGGCTACGTACAGGAATATGATAATCTTATTAGGCGCAGACTGAAACTTGACTACAGACTAATGCAGACTAATGCAGACTGACTAATCAGAGGTCTGTACACTCGTTATAATACCTCGCGCGTTCAGGAATCACTGCGCGAGTGTGACCCGTGAGGAGGAAAGGTTCTACGTTAGCAGCAGTCTCATTGGCTGCGTTACATATTAATGCGCGGATCGGCGGAAGCAGGATTTGGTCCGTCTCTAAGACAGCGCGATCTCGAAGTACGGAGACGGACGAGCGCTGCGCCTGCGCTGTTGTGCTTAGCAGGGCGCGCTCTAGTGGGAAAGTTGTCTACACGCTGACTACGCGGAACTATGTACACAACAGTGATCTTGAAGAAAAAAACTTGTTTCATAAAGCGCCTAGTGATGTGGACTGCTAAGGCAGCCAGTCCACAGTGACGGGTAGCCGAAAGAAAGGCACGCGTACACACACGCCGACTGGCGTGAAGTCTGGAACAGGATAAGTATTGAATGCTAATAAGAAAAGTATGCAGCTCCTCGAATACTTAACTTCATTCTTTGTTGGTTTACAACGTTCTTCTTGAGACATTTATACGATAACTATCAAACTATGTAAGGCTAATGGCGCCTTGCTAGGTCGTAGCCATGGACTTAGCAGAAGGCTATTCTAACTGTCTCTCGGCAAATGAGAGCAAAGCTTCGTCCGTATAGTCGCTAGCAAAGTCGTCGTACAACTGGGGCGAGTGCTATTCCGTATCTCGAGACCTGCCTTGAGGTGGCGCTCGGTCTGCGATCACACTGTGGCGACACGCGGGTCCGACATGTACTAAATGGACCGCGGCCGATTTAAGCTACCACCTAGCAAGTGTGGTGTCTGGCGGTGACACCACACCTAGCATCAAGCGCACATTGATGTGTCGATTGTTCATATGATTTTGAAACGCAGCCCTGTTGGCTTTGAATATTTTAATAAAGTCTAAGTTGAGTTCTGAACTAATCGTAAGTTGGTTTTCCAATACGTGCATAGTGTAGGTGATTTGTCTGCCAGGGGAATCTCTGTCACACCAAGAAATAAAAAAAACTTTCTTGCGCACAAAAGAGGCTGAGCCGAATAAACCCAAACGGATGCTTCTTTATGTGGTTGATTGGGTGAGCGAATGAGAAGCGTTGTTATAACTATTAGCGAAATCCATTGATTCATACTACCAGAGTGGAAATAAATGACTGACAGGAATAGCACGTAAGAAAGATTACAAAATGTCTTATCGCTCTATCCAAGAAAATGAATTTTGACAGAAAATGTTTGCCAGAACGTACACTACTAAGGGCCAGTTGTACAGTACATGAAACAACTGTTGCTTAAATTCTATTCTCGGAACAGCGCGGAAAATGCTTTGTACGAACAAGTAATAATACCTAACCAGAGAATGAACGCGGAGTAATGTTTGTTTGAACGAGGAAGGAAAAGACACGGGGATATCACACATATTACATGGAAGAATAAGAAGATTCCAGATTTAAATAAATATTTCGTACTAATAGTACTTTTGGATCTCATGCTTGAGAAACTAGTGTTTGTAGTGGACATGTGAAACTGTTTCCTAAAATAAAACTTCTTGCTTGTAATAGGCCTAATAGGCATTTGATATTGGTACTTCGTGAATTATGTTCTGTCGTGTTATTTATGCAAATGGGGAACATAAAAACTACGATTTGTGCCACAATAGTCTCGCTGATTTGGCGTTTGTTACAACTGCTGCAATATTAGGAACGCCTATTTCGTTTTATCTAGCAGACAGTGACAAAACTGACGTAATCAAATCGAGAAACCACACCAGTCTTGGGTGCTATTCGTATCAATAACATTTTCAGTATTAGACGACAACATTTTGAATTGTCACATAGGAAAACGTTTGACGAACTTTGATGAGGTAACAGATTCTTTCCAAAACGGAAAGCACGCCGTGTAAACCTTTCGCAAGGGACGTAAGGATTGAAGAAATGTGTACTGTCTTCCTTGTGTCTTGTCTTTACTGCTTTTATGTTTCCTATATTTAATTTTGTGTCAAGCAAAAGAGAAAGTTATTAGCTAACAGACAATAAAGAGTGGAAATTTTCTAAAGAGTTCTTATTCTCCCGGTCACAAATAATCTCACCCAGTATTCACTGTGGGTTTTTTTAAGGGTGCTTGGACGTCAAACCTGCCGATTGGGCGTTAGAGAGGCACCACAGAACATTTTAATTTCCACTGTCCTGAATATGGGTTTGATGGCTTCCATTACAAAATATACACTTTGAATCCCACACAGCGAAATACAGTGACGTGCGATAGAAGAATGCTGTGTGAACTTTTCCAACCTAAGACCAAACAGTATGTCTTACGTTTTCTCAGACACATATATTTTATACATTAATCACTTTAGAGAGACTAGCTCTACAAAATGAACATATTTTTCGAAAGTTGTGTCTTTTAATTTTTTTACGTTCTATCTCAATCGCTCGAGTGGGAGGGAGGGATATGGGGGATGGATCCAGTTTTTGCCCCGTTTCGGAAATATTGTAGATCCGGGGCCTGGAAATAACTGAACAACTCCTAACTAACCTCTGAAATAGAAGCACGTGAGTAGGAAGAGGAATTTTGTTTGATCATTATTCTTTATATGCTTTCATTAATGTTGTGTTGGCAGAAGAGCCAACACCGTGTTACTAGTGGAGGCCGAAATGCACGCGTTTTAGCTCACGCAGGCTGGCGTGAGGAGGGAAGGACTAGACTGACGTGAGGTCTGGAACATGACAAGGCATGAGAATTCAGAAAGCGGACGTAATTAGTTTGATACTTAACTTTAATCCATTAATCATGAACGTCGCTCTTGACGGTACATGATTCACAATATTATCTGTTCAGAATACATTCATAGTAACTGAATATGGCGCCTTGCTAGGTCGTAGCAAATGACGTAGCTGAAGGCTATGCTAATCTGTCGTCTCTGCAAATGAGAGCGTATGCAGACAGTGAACCATCGCTAGCAAAGTCGGCTGTACGAGGGAGTCCTAGGGAGTCTCTCTAGACTAGACCTGCTGTGTGGCGGCGCTCGGTCTGCAATCACTGATAGTGGCGACACGCGGGTCCGACGTATACTAACGGACCGCGGCTGATTTAAAGGCTACCACCTAGCAAGTGTGGTGTCTGGCGGTGAAACCACAATTAACATTGTCGGTACTTCAGTTTGACGATATACCGAAGAAAACTGTTAAGATTCACTTAACATCTCACAAGTTTCCCCCAGTCAACCATCTGTTGAGTACGAAGTGACTTTTTACTACGCCATCAATGTTGCAGATTCACCTCGACGTCAAGTCTCAGAGGTCGCAGCCGCTCACCTGCCACGGGTCTGCACGTTAGTCCACGTGTCTTCCCCCCCTCCCCCCCCCCCCCCCCTGGCCACAGCCACAATTTCCCCTTCACCACTCTCCACGCTGCAGCTTCAGGAAGAATTCAGCAGAGTCGGCCTGCGCCATTTGACAATCGGAGCTCTATTACATTTTTAATAAGCTTTCATATCGGGCGGGCCACAGAGATCATTCACTGCTATTCGATCGATAGTGCTGTAGTAGTCGTCAGGAAAGTAGGCAGCTCATCTCTGCCACTTACAATATTGCCAGTTAGTGCTAACTTCAAATGTTAGCACTTTTTTTTTAATTGTACATCTTTATTTTTAGTCCAGAATGTAGTGCAGTACTTTTCAAATGAAACTTCTTACGAGTCACTACGAGAAAAAGTAGAAACTGACTTTACACTATATATATATATATATATATATATATATATATATATATATATATATATATATATATATATATATATTCTTCAGTCTGTGGAAATAGCCAGAAACAGTAACGTATTTGAGGTCAAAAAATATAAGAAATTTCTAAAAAATTATAGTCACTAAGACATATTTTACCGTGAAAACGTAACACTATTCAGGGATAAAAAATAAAATACCGTGATGGGTGTCAAACCGTGGCGCCCATGTAACGAAAATCGTTGTCGCTGATAAATTTTTGTGGTCTGTTTGACATTGTACAAAACTTCCGGCGAGAAACTTGTTAAGAAAACTAGAAAATTAATTTTGATACCATCTGAGAAATTAATACTGTATCGAACGCAATTTATTTACGAGAGTCTCCACACTTTACAGCGTGTAAGGACTTGCTAGGTGTGTCGACCATTCTGGTTCCGGCGGTTCGCCCTCATGCGGCCCAGAATATTTCCCAGCTACCAGAGAGATTGTGTATATGGATCCGTATTACAATGAGGTGATATAACTCACGGGACAGCGATATCTACATATGCAGGTGGCGGTAGTATAGCGTACACAAGGTAATGTATGGAAGGGGAGAGCATTGGAGGAGCTGGCGTTTGAACTCACGTGATTCATGGGTAAAAGTTTCCGACGTTATTACGTCCGCACGACGCGAATTAACAACTTTGAACGTAGCATGGCAGCTGCAGATAGACGCATGGGACACTGCATTTCGGAAATCGTTAGGGAATTTAATATTCCGAGACCCACTGCGTCAATGAGAATACCAGATTTCAGGCATTGCCTCCCAGCATGGACAACGCACTGACCGTCGGCCTTCACTTAACGAGCGAGGGCAGCGGCGTTTGCGTAAAGGGTGGTTGACTCAGGGGAGGGGACCAAACAGCGAAGTCATCGATCCCTACGGCTTAGGGAGGGCTGGGGAAAGAAATCGGCCGTTCCATTTCAAAAGAACCATCCTGGCATTTGCCTGAAGCTGTTTAGAGAAATCACGGAAAAACTAAATCAGGATGGCCGGAAGCGGGTTTGAACTGTCGTCCTGCAGAATGCGAGTCCAGTGTGCTAACCACCTCGCCACCTCTCTCGGTTTTGCGAAGAGTTGTCAGTGCTAACAGACAAGCAACACTGCATGAAATAGCTGCAGGAATCAATGTGGGCCGTACAACGAAAGTATCCGTGAGGACAGTGAAACCTTCCCTTAGAAAAATTTTATAAATGACAGTGCTGGAAAACCTCTTACGTTATTTGATTTTCAAACAGCTGAGCAAAGCTGAACGTACTCAGACATTTCTCTCTTTACTTATTCTGATCATCACTAAACTGACACACAATATTTTTTTAGCGCAACGCATTCTGACTTTCAATAATCCCTAAAAAAGAATGGCCCTGATTAACAATAACCTATACCTTTCATGAATCAGTTACCTTACAAAAAATCTTCGTTACTCAAACTACTGCAATACAGCGTGCGCCTATACTGCCAGCTGAATAAAAGATTCTAACTACTGAAGGCACGAACTACTGATAGGCATAGTTAGCAAATGAAAGATTTTGATGGAGAACAAACAATGTATTTACCCTAATAATGTTCAAAAGTCATCATATTTATATCAGTTCATGATATCCAGTATTACAAATTTACTCTTTCTGATGGATCGTCCGCTCTCAAAATTCTGCCATCTCTCTCCCCACATCCACCACTGCTGGCGGCTCACCTCCAACTGCGCAACGCAACGCGCTGATCACATCCAAATGCCCAACACCACAATAGCAAATATTCCAACAATGCCACCCAGCCACAGACTGCACACAGCGCAGTCAGCGATTTTCATACAGAGCGCTACGTGGCGTTACCAACATAAAAACCTAAACAGCCTACTTACAACAGTAGGGCGAAATTTGGCGTGGATGGGCTGTGGCAGCAGCCGACAGACGCGAGTGCATCTGCTAGCAGCACGACATGGCCTCCAGAGGGGCTCGTGACCACATGGATTGGACCCTAGACTACTGGAAAATCGTGGCCATATCGGATGAGTCCCGATTTCAGTTGATGGTAGGAATCAAGTGAGGCGTAGACCCGACGAGACCGTGGACCCAAGTTGTCAGCTAGAAACTCGAGAAGCTGGTGATGGCTACATAGAGGAGTAGGCTGAGTTTACGTGGAATGGACTGGGTGCAATGGTTCAGTTTAGCCGATCACAGACTGGAGATTGTTATGCTTCGGTACTTGGAGACGATTTCCAGCTATTCACGGACTTCATGTTCCCATGACAATGCGCCATGTCATCGCACCGTAATTGTTCTCGATTGGTTTGAATAATATACTGGACAATTCGAGAGAACAGTTTGGCCACCCAGATCACGCGACATGAATCGAATCTAACATTTGTGTGGACGTAATCGAGAGATCAGTTCGTGTCCGAAATCCAGCACCGGCAACACTTCCGCAATTATGGACGGCTGTAGAGGCAGAATGGCTCAGCGCTGAGGACTTCCAACGACTTGTTGAGTTCATGCCACGTCGAGCTCCTTCGCTATACTGGGCAAAAGGAGATCCGACCCGTTTTTGGGAGGTATTCCATGACTTTTGTCACCACAGGGTATGTTAAAAATGTTCTGTGGGTACCCCACACTCAGTTTTGTGCCTTCTAGATCTATGTTTTTCAGATCCGAAACCGGTACTATGAATGAATGCTCTACCAAAGCGATGGTGGCTACGTTGATCTGTTACCTCTCTTTTCGTATCAGTCATGCCCCCCCCCCCCCCCTCCCCTCCCCCAGAGCGAAATAATGTCACTGACAATTTGCGTACAATAGTAGAAGTAAAACGTTAAAACATATTTTTGTAGGAGGACACCAAGCATTGGACTCAATGAGTGCCGCTCTGCATTAGCTGTATCACTGCATTCAAAATCAGTGACATGAGTGCGGAAACGGAAAATACTCAATCGAATCAAAACCAGCTTTTGATGTAAACTCGATACTGCATTCATTCTCTTTCGGTATGTGATACACACTGCAACTCAGTGATGTTGGAAATAGCCACGTCAACCCGTTCTCTTCCGAGAGTATCTGGTGAAAATTTGTAATCGAGCATTTGCCTCACTCACCTTTGTCGAATATTTGCTGGCGGCCTGTCCTTCACGACCTAGTGTAGAGAGGCAGTTGACATCCAGCTACTCCACAATCCACACTGAGACAGTGGAAAGAGACTGAGGGTTTGAACACAAAGTGGTGAGAATTAAACGTGTTAAACTCACTGCCAGTTTCAGGATATGAAATTTTGAATCTGTCAGTATTCGAGCTGGCTAATGTTGAGTGGATCGTTTCAATGTATGAGTAGTGGGCTAAAGAGGCAGATACGCTCGCCGTCAACAAACACAGGTAAGAAGCGTCTCGCGAGTTCTCCGTAATCTCTGTCATGACTCTGCTGTTTCTCTTTTGACAGGAACTTGAGGTGAAGGGCGCTCCCGGTAAACTTCACGCCATCGCCGGAGATGTGGGTGACGAAGGTAGCATCCTGTCTGTCTTCAAGTGGATTAAGGACAACCTAGGAGGCGTCGACGTCCTGATTAACAATGCTGCTTCTTTTCCACACAACCAACCGACCGGTAAGGAAAATTTATTATTAATACGAGGGTTGGAACTTAAATAGTGGCAACTATTTATTCACAACCGATACGAAAGAGTTTCATATTTGCACCTGTTACTGTCCTTCAAAGTAGTCACCGATGTGGAAGGGGCAGTATACCGTTAGCACAGCCTGTTCTGTTGATGGTGGAATTGCAGCGATCTACTGCCTGTCGAATCTAAGGAACAGTTCTGAAGCGAATGCCACGAAGTGGTTCCATCTTCTTCGGAATCAAATCAAAGTCACAAGGACTTAAGTCCGGGGAGTATGGTGGATGGCACAGTACTCCCCAGTCCCATCGAATGAACAGAGCAGCCACAGCTTGCGCTGTATGCGGCCGCGCATTGTCGTGCAAAATGAGGGGTGGGTTGCGCAGAAAGTGTCGCCGCTTCTTTCGCAAAGCTGGTCGTAGGTGATGCTTCAAAACCGAACAGTAGTACTGTGCATTGACGATCTGCCGTGGGGGAACGTAATGCGTTAGGATAACACCATCACAGTCGTACACGAGAATCACCTTAACTTTCACCATACTAGGGCTCTGATGCACTTTCGACTTTCGCGACGCCCCATAATGACACCATTCGTTGGATTGGCGTTTCGGTTTTGGCTCGTACGATGTGGCCCATGTCTCATCCAGTGTTACGATACGGCATAAGAAAGCTTCTCCTTCGCTCCAAGTGCGTCTGAGCAGCGTCGTAACACATCCGTTTCTGCATTTCCGTCAAGTCATGCGGCATACCCAGGCGTTCCTTCAGGATGTGAAGCACAGTCGTATGCGCTAATCCGCTTTCGTGGGCGGGCTCACGAATCTTATGGCGTCGATCACTGTCCACTAACGCGGCAACAGCATGCACTTCTTCTGCAGAGACGCTAGGAGGTCCTGCCCGATGCATCTCTGCCACTGTTTGCCGACCTTCGTTGAAGGGTTTTACCCAACGTGCCACTGTTCTGTACGGCAATGCCGATTCCCCGCACGCCTCTTGAAGACATTGATGACACTGTCGTGCTGTACGACAGTCAATCTTGATCCAACTCCGTTGTTCCTGTTTCGGAAACATAGTGGCACGGTTACGTTAGACCGCTCGCTCACAAGTGACTGTGTTTCCCTCGATTGTGCGCACGCCGGTGACGTGGGACGGGCGAGTTCATTTGGTCGGAGGTAAGGTAGGTATGTTAACAATGTGCGTTGTCAGTGACAGTAGTAGATTCCATGGAGTAGTATCTCCACAGTTGTGTTGCCACTATTTAAGTCCCAACTTACGTATTATATATTTCTTGAAATATTGGTGTAAATAGCTGTATGCACTTATATTAGTGGATAAGAAACGGTACGGCACATCGGAATTTCTGTACACACTGCCAAACATTTAAAAGGACTGATCTAGTCCCAAATTGTGCAATGAATATCTGTCAAACAACACAACAAGTACCGAGACATGTTGTGGACCTGTCAGTTAATGGTCGGGCGACTGATGTCAGTTAAAACAGTTACTCAGACATTACCCGCAAAGACAAAATTGCGAGATCGAACGGTAGATTCGTTGGTTGATTCGCGGGAGGGGGTCCGAACAGCGAGGTCATCGGTCCCATAGGATTAGGAGAGGGTGCGGAAGGATGTCGGCCGTTCCTTTTCAAACGAATCACCCAGGAATTTGCATGAAAAGTATGGAATGGAATTCAGTGCAGATCTACCAGAATAAATGAGCAGTCGTAAAATACGATCCTAGTTTTTGAGACGGTCGCAATTTTGTACTGTCTGTTTAACAGGAAGGAATTTTTCATCGACGTTATCATGCTCACTTAAGATGAGGAAGTTAACTCAGTAAGACCTTCCCAGTTGCCGTGGGACCAATTCAAGCAGAAATGGCGTGGATTCCCGGCGGGGTCAGGGATTTTCTCTGCCTCGAGATGACTGGGTGTTGTGTGTCTTTCATCATCATTTCATCCTCATTCACTCGCAAGTCGCCGTGGTGGCGTTAAAGAACTTGTGGAGCGGCGGCCGAACCACCCCGCGAGGAGTCTCCCGGCCACCAATGCCACACGCTCATCATCATCATCAGACGAAGAGATTGATGCTCCGTAAGTTTTGAAAATCGTGAATGCTGAGTACATCCATACTGTGTTCACCCATTCTGGATTTTAAAAAAAAGGAAAGAAATATGGTACATCCGAAGTAATGACAGAATCGAACATGTGTGCCCGACCATTTGCAGAAATTTTACAGTACTTCTCAAAGGCGTTTCTATACTGTGCTACACACAATGATGTAAAGCATTCAGAGAAAGCAACGAAACTGGAATGTTTTTGTCATAATACCAGCTTTTCATTTGATTTTCATTTGAACGAAAGCCTAAACGTTGCTGATTTTCTGAGAGATGTTCGAAATATTAGGACACTTTTCCAAAATCTGGTCATCCGTAAATATTTCACTACTGTAGACCAGAAACTGCTAGCTACAGGTCATAGTTTTCTACCACATGATAGTGATATTGCCCTTATAGAGAGGTACAAAATATTCTTTCACGCACAAAACTGAATTCCAGTCAATGTCAAGCCAAAGGACAACGGATTTCTTCCGTGTAAGATGTAATCAGAGGATATCAGCGGTCTTAGCACACTAGACGACGGGATACATAGAGGTCATTCAAAATAACACCGTATGTCTGGCTACACATTTCAACTGACAACTCTAGAAAAGTCATGTCATCCAGCGACCGCAGGTTTGTCAAAGCATTGTACAGAAGCCGAGAGCCACTAGGAAAATAAATCTGCCGATACATAACACATCAGTTTTTCCTATCTCCTGCGATAAAATACTGCCAGTAAAAATTAGGTTTCCTAGAAGAAGCCTTACTTGACATGTGACAGTATACTCCAGCTGAAAAACGGAATTTCTATCAGTAACTACCAAGTTAACAGTGGATTTTCACGTCTGTCTGCCAAAAGCAAATTGATCGAGGACAGAAAATGTAATGGTGTCAGTACATGTTTAGTGTAGTTGCAAGAAGAATAGTGTTAAATGTTTCCGTATCTGCTGCTGCTGCTCGTGCAGATTTGTATTGCAGTAAACAATATGTGTTTTGACCTGTGTTATTCTACTTTCCCAAAGAAAGGCTTCTATTTCTGCAGTAAGTAACAGAGAAAAAGTTGACTGTATCATCAGCACAATGTTGTAGCTGCACAGATTCAACGTCCTTCGTCCAGGAAAATAAAAAAGAGTGCTATTTTCAAAGATAACGTAATTAATTGTGTAATGAATCTCACATAAATATCCGAAATTGCGTTTTACCTCAAATACACTGCCTGCAGCAAGGAAGCCCACCTATGTCAGCATAAAATCTGTACACTAATTGGTAAGCATAAAACATCCAGAATACAGAATACTTTGGCTATAGCAATATCAAAATCCCATTTCTCATCCGTTGTTCGCTGGAACACACGCCAAACACGAACGAAAACAGTCATTGAATGTTTCATGAATGAAACTGTTAGAGTAGACGAGAAAAAATTATGTATTTAGGATACAGAGTCTTCGGAAATTGCTGTTACAAACTTCTGCGCCTTGTAGAATTAGAACTGAATTAGAAACCATGTCAGGAAACATATATATACGTTCTTTAATAGTGGACAGGTGGGTCATTCTGGAGACGAAACTGTATAATGTTTTATATAAAAATAACCTACTGCTGTGTAGTAGGTCAGCATTAAATGTGTGTTCCAACGGATCAAGTGCCTCGAAACGATTATCATCATGTGGATGCCGGTGTACTGCAAGAATCTGCGAGATTTTTCTGTTTTTCGTTAACTGAGAACGTGAAATATGAATACAGGATGTTCAGGCCTGGGTTCGACTCCCGGTCAGGTGGAAATTTTCTCCACCCTGGGACTGGGTATTGTGATATCCTTCTCTTCATTTGTACTTTTTTAAGCTTTTTGAGCTTTGTAAGCTACATTTGATAGCCAGTTGTTCCCGCAGTATGTTAAACGGCGTTTTATATTTATTTATTTTAACTATTGTGTTACTTAGTATGTCTCATAAAAGAACTTCATTATTGGGACACAGAATTTGAACTGGAAATTACACTGTACTTAGAGGTTCTCAGCAAGAATAGGCGAGATACATTACTATGATATGGCACTGATGTAGATTTTACTACGAAGTAAGAATACTTACAATACCATCAAACAAGTCATCATGCAAATCAGATCGTCGTCTACTGGACGTGTTGACGTCACAGTCCAAATGATGAAGATTATTACTGGTCCACTAATTCCCTAAGGCCTGGAAAACGGATTAGTTAAACCACTACTAAAACAAGACATTGTCACTGCACCTTCTGATTACCGAACTATTTGCTTACTTCCTGCACCTTAGAGTATACAGTCCACTACCAGCTAACAAACTTACTGACTACAAACAATGTACTAGGTGAATACCAGTCGCCTTTCTGTGAACATGGTAGCACAAAATCTGCCTTAATGAAGGCAACAGATCATCTGAAGCTTGATATGGATGCACCAGAGGTGCCCCTTATAGTTTAGCAAAGCCTCTGACATTATCGACTTCGACATTTTACTTGCCAAACTTAGCAGCCGAAATTTCTCAGTAAGTGCAGTGCAATGGTTTCGCTCGTACCTGACTTCTCACAGTACCATAAAGTCACAATGGAGGCAGCGTCTATCAAGCGTACCCCTGGGTTCAGTATTAGCTCCTGTACTCTTTTTATTGTATGTAAATGATGTGTTACCAGTTTTCTCCTGTAAAATTTGAAAATTTCCCGGCGAATCAACTGTTCAAAAAGCCTTGTTCGGCTCAACTGAAGAAGGCTGGCAGTTTTCCAGCCGAAATATCGTGCAATGAAGTTTTCGACGACTGGCTGCAGGCCTGAAATCATTTTGAACAGTTTTGTCTTATTGCATTTACCACAAGGACCCTGATGACGTGGAATTGTATCTAAGTGCAAAACCGACATACCTTAAGACATCCATTGAGAATCACAGTACTGACCTATTTTCACTTTCAAAATGACAACAGGATCAAAGGTCAAAACACAGCCCATCCAAAACCCAAGTGGTACTGGTTGGTCTTTCTAGGCTCATTAGCCTGAAATGTCGGGAATCTCTTCCATCTTGAGCCCCAAAATGTGACAAATATCAGATTGTCCCATTAGGAAGTGTCGAGGAGTACTAGTAGATGGGAATATACATTGAACTGAGCACATAACTGCAGTGTCCAATGTGCAAGAGGGCATCAGCATCTCTCCATACCTTACAAAAATATAAAAAGCTGTTCCCTCTTGATCTGAAAAAGAAGCTTGTACAAACACTTATACTTCCGATGACAGATTACCGCAATGTTATCCTCCAAGGCCTTTCTCACGAAAGCTTACAGGGTCTGGAATTGGTTATGAATGCTTGCGTTCGTTATGTATGTGATGTTCGACTCTTTGATTATATTTAATTGGCTTATGTACAGATATCCTAGCTGTGGGCGGACAAACGCAGAGATTTCCATACCCTCTGTCTCTTCTAATGTCTTATCAACGGACACTGTCCTCTTATCCTTCCTTGACATTAACGCTCTTACTTGAACAATATGGCGTGAATACTCGTTCGCATTAGATAAAAATCTTTTCTGGCCCACTCCATCGTTCTGCCACTCTCTCGAAATCCTTCTCAGAAGCAGGAACCCGACTCTGAAACGACCTCTCCAAATGGTTCAAATGGCTCTGAGCACTATGGGACTAAACTTCTGAGGTCATCAGTCCCCTAGAACTTGGAACTACTTAAACCTAACCAACCTAAGGACATCACACATATCCATGCCCGAGGCAGGATTCGAACCTGCGACCGTAGCGGTCACGCGGTTCCAAACTGAAGCGCCTAGAACCGCACGGCCACACCGGCCGGCTAACGACCTCTCGCGTTGTATTACAGAACTGAATCACATCTTCAGCTTCAGAAGACAGTTAATGACGTATCCACTAGAGCAACAATAAGGATTACCATTGTTCTTGTACAGCCGGGCGTTGTGGCTGAGCGGTTCTAGGCGCTTCAGTCCGGAACCGCGCTGCTGCTACGGTCGCAGGTTCGAATCCTGCCTCGGGCATGAATGTGTGTGATGTCCTTAGGTTATTTAGGTTTAAGTATCTCTAAGTGTAGAGGACTGATGACCTCAGATGTTAAGTCCCTTAGTGCTCAGTGCCATTTGAACCATTTTGTTCTTGTACACACCCGGTATTCCCTTACATTCTTCTTCCCAACCAGATCTTTCTCTTTTCAGTGTCTTCCACATTTCGGCCGACAGTCTCAAGGCGCACACCCTGAAATCTTTCTAAAACTATTTTACGGATACTATTCGGTAAAAAATTTCAGTTTTGCTTTAGCTTTGTATGTCAGTTTCATGATGTGTAACCTTTATTTCGTTAAAGATTGTAGTTATTGCGATATTTACATGGAAGTAGGATACTATGAGAAATTCGAAAAAAATTTCTATGAAAATTGGGGGTTGTTACAATTTTGCTTTCGGCGCATGTTACATAATATGTTGCTGCATTTGAAATTTATATAAGGTATAAATTTTTCTTTAGACTTGGATGGAGGTCTGAATATGCAACCAATATCAAGAAAATTGATCTTATGTAGCATACTCATTTGCTGTCGCGCAGCGCCATCGATAAAACCAGCTTGAAATATCCATACATTCCTCATATTTCGTCAACCATTTGAGATATCGAAAAGAGAGTATGGTAAATTATAGCACTCAAAGAGGAGAGTATTTTACCGCAAGTTTATTATACAAAACTTAATTGTCTATTGTGTTATTTCATGAACACAGACTTATTTAATGGTTATTTGCTTTTAAGGGCCATTGGCAGCTGATGAAAGAAGTGCAATAGGTTTGGGAATGACATAACTGAAGACAGAGCACATTTATTTTGAACCGAGGATGTGGTTTTATATAATATACTGGCCTCACTTTTCCTCAGTTCCTCATGTAATAAACTGAATAAGCCAGTGTTTCAGTGTTTCTCTCGCAGTTGCACAACATGTTAGTGAGGTGACATTCTGTAAACTCGGCTGTGTTTTGATAAAGAAGAAATTTTAACACGACAGCTAGAGAAAAGTGTAGATTTTAATCAAGATTCGCCACTCATGGCGTTTGTCTGAAAGTTACAAATGGTTAATGAGCCAAGCGAAAACAAATCGCTGTATTTTCAGCGGAATTTTATTTAGTTACTAGCCGAAGAGGAGGTGACAGATCTTTTTGAATGACCACCATGCAAGTGTGGATGTGCAGAAACCGCGCTTAATATTTACAAAAAATGTGAGTTTCAGTTGAGAATGTCCCCACCTCTCCAGCAATCAGCATTTCCCCTACCACAACTGCTCTCCCCACGCCTGTGTTGCCGACTGCGCATCTGTCAGCCACGTTATTCTGTGCGGTCTACACCTTTCCCTAGAACGCTGTATTTCAGAAAACATCTATCTCGAACATCTAAAAATTCTTTCTACAAGGGGCGTTTAAAAAGTCCATGCAAAAATTAAAACTACTTATGTGTTTGGGGTAAACCTTTTTTATTTTTCAACATAGTCTCCTTTTAGACTTATACACTTCGTCCAACACTGTTCTAATTTGTTGATCCCTTCTGAATAATAGGAATTGTCCAAGTCTGCAAAATAGCTATTAGTGGCAGCAATCAGCTCCTCGTTTGAATAAAATCTTTATCCCGCCAGCCATTTCTTTAAAGTGTGGAACAAGTAGTATTCTGAGGGAACCATGTCTGGAGAATAGGGGGGATGTGAAACGAGTTGGAATCCTATTTCCATTATTTTTGCGACCACAACTGCTGAGGTGTGTGAGGAGTAATTGTCGTGATGGAAAAGGATTTTTTGCGGTCCAATCGCCGGCGTTTTTCTTGCAGCTCGGTTTTCAGACGGTCCAATAACTATGAATAATATGCACCTGTAATAGTTTTACCCTTTAGCAGATACGTGTTGAGGATTATCCCTTGCGAATCCCAAAAGACAGTTGCCATAGCCTTTCCGGCTGAAGGAATGGTCTTCGCCTTTTTTGGTGCAGATTCTCCCTTGGTAACCCATTGTTTAGATTGTTGTTTGGTCTCAGGACTATAGTAACGTATCCATGTTTCATCCACAGTGACGAAACGACGCTTAAAGTCCTGCGGATTCTTCCTGAACAGCATGCAAACCATCCTTGCAGCACTTCACACGATTCCGTTTTTGGTCAAGCGTGAGCAATCGCAGAACCCATCTTGCAGATAGCTTTCTCATGTCCAAATGTTTATGCAAAATATTATGTTCTCGTTCATTCGAGATGTCCACAGCACTAGCAATCGCACTCACCTTAACTCTTCTGTCATCCATTATCGTATCATGGATTTCATCAATGATTTCCGACGTCGTAACCTCCACAGGGCGTCCAGAACGTTCAGCATTACTTGTACCCATATAGCCACTCCGAAAATTTTGAAACCACTTATAAACTGTTCTCATCGAAGGTGCAGAATCACCGTAATGTTTATCAAGCTTCTCTTTAGTCTCCTGAGGTGCTTTGCCTTTCATAGCGTAGTATTTAATCACCACACGAAATTCTTTTTCGTCCATTTTTTGACAATCACTCGACTTCCTTTATTCACAAAAGTGCCAAACACAAAGAAATCGACCAATATGGCTGAAACTTGGTGTGCGTTCATTCCAAAGATGCTAGTAGCTAAACATGACCGCGATACGCGCCGGTGGTGCCATCTCTCGGACGTATATCTGAAACTATCATCATTGTTATTATTGTCATTATTATAATTATTATATTATTATTATCACTGAAGTGGCAGCAGCTGAAGCATTAATTTCATTAGTCGTAGCCTGTAATATTTGCTTAAATTGTCACTTCAGACACTCAAATCATTTTAATCCTGTCATATCAAAATTGTTTTTTCTTAGGGAACTGTGATTTAAAAAATGTACTCTGTGTGTCAAACCCAGGTTCGAAGTAAGAATCGGCTTGATAGCCCTAATCAGAAAAGGTTAAGTAAACAAATACAAGGATTATGAAGGGTGGAGGGATGTGCAGTCAAGTGAACAGTCGAATGACCAACGACTTACTCTACTGCATTCCAAGACATAAGAATGGACTGAGAAGACAATCTTATGGAAATCGCGTTTACGAAACCAGATCTTACAGAAGGCGCCTTTACGATGCCAGAAAACACTACTTAACAACATGCATGTACACAGCTGAAGCCTGTAATGCATGAAGAAATCATGGCAGTTGTTTACTGCATTGTCATCACGACAGGTTTTGTAGTATATTTTAAAAAATAACTGCGCAACAGCAACAAAATATGAGGAAAATTTTAAATGGGTGGAGGGTACATCTAAAACTCTCTACATATTCGTATTTAATAAAAATTATTCCATAAATATACCGTTTACCAACGTTTAATTTCTTTTCCTGACAATCAGATGGCAAGACAGAAGACTGGAAGAGTATCCTGGACGTGAATGTGCTGGGTCTGAGTATCTGCACCAGAGAGGCCGTGCAGGACATGCTGGGCAGGGGCGTCGATGACGGCTTCATCATCCACATCAACAGGTGGGTTACTCCCACCCTACTGGAAAAATGGAATCACCTCCATTCCCCATCACTTAGTATCACCTGTCCATAGTGATATAGCCTGTTAACAGCCATTAAACATCAAGTGTATCCAACATCCATATCTGTTGTTGTTGTTGTTGTTGTTGGGGATCTTCATTCCTTACACTGAATTGCATCTCTGCGTGGTAGTCTATTCTGTGCAAGCCCCATCATCTCTGAGTAACTATTACAGCATGTATCTCTTTGTACCTGCTTACTGTAGTCTGGTGTTTGTCCCCCTGTACATTTTTTCTGTTTACAATTCCTTCTGTTACCACACTGACAATTCCTTGGCGCATAAAGATGTGGCCTAGCAAACAATCCCTCCCTTTACTCAATTCGTGTTATGCGCTGATTAATTATCCCAGTGCCATCAATCGTCCTTGCGCAAGAACCAATAGAGACATTGTGGGGTGACACCTGGAGTCGCTTATGTACCGATATTATTAATTAGTGATAACCTACATAAAGTAGTATGTTATGAACCCCCAATTGACTAGCTATGGAATGGACATGACATGCTGGCCACCGGCCCTCTAGGACAGACCGTAAAAAGTCTGCAGCATTCGGAAAACTTCGTGTCGACTGTTCTCCTTTTCATATTGCTGCGAGCCTAAGACACCTGAAAGCTGTCACTCTATAATTCCTTGTTGTGGTGTTGTTTTTGTTATGGTGTTGTCTGTGTGAGTGAATGACTAATTGGTTATTGATAGTAATTTTACTTATATATAAAAGCATTATGCAGTTTGATACCAGATGATAAATGTTTACTGAATGTTCTGAATGTCTTTTTTTTCTACTCCTTGCGTTGTCCTATAACAGCCATAATTTAATTTCATATTCCTTGCTACAAACATGTACCACATTTAAAGATGATTGTCTCTATAACGGTCAATCACAAACCCATGTTACTTGCGTTTGAAATTCATACACCCACGTTCAGAAAAAACGGAACACCGTGAACGATGAGAGATAGGATGTTGATATTCACAGGACATATACATTAGAACGTTCTGCAGAAATGATTAGCATCTCAGGGGCAGTTTCAAGGTCAATATCGTCAATGCAGTGCAACACGACTCACCAGGAAAATACGCATGTGGCTCTTGTTGCCGCTATAAACTGAAGGTAATGGATCGGTGTGACTTGACCAGACGTGCAGGATGTATCTCACACGTATGCGCGAACTGTACCGCCAAATTAGTGAGTTTGGTGGAGCGCGCATTATTGGCATGAGAGATGTGATGCATCCATCCAGGAAATTTCTGTTCTTGTAGGACAAAGTCTTTCGGCAGTTAAGCGGATGTGTGCACAGCTGTTCGTGGAAGGCTGTAGAACACAACGAGATGCGTCAGGTCGTACCATGCAGACCATACCCCGAGAAGATCAATGCTTCATCTGAATGTCAATGCAGGACATACCTGTGTCCTACTCGGCTCTGGCGCAACAGTGGAACAGTGTAACACATAGTACACTATCAGGGGTGACAGTCTGTCACCGTATGTTATGGCATGGGTTTACGAGCACGTCGTCCGCTTCTCCACCTAACATTGACGAATGTGCGGGAACATGCTAGGCGGCAATGGTGTATGGAATGACGTCACTGGGGACGGAAAGGGGATCAGATAGTGTTTTCGGACAAGTCCAGCTTCTGTTTGTGTGATAATGATGGCCGCATTTTGGTTCGCGGAAGACGGGGGAGCTGCATTTGCACAAGACATACAGTGCCATTTTAAGGCTTTATGGTGTAGGGTACTATTGGTTACAACCACAAATCACAGTTGGTGCATATCCAAAGCACTGTGACCAATGTGACGTACGTGAACGACACCCAGTGACTCGTAGGTGTACCCTTTCTGCACAACACCCCAGACGCCATTTTTCAGCAAGAAAATGAACAGCCACTTGTTGCTCTATATGTGTCTTTTTGGTGTCGCAGGATGTTAGTCTATAGCTCTGGCCCAGCTGGTCACCCGACTTGTTGCCAATCGAAAATGTGTGGGATATGGTGAAACGACATGTGCAGAACTGTGACACAGTGCCAACCATCACAGATGATCTCTGGAAGTAGGTGAACGCACCATGGATGGCTATACCATAGGGCGCCATTCGCCCATTATATGCATTGATGCCATCACATATGGTACAAGTTATCAGGGTGCATAGCCGACTATGTGCCTACTAGACAACAGGACACATGCTGAACCTGAAATGCTAACTCTTTCTGCAGAACCTACTAATGTACATGTCCTGTGAATATGAACATCCTATCTCTAGATGCTCAAGGCGTTCTGCTTTTTCTGAACGTGGGTGTACCATAGCAGCTGATCGGTATGAGTTGCGAACACCCATGACTTGTCAGTACTGGAAGGCAAACAGTAAAACATTTCCCCTTGCACATCGTCTAACCCCAAAGTGGCAGCGCTACCTACCCATCTGCCCCTGACGTGAGCAATCAACTGTTCTTACTGTTAGCTCTCAGACAACTTGGTCAACGTCAACTACAATAAAGCACACCTTAAAAATTACTGTCTATTTAAGTATTTTTGTTTGTTGCTGAGCAGGAAAACAACGCTCTGAAGAACCGCTTAACAGTAGTAGACATTTCTGAATTCGGCTGTTAATTGCTAGATGCATTACATTATTAAGTATAGCTAACGACTGTGGACCACACTAACACTCGATTCGGATCACGTGCAGCCCATCGGCTACAGTTTGATGACCACTAAATTATCTCTTTTACCCATCCACAACTTACCCATTTATGTAGCACAACATTTTAAAAGCTTTTATTCTCTTCATGTCTACACTGTTTATCATCCATGTTTTACATCTGTACAATGCTGCACTCAAGACAAATACAGTAACGAAAGATTCGTATAAACATTTCTGTTTTTCAGGAACGCATGGTTTCCGGACCTATGCAGTGTGTAATGGGTATAAATGCAAATATTCTAACATGTGGTACCTTAACATGTACATACATCAGTGTGATGCTTACTTTTTTCTGTGTCGAACATTAATCCCACAAACATGTCACAAAATTACTTCGTGATGCTTTCTGCATTGAAATACTGCATCATTAATGAACAACGCCTATCAGTATAGACTAACCGTTTTGCATCCACGTGTCCACACTTCAAGACCTGACCTGCTGTCCAGGGGAAGAAAAGCATTAATGGTTTGCTCTTGCTACATGTGCTTGGAGGTACTAACCAACCTAAAAACATATGAGTTCTAATGGCTATAATTATTGGTCTGAAAATGATTTAAATACTGATGTAATGATGTTCAATATACTTACCTCATCCGCCAATAAAAATATCAGCACTTACACACGTTACACCATGCATTTATTAAGATTTTTTGTTTGGTGCGTTGTCCTGTACTAGCTGCACTCTTCTCTACCTATAATAGTCAAACCCTCATACACGTGGACTACTGTAATGGGCCTGTCTTGGTTGTGATAACACGTACACTATCCAGTTCACATACAAGTGGTCTACTAGAGTAATATCTGTGGATGGCTTTTAGAGTATGGAACTCAAATCAGAAGTTAGTTGGAGGCTCTAGTGAAACATAAGAAGCCTACATCAGTATTGTTTCTGAGCAGTCACAATAATGCCGAAGTCTCAGATCACTGCAAAAGCTATAAAAATGAGCACTTGTTGATTTTGTTCGAATAGCAAGCCATCAGGCAGCAATAACACGCACATTCATTGTCAGTCACCCCTTAGATATAAATTAGAATGAGCATTTACTTTACAATGGCGTCAGAAGTGTAAAGTAACATATTTAATTCTCAGGAATACGTAGTTCAATCGAGAGATTTTGTCTCACATACACGTTTTTTAAGACATATCTGATTCAAAATCATCATCATATTGTACAGTTTCCTTCCACTCGCAGAGTATCTTAGATTACAACTCCTTCCATTTTCTGCAGTCTTCCGACCACCTCTCAGTTCTTACACTGAATTCGTTTTTTTCCTCTCTGCTGAATGCTGTCCTCCATTGTTTTAATTACATTATCCCTAGGCCTTCCTCTTCATCTCTTGCCAGGGGTAATATTTGCCATATGTGTCTTCCCACCACTCCTCAGTTCTTACCCTGGCCTCGTTTTCTCCTCTCCCATAATACTTTCTTCAACCAGAAGTCACATTTTCGATAATGGCACCCCTCCCTCCCCACTCGTTCTAAACGGTGAACACCTCAGGGAGATCAGCATTCGCTTGCTGGGTGTGGACTTGGCAGACCTGGGTTTCCTGAGCTGGGAACTGGTGAGCTCCACCCGTCCTCTGGAACTGTAAGCTCTGGATATGATTCAGCTGTCACCGTGCAGCGTTACGCTGGAACGTTGTATATCACAGAAAGTGAGGATCTCGGTTTTGCCGCACTTATCACGAGGATGTTACACACCTCGACAAGAGAAGCCTCAGTCGCAAGGTGTGCTGCACGCTGATGAGATGCATGGTTGTTGAGGTGGAACAGACATTAGCGGGCAACGTCTAGGAAACATGCCGCATCTCAGTTGTGTAAGGCTTACACAAGTATGTAGAGCTCTGTCTGCGTGAGCCTATATGGTAGAGGAAATCAGTGTAAAGGCATGGACGTTTATAGGAAAATTAACGTAGTCAAATCAAATGTTCAAATGTGCGTGAAATCTTATGGGACTTAACTGCTAAGGTCATCAGTCCCTACGCTTACACACTACTTAACCTAAATTAACCTAAGGACAAACACACACACCCATGCCCAAGGGAGGACTCGAACCTCCGCCGAGACCAGCCGCGCAGTTAATGTAATCGGTTGGAATAATTGTTATTTATTATTTATCGAATGGCAATACAGACACATAATAAAGAAACAGACAAATCACTAATATAACAGACGTTAATAGTTGCAAACCAACATTACTAATATAACAAAGTTTACGGATTACAAACAAACATCAAGTCTATTAATGTAATCTATCGACTCTGGAGTTGCGAGCAGGAAGTCGTCTGGTCTCCCATTATAGGCTCTTCTGGAACACTCTTCAACATTGTGGCTGACGGTCTGACTTTCTCCGCAGTCACACTGAGGGGATGGTATTTTACCCCATTTATACAAGGAGTAAGCACATCTGCCATGACGAGTTCTAATCCTGTTTAGAGTGGACCACGTTTTGCGTGGTAGGTCAAGACCAGGTGGCTTTTGTGTGATGCAAGGCATGTTTTGATTTTGCCATGCGTTCCATTTTTCAGACCGTGCGTTTGTGATACTGAAACCGTCTTGTACACAGTTCCTTGCTGTTCTTGTTGGCGGGTTCCTAGATCGAAGCCTGTTAGTGTTTGCAGCCTCAATGTCTTGGTGGATTGGCAGGCTTCGATTTCCCATGATGTTTTTGTATTCACGTACAAGGGCGTCAGTACGTCGCAGGTGTGGCGACGGGATGTGGCTTAATACTGGGAGCCATTGCGCTGGAGTGGGTTTAATTACTCCATAAATCATCCTTAGAGTGTTATGCAACTGGACATCCACCTTTTTTACATGTGGGCTGTTTAGCCAGATCGGAGCACAGTATTCGGCAGCTAAAGCAGAGGTGCAGAGAGTGGAGGCCGTTGCTCCCCAGGTAGTACCACAGAGCTTTTGAATAATGTTGTTTCTTGTCTTTAATTTTTCGGCAGTCTTTGTTAGGTGCTCTTTAAAAGATAGTGTTCTGTCCAGCGTCATGCCCAAGTACTTCAGCGTTTTATTATGCCTGAGATCGGTGTTTTCAAATCGAATGTTGAGTTCCTTTCCAGCGAGTTTGTTGTTGAGATGGAAGCAACTAACCTCTGTTTTGGAAGCATTTGGTTGAAGTGTCCACTTACGGAAATATTCACCCATTATCTTCAGGTCTTTCGTTAGGATATCCTCAGATGCTTCAATTGTGTTGCATCTTGTAGCGAGGGCCCAATCGTCAGCATACCCGAACTTTATTGATTGTGTTTCCAGCAGCTCTGCAATATAGAGGCTAAACAGCAGTGGTGCAAGCAATGATCCTTGTGGTAAGCCATTCTTTAGTTTTTTGATGGAGCTGTAGTCAGGGTCCATACTTATTTGGAACACCCTATCATTGAGCATGCTGTCTATTAAGCGTGCTATAGATTTGCTAGGAATTACTCGAAGAATTTTGTACATGGTGCCTTCTCTCCACACTGTGTCGTAAGCTGCTGAGAGGTCAATAAAGGAGACTGATGTTTTCAATATTCTCTGGAATCCCTCCTCAATGTAAGTAGTGAGTGACAACGCCTGGTCAGTACAACTTCTTCCTGGCCGAAAGCCTGCCTGTTCAACTGGGATTGCCCTGAACAATTCTGGGCTAATTCTGTCTCTAGTTATTTGTAAATTACAAACAGCAGGGCAATTGGTCTGTAGCTTTTTGGGTTGTCAGCTGGCTTCCCAGGCTTTAGAATAGCTATTACCTTAGATCGTTTGAGTTCTTGTGGGATACTGCCAGTTTGCATTATGTTTGTGAAAAATTGAGCCAGCCATACTTTTGTATACTTGCCACAGTTTATTATGAATTCAGGGTGAACGTTGTCGAAACCTGGTGCCTTTGTTGGTTTGACATCTTTCAGTTGTGCACTGTGTATACGTAGCAGTACGAGATCCAAAATACTGACAAATGCAGTCCAGTGGTAACGCATTTGATATCAGTAGTACAGACAACAACGATTCAGATGGTAGAGGGTAGAACTCAGTACAAAGGCAGTCTACTCCGTCAATGTTAGTGTAGGAAACAGACACTAATAACGACAGCCCGTGTTGTGAACATAAACCACAATTGTGGCAATGTCACGTGGAAAGCAGTTATCATGAGACGAAAGTGCAGAAATTGGTGCGTACAAGGAAATGGAACTCTCTCATTGCCAAACCGCGAAGAAGTAGAACTGCACATGTACAGTGAGCGATAATTTCGTTAGATTGGCGGGCCACGGTATAAACAGAACGTAAAATACCGGCAAAGTGGAGATTTATCTGAGCCATCGAAACGGTCCCTTTTGCGCATAGCGAGGGCCACAAACCGTTATTGTTCTCAACTTGTTTCTGGCTTAAACTTGTTTGACTTGTTTCCGACTTAAAATTTTCGGTAACTGCCAGACGCGAACAACAAATTTTATCAAATGAAAACATGTTCCGTTCAGGAGACTGCAGAAACCTGTTCTAACATTCAAAGATAAGCAGGCTGGATTGAAGTTTCCTGAGAAACGTTTGTCAGGGACTTCAAAATAGGATAAAGTGATCTTCAGTGATGACTAGAAGTTTAATTTACATGGGCTGGATGGATTTCAGCATTATTGGAATGAACTGAGAACAGATCAGCAGGTAAGAGTGAGCAAAAATTTTGGTGGCACAAGTGTTATGATTTGGGCGGCCTTCTGCGCTAAAGATAAATCACTCACTGCTTGACTCAACAGAACGGTGAACTCTTACATGAACAGTTGGATTCTAGAGGCAGAATCGATTAGAATGTATGAGTTCATGGGGAACGAAAGCGTAATGTTTCCACAAGATAGTGCATCTGTGCATGTTTGTGCTACATCTAAAAGCGGTTTGAAGATAAAGATACGGATGTCTTGCCGTGGCGTGCATGTAGCCTGGATATGCATACTATAGAAAACCGTTGCGGAATACTTGAAACGCGTATTTATCGCAATTCAAAGGCAATATGAGGCTGTATGTGGGCTGAAAAGTTCGATACGAGAAGGGTGTGCGACAGATTCACTACAAGAACTACAAACCCTAACGAAATCGATGCCGAAAAGAATTTTAGAGGTAAATAGGAAGAGCGGAGGTTCCACAGAGTACTAACAACACAATAACACAACAAGCAAGTGAGAGTCTTTATACCAGTCTCCACCCAGGAAATGCATACACCTTATTTTGCTACTCGTTTTATGAAAGAAGCTATGTAATTCCGTCGTGCCTGTTTATGTCTTATTTTATCTACTACTTTCATAATAAATACGATACAGGATGCTACAGACATTGGCTATTACTTTAGTAGGAACACCCCCCCCCTATAAACTGATTTTCACTACTGTATCTCCCTAACTGTTCGTGGGAACATCATGGCAAATCATTTTATTACCTTCACTCCTAATGAAATTCAAATTACCGTCTGGGAGTATTCACATCCACTAATCAAAACAAATGAGGGAGGCTTGTGAAAAATAAGATTGTATTTACCAACGGGGCTGAAGGCGTCATTAATCAGAATGTATCTGTAGCGCTGAAGAGGAAGAATGTGACATTTGAAAATGTGTCCCCTTTCTACAAGTGCATTCATAAACGCTTAAAAGACGATTAAACGGTTACGAAATAGTACATTATTGTTTGAGACTAACTGGCTAAACCTGCTGGAACTTCTTAGGAAGTCACAAAAATTGGGTGACTATGATAAGGTTTAGCATCTTTTACTAGTAATCTAAACGTTCTCGTTCTCAGGTTGAATCTTGCCACTGTTTACATTATGAATAAAATCACCAGAAATGGCGGCTGATGACTTCCAGCGCGAGATGTCACCCTCGTTCTGCTACCGGTTTTGCCAAAGAAGGCAGACAAGCGGACAGAGGTTCGGAGCACTTTCTTGCCCTTGGAGTGGGAAACAGTCCGTAAGAGGCGGAAGAATCAGCAATGATCTATGGCATGAGAATATAGAAGGCAATGGAAACTACTGCATTAAGGACGTGTAATGTGCACCCACATAGTACGTGGACTGTAATAGGAAAAGTGTCACGACGATGTCTCCATTGGCAAAAGATCCCGTACTATTCTTTCACTCAGACAGCCAATGGGGAAGTGATCATGAGAAAACTATTGAATTACCAGCAAAACGATAACGTTGTACAAGTCGGAGCTTGGAATGTCAGAATTTTTAATGTGGTAGCGACCCAAAAAATCTGAACGGGAAATGTAAATATAGTGACGGTCAGAGAAATGAAGTGGAAACTAGATAAGGATTTCTTGTCGGAAAAGTATGGGGTAATATTAACAGCAACAGAAAATGGTGTAAAGGGAGTAGGAAACACTGTGAATAGGAAGGTAACTTTGGTGCCTCTTCTGAATTTAAGCCTATTACTTCAAAATCATTCTTAACCGAATACAGGTACTTTCTCCTTGGTCTACCCCGACTCCTCCTACCCTCTACTGCTGAACCCATGAGTCTCTTGGGTAACCTTGCTTCTCCCATGCGTGTAACATGACCCCACCTTCTAAGCCTGTTCACCCTGACTGCTACATCTATAGAGTTCATTCCCAGTTTTTCTTTGATTTCCCCATTGTGGACACCCTCCTGCCATTGTTCCCATCTACTAGCACCTGCATTCATCCAAGCTACTTTCATATCCGTAACTTCAACCTTATTGATAAGGTAACCTGAATCCAACCAGCTTTCGCTCCCATACAACAAAGTTGGTCGAAAGATTGAACGGTGTACAGATAACTTAGTCTTGGTACTGACTTCCTACTTGCAGAAGAGAGTAGATCGTAGCTGAGCGCTCACTGCATTAGCTTTGCTACACCTCGCTTCCAGTTCTTTCACTATGTTGCCATCCTGTGAGAATATGCATCCTAAGTACTTGAAACCGTCCACCTGTTCTAACTTTGTTCCTCCTATTTGGCACTCAATCCGTTTATATCTCTTTCCCACTGACATTACTTTCGTTTTGGAGATGCTAATCTTCATACCATAGTCCTTACATTTCTGATCTAGCTTTGAAATATTACTTTGCAAACTTTCAATCGAATCTGCCATCACAACTAAGTTATCTGCATATGCGAGACTGCTTATTTTGTGTTCGCATATCTTAATCTCACCCAGACAGTCTATTGTTTTCAACATATGATCTACAAATAATATGAACAACAGTGGAGACAGGTTGCAACCTTGTCTTACCCCTGAAACTACTCTGAACCATGAACTCAATTTACCATCAACTCTAACTGCTGTCTAACTATCTATGTAAAGACCTTTATTTGCTTGCAAAAGTTTGCTTCCTATTCCATAATCTCGTAGAACAGACAATAACTTCCTCCTATGAACCCGGTCATATGCCCTTTTCTGGATTTATAAAGCAGAGATACAATTCCCTGCTCCACTCGTAACACTTCTCCATTATTTGCCGTAAGCTAAAGATCTGGTCCTGACAACCTCTAAGAGGCCTAAGCTCACACTGACTTTCATCCAATTTGTCCTCAACTAATACTCGAACTTTCCTTTCAACAGTACCCGAGAAGATTTTACCCACAACGCTGATTAAGGAGATACCTCTGTAGTTGTTATAATCTTTTCTGTTTCCTTGTTTAAAGATTGGTGTGATTACTGCTTTCGTCCAGTCTGATGGAACCTGTCCCGACTCCCACGCCCTTTCAATAATCGTGAGTAGCCATTTAAGACCTGACATTCCACTGATTTGATGAGTTCCGACTTAATTTCATCCACCTCAGCCCCTTTATTGCACTGCAATCTATTGACCATTTTCTCCACTTCCTCAAATGTGATCCTATTTCCATCATCAATCCTATCCCATTGCACATCGAAATCTGAAACATTACTGATCGTATTTTCACCTACATTGAGCAACTCTTCAAAATATTCCCTCCATCTGCCCAAGGCATCAACAGGATTCACCAGCAGTTTTCCTGACCTGTCCAAAATACTTGTCATTTCCTTCTTACCTCCCTTTGGAAGACTGCTAATTACACTCCAGAATGGTTTTCCAGAAGCTTGACACAAAGTCTCCAACCTGTTTCCAAAGTCTTCCCAAGATTTCTTCTTGGATGCTGCAATTATCTGTTTGACTTTGTTTCTTTCTTCAACATAACTTTCTCTGTCTACCTGAGTTCTAGTATGTAGCCATTTTTGATACGCCTTCTTTTTCCTTTTACAGGCTGCCTTGATTGTGTCATTGCACCAAGCTGTTTGCTTCATCCTACCTTTACACACTACTGTTCCAAGAAATTCTTTAGCCACTTCTAGTACTGTGTCCCTGTACCTTGTCTATTCCTTTTCCAATGACTGTAATTGACTACATTCAACTAACTGGTACCTTTCTGAGATCACTGTTATGTACTTGTACCTGATTTCCTTATCCTGAAGTTTCTCCACTCTTATCTTCCTACATATGGACATGACCTCGTGCACTTTCAGCCTCACAATGCCAATTTCAGTGCAGATTAAATAGTGATCAGTGTCATCAAAGAATCCCCTGAATACAAGTGTGTCCCTCACAGCCTTCCTGAATTCCTGATCTGTTATTATATAGTCAATGACAGATCTGGTTCCCCCGATCACTAAGCTCATACTCGCACAGAGTTGTTTCCCGTTCCTGTTGGCCTCCATATCCTCTACAAATTTACTCATAACCTTTTCAAACCCTTCTGTTCGATTTCCAATCCTGGCATTAAAATCACCCATGAGAAGCACACTGTACTTGTCCTTTACTTTAAGAACTACATCACTGAGTGCGTCGTAAAAACTATCCATCTTATCTAGACCTGTCCCTTCACAATGCGAATATACTGACACAATCCTAATTTTCTTGCTAGACACTGTCAAATCTATCCACATCAGTCGTTCGTTTTCATACCTTATTGCAACTAAGCTGGGTTCCATTTCTTTCCTGATGTAAAGCCCTGCACCCCATTGTGCTATACCTGCTTTGACTCCTGACGGGTAGACCTTGTATTCTCCCACTTCCTCTTCTTTCTCACCCCTTACCCGAATGTCACTAGCTGCTAAAACGTCCAACCCCATCTTACTTGCAGCCTCTGCCAGCTTTACCTTCTTCTCAGAGTAGCCCCCATTGATATTAATAGCTCCCCATCTCGTTACCTTTCGTTTGCCGAGTTGTATCTTAGGGGTCCCTGGTTTGTCAGAGGTGGGACTCCGTCAGCTCCAATGGTTCGAGGCATTTTGCTCCGATTGTTGCCAGCATCATATTTAAAGTACCAGGGAAGAAGGTTGCTAGCCTTACTTGCCCTGGGTCCCATTGAGTTTTACCCCTAACAGTTGATGGACTAACAGGTGAATTTGGTAGTCTTTGCCGTCTGAGCACAAAGGTGACCACGACTTAGAATATGTCCGAGATGCCAGCCTTATTCCAAAGTAACTGATATCCCGACTGTCAGGACCACTTACTTGGTCACTCATACGTTGCCTGTGGGTCATGAACTACAACATGACAACAGGAACCCACATCCTGAACCAAGATGCCGATACAAATTCAGATCACAATTTAGTAGTGATGAAGAATAGGCTGAAGTTCAAGAGACTAGTAAGGAATAGTCACTGTGCACAGAAGTAGGATGTGGTAGCACTAAGAAATGAAGACTATGCTTCACATTCTCTGAGGCTATAGGCACTGTGATAATGAAGAGCCCAGGAGGTAGTTCAGTTGAAGAGTAATGACATTTTTAAAAGGAGAAATCACAGATGTTGGAAAGAAAACCATTTGTAAAAGCAAGGCAACTGCGAGGAAACCATTGGTAATAGAAGAAATACTTCAGCTGATAGATGAAAGAAGGAAGTACAAAAATGTTCAGGGAAATTCAGGAATACAGATGTACAAGTCACTTAGGAATGAAATAAATAAGAAGTACAGGGAAGCTAAGGCAAAATGGATGAATGAAAAATGTAAAGAAATAGAAAAATAAATAATTATCAGAAGGACTGACTCAGTATGTAGAAAAGTGAAAAAATTATTCGATAAAATTATAAGCAAGGGCGGTAACGTTAAGAGTGCAATGGGAATTCTACGGTTAAATGCCGAGGAAGGAGCGTATAGGTGAAAACAGTACACTGAAATTCTCTTTGAGGGGGAGGACTTATCTCATGACATGATAGAAGAAGAAACAGGAGTCGACAGAGAAGGGATAGGTGATAAATATTAGCATCAGAATTTGAAAGACTTTCGGTCAAGTTAAGGTCAAATAAGGCATAAGTAATAAATAATATTCCACTGCAATTTGAGAAATCATCGGGACAATTGGCAACAAAACAACTATTCACATTGGTGTGTAGAATGTTTGAGACTGGCGATATACCATAAGAATTTCAGAAAGACATCACCCAGAAAGTTCTGATGATAGCAAGAGCCGACAAGTGCGAGAATTATCGCAGAATCAGCTTAAAAGAGCTGTTGACAAGAATAATATACGTCAGGATATAAAAGAAAATTTAGCGCCTGTTAGATGACCATCAGTTTGGCCTGGTGAAGACACGAGACAGTAGTTGTGATACTGCAGTTGATAATGGAGGCAAGAATGAAGAAAAATCAAGACACATTCATAGGATTTGACGACCTGGAAAAGGCGTTTGACGACATAGAATTGTGCATGATGTTCGTAATTCTGAGAAAAATAGGCATAAGCTACTGTGATAGACGGGTAATATACAGTATGTACAAGAACTACCAAGGAATAATAAGTCTGGAAGACGAAGAACGAAGAGTTCATATTAAAAAGGGTGTAAGACAGGGGTGTAGCCTTTCGCCCCTACTTTTTAATCTGTATGTCATAGAAACATTTAAAGAAATAAAAGAAATAAAAATTTGGGGTTAAAGGATATCAGTGACGAGTTTCGCTGATGAACTTAGTATCTTTTGTCGAATGAGTATGGAATATGGATTGAGAGTAAATCGAAGAAACGAAAGTAATGAGAAGTAGTAGAAATGAGGACAGTGACAAGGCTAGTATCATAATTGGGGATCATAGAGTGGACAGAGTTCAGGAACTCAGGTACCTGGGCAGAGGGCTGGACGAAGAAAGAGGGACAAAAAATCGGACTAGCAGTGGCGTAGGGAAGTATGCTAGGATGAAACAGACCTACATCTGAGGAAGGAATTTCTGAGAAAGTACGTTTGGAGTGTAGCAGTATATGGGAGTGAAACGTGGACTGCTGGAATGCTGTAACAAAAGACAAAAGTAGCATCTGAGATGTGCTGGTAGAGTAGAAAGTTGAAAATTAGGTGGACTGATAAGGTAAGGAACCAGGAGATTCTCGACAGAATCGGCGTGGACAGAAATGTGTGGAAAATACTGACAAGAAGAAGGGACCGGATGATAGGATATCTGTTAAGGCACCAGGGACTAACTTCCATGGTACTCGAGGGAGCTACAGAGATTAAAAGCTATATAGGAAGACAGAGAATGGAAGAAATCCAACAAATAGTTGATGACGACTAAGAAAGAAATGACGTAATTTTTTAGATGCGTAACTCCCTCATTTCAAGCAAGGCTGTGATCGCATACCATGATATTATAGACATCTCAGAACTCAATCACGAATAGTCATTACAGAGGATAGTAGAAGTGAAACAATGGAACCAATGGAATAATAGAGAGATAAAAAAAATAGAAAGATGAGAAGACTGCCACTTTCGTTGTGACCTCAGTTCTCTGAGATGACCTGAATACACAATGGCAGGGCTCCTCTGGCTTATAGCTAGCCCTGATATATGTACCCAGCCCCATGAGGCGTTTCAAATGCCAGTGATCTGGCGACACAATGCTGAGTTGGGGAGGGGAAGCAGCTTGCAGAAAATGTGAAAAGGTAGCCAATGACTGACACTGACTGATCATCTCCAGCAATATGCATTAACTGTGGTGGGAATCACCCTGTCTGAAGCTGAGATGGGCAGATTTTCGCTCAGAAACGAAAAATTCCCGAAATGAAGGATGGAGTACATCCCTTCGCTGAAGCCAAAAAAGAATATAAAGCAAAGAAACCTCCGCTCCTGCTGTTCTTCAATTATTTTATGAAGAAACCTGTGTGCAAGTTAGATACTATGACACAGATGGTGTCGAATGAACTATAAACCACTGCCAGCACTTGTAGTTGCACCTGTACATGCCAAAGTAAACATCACCACTATTACACATAAATGTTATGAACTGCCTCACATATTGAATGTTACACCAAAATTATAACAGAGAGCCCAATACATTGCCATTTTACAGCAAAATTGTAACAAATTGCTCTATACATAATGATGTTACAGCAAAACTGTAAGAAATTGCCCCATATGTCACTATGTTAGAGCAAAATTGTAACAAATTATATGCTATATAACTATGTTACAGAATAATTGTAACAAAATGTCCTCCTACACCACTGTTTTACAGCAAAATTGTAACAAAGTGCCTGACATTTCGCTATGTTCCAGCAAAATTGTAACAAATTACCTTGTACAGACCAATGTTAACAAAGTTGTAATAGATTGCTCCTTACAATGAAGATGGTAGTATGTACTACTGGGTCAATGATTGTCATTATAACCTTGGCAATAGGACTACACTTCACTGGATGCTTGGTGGATACAGTTCTGGTGGCAATGATGGTCAGTTGATGTAGTGACTGTCATTAGCCCAGATGCAATTGGGACAATTATTGTCAGCTGATATGGGGAGTCACAGCACTTCACATACTATTGGCTGCAACAGTGAAGGTCAGTTAACATAGTTACAACAGTTACCCCACTGAATGTGACTACCATTATCACAAATGCATTGTGATGTGTGCCATAACCAGACAGTGGGTATCTGCTATTGGAGCTCAGTCAAACAAAATCTATACATCACTTGAGAGCTTGGTGACTAAACATATATACACATCTTAGCACACAATCTCTCTTACAAAATCATGTCATTTCCAGATACACCTCCTACATTTAGAACACATCTCAACTTGTGTTGAAAGTGTGCTGGCTAATTATACTCCCATTTGAATTAGTAGTTTTTTCTGTATCACCGTTACGAATTTGATACGAAGTCATTGAGGAGAGGGTGTTTCTCACATTCACTTATTTTTTAACTATATGATTATGTTAGTATGTACTAGATTTTATAGGGTAGGAGCCTATAAAAACACACACACATAGCTTCTGAACTCCTTTTTTTTACAAAGTATTACATGTCCAATATATATGATTCATAGTGTAAGAAGATGCACATTACTTAGCGATTTCGTTTTGTTTATGAACTATCACATATTGCAGGACACATGAATAATCTTAAGTATGATTGCAGTTCCAGACCCACATTTGGTATGGTGAGTTCACACGTATAAGCATGAATTAATGCACTGCATTTTTCATTATAATCCCTTGTGTGTTCAGATGTAGGTTGTACAGTTTGATGTGTAAGTTTCGTCCATTTGGTCCATAAAGTTCCAAAAAAACTAGACATTTATGGCTACCTGCTTAGTCTTTCGTCTGTAAATCTTTTTATGGGATAGCAAGTACACATTACATTCTTAAATATTCATTGTTGCAGATGTTTGGGCTCTGTTTCATTGAAGTTTTCACCATACAAAAAACATTGCAAGTGCAAATTGTATATTGTTATAATTCCTCTGAGGAGGGTTGTGTATTTCTGCTAAGCATTAGGACTGAATTATCATGTAATGGCTGCCATTTAGAGACAAACATAGTCACCATACCAAGTGACCATCCTTGCCCAATCAATAGTATCTAGTGTAATAGTTGCAACTATTTCAATTGACAATAATTGAACCACCATACATAATTGAGGTTTATGGTGAATACCATTACCAACTGACCATAACTGCCCCATCCACTAGTTTGCTAGTCACCATATCAGCTGACCAGCATTGCCCCAAAAATGAATTGAGGTTAGTGTCAGTCACCATATCAACTGACCATTGCTGATCCCAAAATGGTATCCACCATACTATTGGAGTAATGCCTCTCACTATTATATTGGCAATGGTGTCCATCATTTCACCAGTTTTATCCAGTATATGTCTGTGATGATTGGTGTAAATGTTAAAAATTAGTGTACGCAACGTTGATGTATGGGATATAACATTTTGTAGGGCTACTCGTTACAACTTTGCTGTAACATGACAATGTATGCAGCAATTTGTTACAATTTATTTTGATGTTTATCTGTAACCAAATATAAAATAGGAAAATTCTTACAAATTTGCTGTAACATGGTGATGCATAGGGCAATTTCTAACACAGTGATGTACAAGGACAAATTGTCTTGGTGTTTACATTGTGCAATAGCACTAATTGTCACTATCAGCAGAAGCTGACAAACGTTTCTTAGTTAAGATATAGAATAATATCATAGCATGGGGATCATTACAATGTTTATTGAATTTGATAAACATTTTCACTAAACAAAGACGCATTTTTTACTAACAACATACACGATTTAGACATGGGAATGACATTATTATCATTTATACAAACAGAAAATCATTCTAACTGTAAGTTCGCATTAAGCCATATGTTAGATTATTAGAAGTTTAATATGTGTTTTGTAATGTTACAAAACAATTCTGTATGTATTTTGACAAGTAAGAGAGTTAAGTTTTTTTTGGAGCAAGAATGAATTTTCGTTCATGATTATAAATCTGTAAATACCCTTGCATATTAAGATAAGCAACCTGCATTTGTTTTGTACTTGAAATCTTAATATATTATAATAAATTATTTTTTGTGCAAAGTTAATGCTTTTTAGATCTCGTCTTTTCCTCTCTGTATGTAGAAGCTTGCTCCATAATTCTCTTTGGCCATGTTATGTTATGGCTACAACCTATATTTTGTGTATCGTACTACGAGAATATAAAGTTTAAGTGATATAACGAATTAAACACTTTGTCAAAATGCATCATTTTTAGTACAGTTTCTTGTGATAAAGTGTTGGGAAACGTGACGTCATTGCACTGAACACCAGTAGAACAAAACTTCAGATATGCCCAAGTGAAAAAGTCATCAGAAATATGAATTAACTAGTCAACAATGTTGGTTATATTTTCTAGTGTAGAACATGATGCAGTCTTTTCTTTCCCCCTAAAAGAGTGCTTGTTGGAGTGAAGCATTATTGAAAAACACCTACAAATGTTTATCCACAGTAACATAGCATCACATGTACCTCAGATTAAATGTTAACACTCTTTACGTTTTTCACGGATATTTTGGCACTCAGTTTAAACTATCTGTTGCCAGTTTATTTTCACATACATTGTAGAAGTGGTATTACTGGATGTTACATCATTTACATACTGTAAATGTGGTAATAACAGTATGAAAAATAAAAGGTGTGTACATACCTGATGTGTCTTTTACATACCTTCCTTTTAGATGTAGAATTAATGTTGATCACCAGATGTAATGTGTCTGTGTGCATGAGTGTGTGTGTGTGCATGTGTGTGTGTGTCTGTATACATCTGTGGCTACATACTTTTAATAAATCATACAGACAGTCTGGATATAGATATATTTAACTTATGGGCTCCATTATACTTTACACCAAGCGTCGTACAAAGATCCAATAAGCTCTTTGACAAGTGCTGCTTAATTTGCCAAGTTACACTGGTTTTAACTATATCTTTATATTTTTTCATAATTAATCGATTGATTTTAAACATGATGCTGTATTCATTTTGGGTGAGTACGTTTCAACAAGGCGAAGGTGGAGGTTCAACAGCTATGTTGTGATTAGCTGCTTCCTTTTAATGGTCAGTAGGATACTGTAATGTCATTGTCTGTTTCGTTTGATTTGCCACAGTTGTTCCAAGATAAAAGGTGTGATTTCTTCGGTTGTAACATCATAGAAATGGATTATAGCTTGTGACATAATGGATACGGTAAATGACCTGTACATATGGCTGCAGGTTTGTAAAAAAAGTGCTGCAGAAATCCCATATACATCCTACTTGGATCTATTGTTGGTTTTGTGGGTGTATTACAGTTTCACCAGATCTCTGATTTGCTGGCACTCTTCAAGGATCCTTTGAGCTACCATAGCAGTTATAAGTCATGACTCCAACTGCACATGACTGGAATGAGAAGTTGGACTTTGGAAGACATATGTGATAAAAAGTGCAGAAATCCATCATGAATAAGACGTATACAACGTCTAACAACAAGTATTGGCTTATATATTCGCTTGTTAATCGATATCTCGAAATACCGATAGGAGGAAGTAAATCTTCTGTTGTCATTAACGAGACAAATTGCGAACCAGTGGGAGAATAATACTTCTCATAAGGGTACATTACTGCATAGTTGGAGCGATAATTTATAGACCACTGCAATATTATTTACAGCAACGATAACACAGACAAAGTCGTATCGAGCAGGAGCTTCGATCTTGCATTTAATTTTGTGTTCAATAGTATGTGTTACGCATGTGAGTCCTGTGAGAGATACGTTAGAGACAAATTGTACAAACACCAGAATGCAGTTCCAAGAGTCCAAGTTCATGAAAAGCACAGTAATTGAGAAAAGAATAAAATAGGTTTGGAACTCATCTCTTATGCCACTCAGTCTGAACGTTGCGGTCACACGAAAGGAAACTAGGGAGAAATGAAGGGAATTAAAGTTCAGACAGAAGTAATCCACGTTTACCGTTGGAACTGTAATTCGGTTGGAGACGATAATGGGAGATGAGTTAAAGTGAATGGTTTAGTGTCCTCAAAAAGATTACAAGGTAAAAAGAAATGAAAGTAAAACATGGGTAATTGAGGGTATTCGAATTAAGTAAAACGATACAGAGGGAGTTAGGTGATAAAACAAGACACTAAAAGTAGTGGACAAGTTTTGGTCTCTGTGCATTCAAATAGCTGATGACGGCAAGGAAAAAAAACTCTTTTTAAAAAGAGAAATATGTTGACATAAAGGCATAAATTTGGGCGACAGGAAGCTTTTTATGAAAGTATTAGTTTGGAATGTAGCCTCTTGTGTACGAGAAATGTGGGGAACAAACGGATAAACGATGATGGTTAGTCGAATTTTGGAGAAAAGAGGTTATTGGAATTGCTTGACCGAAAGAAGGGATAGATTTATAGGAAGCATCGTGAATTAGTAATTTAGTATTTCAGCACAGAGTAGGGGAATCAACATTGTAGAGCAATCAAAGGACTGAATATAGTAAGCAGGTTCAAGTGGATATCCACTTTAGATTTAGCAGTTACCCTGCTATGAAACTACTTATATAATGTAGAGTAAAATGGAGAACTGCATTAAGCATTCTTCAAAGTGATGACTACAACAACACCTGATATACAAAACTGGAATATCAGGCCTATGACTCTTTATTTGAGAAATGTTTTAGTTGTCTGTACAGGTCGCTCTAGAGTAAAGTATCAGAGTGCAGCTTTTCTCCTCATAAGGCAGTCAGCTACTATGTCAGAGTCCTGCAACTATCTGTTCAATTTTCCAGCATCGCAGGACACATGCCGCCGTTCTTAGCCGCAGGAGCGATGTACAGTGCCAGCAAGCATGCAGTGAAAGTCTTGCTGGAAGGGTTGAGGAAGGACCTCACGGCCAGGGGTAGCAAGATACGAGTAGGGGTAAGTCACCTAATATAGTCACAACAATGCAGCAGATGGGTACAGACCCTGCTATTGCACTGAGTGAACCTGCATAACGCCAGGGCAGTCTGAATTGTCATAGTAATATTCGTTCCACTTGCTGGGACGGATCTGAACTGGTTGTACACACTAGTTTGTAAGACAGAGAGGTGAACTGGCGCCCCAAGGATATGTTGGGAACAGTTATTCATTCTTTCCCTTAATTTTTTTCCTGAATAATACAGTGAATCCAGGAATGATGCCTCTAACATAAAAATAGAAAATAAATCAATAATGTAATTTCTTTAAGACAGATATTGCCAAAAATCTGATGAGCAACGCCACTGCAAGAGGAAGCACTCTCAATATGAATCCCAGAAATTGAGGAGGAAGAACGTGATGAAGGAAAGAGCAAAAGGAAGAGACAAGCAATTAATGTTTGTTTTACACCACAAACAGTCGTGGGGGCCACAATCACTCAAACAACTAAATTTTTAAAAGATTACGTAACTAGTTTCGTCACACTGAGTTATCATTTTAAAATGTAATCACAAACCTGGAAAACTGACTTAATAATTGCAACCACACTTCTTTGAAATATTACGAAGAATACATTAAAACCTTAAACCGAAGCAAAGCCTTCTTTGAAATATGATGAAGAATACATCAAAACCAGTAAACTTACGCAAAGTCAGCAGAAACGGGTCGCGAGACGTCACGACAATTTTTGGTCGATAAGTCATTTCACACTTTAATGCAGTGTAGATGAAAACTGCATCTGGACGAAAGGTATTATATGAGTAGCCCCGATGCAAAAATAGGTTTCAGTGCGCGAAACCCGCTATAAACCTTTGAAATTGGCTGTAGAAGATGTTGTTTGGTTTGCAAAAGCCGCTAACTGCACGATGTCTTCTGGTGCAAAGTCTGATAAATGTCCAAAATTTGTAAAACCTGCGAAGTTCAATAGGCGTCGCAGTTGCTGTACCAGATCCTGATGCAAGGAACGCGAACTGACACCAGTGTTACCAATCTAGACATTCAAAGCTACGTTTCAGTTTGTTACGATTCGAAGGGACATTTTTCTCATTCAGAGTTAGGGTGGCTACGCTGTAACGAACGTGTACGCAACAATGAAGCTCTCGCTGCCGATTACTTGTTGAAATATGCACTAGTGAGCACAGTTCAGCTGGTCAGTAGGATGTTTGTTGATGTATTTGCGTGAGTCTTTTGAAGAAAACAAGTTATTTTGTGGGCGGCTTAAATGCAGCAGATGGTACAAACAAAGTTTGCATAATTGAAACAGTAGGAATTCCACAAGAGGTCGAACCTGTCGTAGCAGTTGCAAATGACCAGAAGGAGGGCGAAAGCCCCTCATGGAAAAGCAAGAGGCAGCCTGATCAGTGAGAGAGAAATGTTACCAGAAGAAAAATGTAAGAACATGAAAAGTATTACTAAAGCAATATTATGCAAAGAGTACTCTGTTTACACTAATTGTTATGACATACGTGGAAGGATTAGAGAAAGGTATTGATAAGTGACATTTACAGATTCAGAAAGCCAAAAAAATGGTGTTCACGAAAAGCATAAACAAGATGATTTCTCTAGTTCGTGGAGAGCCCTTCTACAACTTTGAGACTGGAGACGGGAAGAGTATCCTGAAAAGGAAAAGACCAACACCAATCACAGCTGGAATAAAACTTTCAGAAGTCAAACTCGGAAACATCAAAAAGCTTTTATAGCTTTTATAGCTAGTCTTCACGACTAGGCGACCAACAGCAAACTCAAATTCTAATCGAGGTTTTACACGAGCAGGCAGGGACACCGCTGCACCTGAAGATGCGGCAAGCGATTTTGAATTAATGGGTAGTGTTGAGGACGATGTCACTTGAAAGCAATTTTCAGCTGATTTCATTTTGTAGAACTTTTTGTTGCTATTTTAACTAAGATGCAAATTCCCGCCAATTTTATTATTTTCCAAATCGATTTCGGTGGTTTACTAAGATGCAATTACAAGCTTATTTTATTTTCTGTTATATCTTTTGATGTGAAAAACGGAATGGTATATTTTTTTGTAAAAAACCACAATGTTGAGCATTCATGTCTGTTCTCTTTCTGACATTAAATAAGTCAGTTTTTCCCGGTAAAATAATGTTCCCTTCGTATTTTTATATGCCAGTTTCGTAGAATTTTCAGATTTTTCTTTGATATAAAACGTGTTGCTTTTATACTCGCAATAAGTGAATTCCACCTTACGTCATTCGTAACTAACACCGAGTAGCGGATTTTGCAGCCGAATATTTTTTAATACGTAACTAGATCGATACATTTGCAAAATCCACTAACTGGATAAATCTGGTGAAAAAAACAGCTAAGTCAATAATTCACTTACGATTTTAACGTATAAAACACAGTTACAGATTTCAACCATTAATACCGTGTATCTAATTATTTTTCACCTATTTTTAGAAAAGAATTGAAGTCTTTAACTTCAATAGTTTGGGTGAGATGAGTTTTTCGGGATATTTCAGTTTCGCTTATCATGCCGTTAGCGGCTTTCGCATCTGGGTTACACATATACAGTACTATTGTATTACGTCCTGCAGTGATGCAACGATCATTTTTGTGTTAGCCCAAATGGGAGTGCATCGTCTTTGTAAGATTTCACTAGGAGAACACAGTACGATTGCGTGCTGTGTTCTAGTTTTGGACTTGCTGCACGTTATAGGAGTGGGACGTGTGATCCTACGTTTGCAAAATGATTGTTGTATCGCTGCAGGATCGTATCGTAATGCAAGAGTATATAATGTCTTTCTTCCTGATGCAGTTTTCATCTACAATGCATAAAGTGTGAAATGACTGATCAACCAAAAATTGTCATTGCGTAACCCGTTTCTGCTGCCTTCGGTTCAGTTTACTGGTTTTATTGTATTTTCCGTAATATTCTAAAGAAGTGTGGTTGCAATTATTAATGCCGTTTTCCAGGTTTGTGATTACAATTTGAAAATGACGACTGACTGCGCCAGAAGTAGTTACGCAGCCTTTTAAAAATTTCATTGCTTTAGTAACTCTGGCTTGACGACCGTTTATGATGTCAAATGAACATTTTAAATTTGAATAGATTTGTTTAGGTCCCTCCAATTGTAAACCTGAAAATTATAGTTGACGCTCTTCTATTGCCATACATACACGAGTAAAATTAATGTCTTCTCATTATAAACCTGTGACATGAATATCTTTTATACACTGGGCAAAAATATGTTATAACCAATATCACATCGTAAAATGCCAAAAGCAAATTAAAACGATAATCGTGGGTCAAGGTTTCACGTAGAGCGGGCGCTGTATGAAAATGTCAATGGACGCCTTGGGGGGGGGGGGGGGGGGGGAGGGGAAGTGATATTTTTGTCACATAAGAGAATCATCCATCCTATCTCCTGTAAAAACTCAAAAATTTTGCGTATGTAGTTTTGTTACACCTGTATTTTGCACTCATTTTTATTGTAAAATTGCATCATTCTTCAGCTTCATGTTATAATTAGAATCGTATTCCACCGATTTTCGTTCAAAGACCAAATTTTAGTACATGACTATGCTAGTTGTAACTAAGTAATGAACATTTCATTGCAGCAAATTTCCCCTGGTATGGTGGATACCGAAGGACTGAGGAGATCGTTGCCGAAGTTCGACTTTCCCAAAGAGGTAAAAGAGTCGCCTGCCTTGCATCCAGAGGACATCGCTGACGCTGTTGTTTACATGCTGTCGCGACATCCGCGCGTACAGGTCAGTAGTGGTGTTTCCTACGACCCGCAATCCTGGTATCACATTCCGAGTAACTGAATGAAGCTATCAGGGAACAGCTCTGGTATCAAGACGAGTCGCATAAGAGGGAACACACAACATTGCGGCAGGCGGACATCGCACTATTCCGCTACCAGACACTTGTATTGCATGGCGAATAATCCCCTGTTAATTTCTTCCCCTTCACTGTTAACGAACGTGACTCTATTTACCATTTACTGCTGTGACATTGCTAATTTCGGATCGAACATGAGCAGGACTTTTTTGACTGAAATTAAAGCCAGTCTTGCAGATGATACACTCTGAATATTTTCACAAAGATCGTACGAATTTAGCATGTATTTAAAAGATTTACTCCATGTACCAATAACCATCGTCATTCCGTTTCATACTCAGCCCTAGCAGTTCCACGAACAGACTCGTACTGCACTGTACTGCCAGCCGTTACATCCAGCTCGCCTTTCGTCATCATCAATGTCACCCTATCCCCGTTATTATTAGACAAAAGTCTGCCAGATATGACGGAAGACGCTATTTTCATTCTAAGCTTACTGGAAAGTGACGTCAAAATGGCGTATACTCGTCCAGCCAATTTGTCGACAGCTGTCAGGTTTCTTTGTCACATCGAGTTTTCTGGAAGTCGTCATTTTGACGTCACCTTTCAATAAGCTGTATAAGCTTTGAGAGCTGCTAATAGATATGGCACTTCACTCAGTAGAGCTAAAAATAAAATAAAAAAGATGTCATAGCCCGACGTGTAAGGATACGGGATCCACATAATGCATCTTGTTTAGGATCGCGTCAGTGGCCGGCACTAGAGCAAACCGCAATCTGGGGTGCTGTTTTAATATTTCGAAGGTTGTCGCTTAGACGTCAAGCTATGGAATACTACGAAAAACTGAAAGCGGTCACGACACATCGAATGCACTAACAACGTCAATAGGAAAGTTGCCTACCGTTTATCGATAAACGAATTCGTTATTAATTAAATGGCTTCAATACAGTGCTGAGTTGCGAATGACATTTGATAATACAACATCGCCAGATCAGGCACTCCTATTTGAAAGTTATCTCTACATGACGCCAGAGAGTATCGTATATTAAATTCATGTACAGAAAGATAATATTTTGTTTGTATTCGATGACCAACAAGTGTTGCCGGCCGGTGTGGCCGTGCGGGTCTAGGCGCTTCAGTCTGGAACCGCGTGGCCGCTACGGTCGCAGGTTCGAATCCTGCGTCGGGCAGGGATGTGTGTGATGTCCTTAGGTTAGTTAGGTTTAAGTAGCTCTAAGTTCTAGGGGACTGATGACCACAGATGTTGAGTCCCATAGTCCTCAGAGTCATTTGAACCATTTTTTTTTTGTGTTTTTATCAAATTAATGTTTGACATAAACCTGATGCTGTGCCAGATATGTAAAATGTAATAAGGCACTTGATTAATTTTTTTACCGATTAAAATGAAATTCGTCAATCCAGAACTATGTCTAGATATCTTCACATTATCACGATATCAAAACGTGATTCTTAGATTATAGTTAGTTTCCTGATCGGTACCTAACAGATAACACTCACGAACCTCCATACTACCAATTTTAAATGCAAAATTCAAGAAAACTGTGTTCTTTGAAATACAAAAAAGTAAATGGATCCTTTTTTATACTTCCTACACAGCATCCTATACTGCAGACAGTATTACTTGCAATAGGGGTGTTAGGTTCAACACCACATCCAATAGATGTAGTGGTCTTATAGATGTAGTGATTCCAGTTATTAGCAACATAAAAAATTGCATTCCATCATTCTCTTTTTTTTTTATTTCATCAAAACAAAGTTGTGACGTCACTGGTTGTAACATAAGTGACTGGTCACATACCTTCTCCTTCTATATTAAAAAAAAAACTATCATGAGAGAGCATTATTAAATCCATATCTTACAATATTACAGATAGACGTTATCTAGTTCATATTTATGGCATTCCATCGCACATTAGTAATGCATATTATACAATTCATCGGATAGTCTTTGAATATTTAGCCCGGAATTTATTCTTATTTTCTTTGGTTTACAGCTTGAAAAGTGTTACCATCTGTTGCACTACAGCAGTACTCAATCCTCTCAGCTTCCATAATGAATTCCATTTCTTGTGCGTGTCAGTACTTTTCTCTAGAATTCGCTTGGCCAGACGGATATTACGTAGCATTTACGAAAATAAATTATACGCGGTTACATTCTGCACTGCGTAGACAAAAGACAACGAAACATAAATTTACAACTTTGTATATGTACGCATTCGTGTGCACGGCTGTAGGTTGTTACCACATGTGTGTTTCCCGCAACATTCAGGACGCCTTAGACGAACAAAAGAAAAAAACTGGTCCCTCAGAAACGATGTTATCACGTACACTTAATGTTTAACATCTTTTAGTATTAACTTACGGATTCGAATTTCAACATACCTACTGCTTGGATTTTTAATAAAAATCAGTCTTTCGATACCTGCAAGTAGTGAACACATGTTGCGAACATCTCAGGCCTGACTCCATACTTAGGACGTACACTGGATGAAAGCTAAACTGCTTTCAAAATTTGATCGTCTTTCGTCTTGTTATTCAAGCATTCCTCGAGCGACTTCTGGCGTCAATCTTGTACTCAGTCTTCCAAGGTCTTCTTTGATAGAGGGTCGCAATCTCGACGTTTTCAGAGTCAGCCAGCTTTCGAAATACATGTAATATGATCACTCCATTGTCTCCTGTATTCTATTAATTCGTTCAGCACGTTGTAAACGTTTAATTCCATGCGGATATCCTTGCTTCTGATCACGTCTTTTCTAGAGAAACTCTCACACAGCTCGCAAGTGCCTCAGTCTAGTGGTCTAGGGCTGCAATCGCTATTCTTTTGTAAAATTTTGTTGTTGTAGCCTTCCTCGAATTGTTTCTCAGGAATTTTTGTGTTGGGCCACACATGTGACTGAACTTTCTGTTTTGATGATGGCGTCAGTACCGAAAAGTCAAAATACGTTGTAGATATCTGAAACCTGAAAAGTGTGGCACTTATGATTTATTAGCACTGTTTTGGCTGCTACAAAATTTTTATCCGCGAAGTATTTGTTTTGCTTTTCAATATTGATAATTCATTACCTTGAAACGTCATTTTGAATTCGTCGTATTATTACCAAATCGTCGGCATTCAAAGGAGAATTTAAGATTGTGTCAATATTAGAACAGAATATGGTTGTTGAAAGTCTTTTCGGGTTTGCTGCCGGATCCTAAAATCACCTTGACTCGATATTTCGGCGATCCAACTGTTCGCCATCTTCAGGAAATGCTGCTTCTGCTGATGAGTCCCGCTGAGAACTGACGCAAGATTGCAATTCGACGTCCTATATAGGCCACCGTTCAATACACGGCGCATGCGCCGCCCATCACGGTTTATGACTTCCAAAACAGGGAGGTGGCGCCGCCCTTAGTGAAACACTGCTGGCAACGATATATCGCAATCAAGGCCGCATCGAAGAACGTTCAGTTTTCATGCGAGATAATACAGGATTCCACGTTTTGCTAAGAGGAAACACATGGAGGACTTCGAGGCTATGGCACTGAGGACTTCAGCTTTGCAACCAACGTGCTTCTGGAGATACGTGGACGATACCTTCTTCGTATGGCCGCATGGACGTGATGCTCTTAACAGGTTTTTGGACCACTTCAACTGTCTTCATCCCCGTATCAAATTTACTATGGAGGTTGAAAATGATGGGATGCTTCCATTTTTAGACGTTATGGTTTATAAAAAACCAGATGGAACTTTGGGACACAGCGTTCACCGAAAGCCGACACACACAGATTTGTATCTGCACCCTAAGAGTTGTCATCCACCACACCAACGTAGTGGCGTCCTTAGGACTTTGGTACGGAGAGCATATGCCATTTCCGATGCAGACAGCTTAACCCAAGAACTTGAGCATTTGATGACTGTTTTTAAGGAAAATGGATACACCGAGAAACGGATTCGTCGGGCTATGGAATGTGGACCGTCTCCGGAGGTGTCCGAAGAGGAACATAGATCTGTGGCCTTTCTTCCTTATGCTGGAGGCTTATCGTTTAAGATTGGACGAATTTTAAGGAGTTTTAACATTAAGAGTGTGTTCCGTCCACCCTCTAAGATTAGGGCTCTGCTCGGCTCTGTGAAGGATGATTTGGGACTTAAGAAACCCGGGGTGTACAAAATCCCGTGTCAATGTGCAGAAAGCTTACGTTGGCCGTTCTATTCGCACAGTGAATGACAGGTGTGTGGAACATCGCCGTCACACGAGGCTACAACAGCCGGAAAAATCGTCCGTAGGAGAACACTGCCTGAATGAGAGACATAAAATGAAATTTGAGGAAACTGTTATAATTGCCAACATTTCCGGTTTTTCGAATAGTGTGTATAAAGAGGCGATCGAAATTAGGTTGGCTGATAATTTAATCAACAGGGACAATGGGTTTCCTCTTAGCAAAACGTGGAATCCCGTATTATCTCGCATCAAAACTGAACGTTCTTCGATGCGGCCTTGATTGCGATATATCGTTGCCAGCAGTGTTTCACTAAGGGCGGCGCCACCTCCCTGTTTTGGAAGTCAGAAACCGTGATGGCCGGCGCATGCGCCGTGTATTGAACGGTGGCCTATATAGGACGTCAAATTGCAATCTTGCGTCAGTTCTCAGCGGGACTCATCAGCAGAAGCAGCATTTCCTGAAGATGGCGAACAGTTGGATCGCCGAAATATCGAGTCAAGTTGATTTTAGGATCCGGCAGCAAACCCGAAAAGACTTTCAAGACTTATTACGCCGGGAAAGCCTACGTAGTCACAGAATATGGTTGTTGTTTGGTTGTTTCACTCTCGTCCGTATAAATATTAAAAACAGTGGGAGTTACACAGCTACCTTGTCTCATCTCTGTTAGTCACAATTACTTTTGTTATATGACGGTTTAGGTGTACGTTCGGTAACGTATTTTGGTAGACATAACTGCAGTGCTCCTACTGGTGTATGTGATACCCTCTCCATCACATTACTGTCCCCAGTTTAGCTTTAGATATATTGTCGACATATTTTCGGAAGTATCACGGGACTTCAGAAAGTAAGTGAGTTTACAGTATCACTGCTCAAAACATTTGTGGACTATTACGACAGTTATTTCGGAAGATCTCCATTTTAAAGTACGGCTACGTTGTCCTGACGTATGTATAACATCCGGTGTGACTATATCTGGTGACTGTCCTCGTTATATTTCAAGTGAAATTCTAAAATATCAATGTTACGCACATTTTGAACTGTTTTATACAGTGTGGCGTAATATTTTCATATAATATTGTAGACATTTCCTATAATTTTTGACAGTTCATACCATACATGTGAACTAGATGACTACATATGACACACTGCGCCTAAAATCTAGATCTGTAGTAAGAGAGACAGATGGTATTATGCTCGGTGCTGACCTTCTTCCTCTCATTCATTTATTACTGTTTTCATAAAAGAGATAAAATGTTAATAGAAAGGAAAATTTGCGACTGAAATTTAAGTCCTGAGTGCAGGAGAACAAATTTCTCCTGTTAACTATCTCATGGAAGGGGAGGGGGGAGGGGGGGCTCACAGATCCACTATTGTTCGGCGAGAGTTTTCAATATGAAGAAAGACTGCCATCGTATGGCATTAAAGTAATTACCCCAAGCACACTCCGCTACTGCAACCTGTAACATTGCCCTCCCACACATCACTATTAAAATTCTCCGTCTTTGTATAAATTTTGAAAGCTTTGCGAGGCGTAACATATACAAAAGAATAACTTTTTACGTATCTTCATTGTCTCTTTGTATAGTCTTGTATAGTCTTGTATAGGGGTACATTCTTGCAACTGAAATTTCGAATTTGTAGATTCTTGATGATTAAATAACAGAATATGATCTGCCTGTATTATTCTTGAAATTTATTCTTCATCACACCTTTCAACATCTCACCGGTTTTACATTATCCACATTAAGATAAAACCAATAATTACATTGTTGATGACAAACTTAGAAAACGTCCGCTTCCATCAGAGGCATTTCCACCACCACTTACATTCGGCGGTACTCACATTATTCCAAAGAGTTTACAAAGCAAAAGAGTTTACAAACTTTCTTTGCAAAAGAAGAACCTTCACAAAATTATATCTTTAGTTTATAAGTAAATCCAGAAATAAATTTCGTAATTAGAGATAGATTGTACAATTAATAACATGAGTATTAGGTATTCCAGAAATTTCGTGATTTCAAATATTTTTAAAAGAAGAGTAATTTTATCTGTTAGTACATATCGACTGTAACACATTTATTGCTTTTTTATAGATTTTAGCCGGAAATATAATACATCGTATATAAAATCATAACAAATCTTTTAATGAAACAGCTGAGATAATCTCCACCTACGCAAGAATCGATTGTATAGATAGTACCCGTTATCCCCATAAAAAAAAGATAATGTTAGAGGAGAGTGATTCATTATAAACCCTAAGATCTCTATTTTTGCCTTTAATTTTCATATCTTTTATGAAAATATTAATAAATAACGTTTACTAAGCATTTTTACGGTTTACTTGCAATACAAGTAAAATAGAGCCTGAAGATTAAAAAGGAAGGTTCCACGCACGCTCTCAACCCCACGATCCTCGGATTACCAGAAATTTTCCACTACGAAAACAGCTTCATAGGACGTGGCGCTTACATAAATGGCTCATGGCTCGCCATACCCACGCCAGTAATACCGGTTTCAAGGTTCTGTACCTCAGTCGGTACAAACCTGTCTCTTACAGGCTTACCTTGTCGTCGGTCTCTCTATCTTTCTGTCTGTCCGACTGTTAAAAACCATTTTTCTTAGGAACGGGTAGACGCATCAAGTTGAAAGTCATGACACATATTAGGAGCTACAGGGCCTTGGCGGTGTAAGACAATTGGATCTACCACGTGAATGCAGTCAAAAGTTACGGCCATTTATGTCACATATTATGATGGTTGCCAATTCACTCATCAAAACCTAAACGCGTTGACCTAGAATCATGAAATTTACAAAAAAAAAAAAAAAAGAAATCTCAGTAGACGTAAAGGAAAATATCAGAAAACTTTTAATCTATAATTACATTACGTGAAGAAAATATATTTTAATAATTTGTTATCCACCTGTCTGCCTGACTGTTAAGAATCCTTTTTCTCAGGAATGCGTGGACGTATATAGCTGAAATTGACATCACTTGCTAAGGTCTCTGATCCCTTGGCGTTATAAGAAATTTATCCTTGTAAGTCAACATAATCAGAGGATAAGGCTATTTATGTCACTTATTTATATATTCGCAAACTCAATTGAACCGTACAGGGTACTTCTCGTTGACCTACATTCAAGAAATTTGGCGTGTAGCAATATTTCACAGCAGAAGTGAGGAAATAAATCCGACAATTTTTAATTTGTAATTGTATCACATGAAAACAAAACTTTTGTCATCTGTTTTCCAACTGCCTGTCCTGTTGAGGAATAGGTAAACGTATATCGAGCCTGTATCGATATCGGTAACGGGCAAAAATCGCCGAAATTCTCGATTCCCGGAATGGATGAATTGTCTACAGGATGTTCCCGTAAGAGCGTGCAAAAATGTAACAGGACATAGAGAATGCACCACTGAATAATTTGAGGTAGGGAACCTGGGATGGGAGAAACCATTTTACGGAGATACTGAAGTAAACTTGTCTGCCGTTTTGTCCAGATTTACTGTTTTCTAGCTTATTTGCAACTAACGTGCGTACAAGTTTACGCGGTACTATGCTGTTTGCTTAGATGTACATTCTTTATTTCCGAAAGGAAACAAGGAGGACGAGCCTGAATACTAGGAAGTCGTGATACAGGTTTTGTTTACCTTACTTGTCCATAAGGTGGCTCTGTTGTATCGTATTTACATTGTATCATGATGGAACGTTCTATGACTCATCGACATACCCAGTCATTACCCAGTGCTATTCAGGGACGTACTTCACTACATGATGGAGCAGTACCGGAACAGTTTCGCAGAACTCACTGACATGCACTTTCTGTGTATGGGGAAGTATTTTGCAATACTTTAGCTGCTGAAAGGCTCTGCAGGGAAAGGTTCCTTAACAGGCATCTCTCGACCGACAAATGCGGGAGACTGGTTCATTGAACAGAAGAAACGAGGGACCTGGCAACATGAGGAGCACTCGCACACCCGATTTTGAAGCGGAGGTGCTGAAACGTGTTACAGCGGACTCCGCTACAAGTGCTCGTCCTATCGCACGCCAAATGGGCGACGCACCTTCTAGCGTGTGCCGAGCACTCCACGAACAACAATTACACCCATATAACCCACAATGGATCCATGCACTAAGGGTCGCGTTGTGTCAGTGGATGCACCAACAGTGGATTGATCGACCAGATTTCCTCCAAATCGTGCTGTTTACTGACGAGACCTCATGCGACCATGATGGTGTTTCGAACAGCAGGAACAACCATGTGTAGGATGAGGGAAACGTCCACGCTGTAGTAGGGTCACATAATCATGAAGGTTTGGTGTGAACATCCGGACCGGCATTGCAGGCGACAATCTGGCCGTGTGAATGGCCACCTGTACTGGAGGTTTGTGCAAAGAGTTCTACCTGAGTTGTTGGAGAACGTACACTTGGCTGTTCGTGAGAGGATGTTGATACCACATGACGGTGCATCGCCTTGCTTCAATGTGGGTGTCCGCAACCATATCAGTGCTGCATTTTCTAGTCGCTGGATTGGAAGGGGAGGTCCTGTCCGATGGCCTGAGAGGGCACCTAACCTGAATCCCCTTGCTTATTTCTTATGGGGATATCTAATGTCATTTGTCTGTGAGACCCCAGTCGGTACGGGGAAGGAATTAACTGCCATAATTGTAGCTACCTGTGATGTGATTCTAAACAGACCAGGGATGTTTGTTAGGCTACGCCAGAATCTTGTTCGCCGATGTCATAGTTGCATTGAGGTTGATGGCTGTCAGTTTCAGCTCATTTAGTGAGATAGAGTACAAATGGTACACACATCAAAAACAGTCTTGCATCACCCGGTTCCCAGAATTCCCGAAGATAGGCGATGACTGTGCACATTGTATCAGAGACACAGTTCCTTTGACTGTTCAGAGATGCCAGTAAATCCGCCCAAAGATGTAAACAACCACGCATCAGCAGCGCCTATTAGAAGGAGGGGATCCGAAAGCCAATCAATCCCTGTCATTCCACCAGAACAGAGGTACACGGCACATGTTGTCTGTCGTTCAACCCTGCCTAGATGATCAATACCGCAGTTCGATCGCGTCCGCATTGTTGCTTTGTGCCAAGAAGGGCTCTCCAGGCGTTTCGGACATGGGGGACATACAGAGAGACAGGAACAGTAGATGATATACCTCGCTCACGCCGCCCAAGGACTACTACTGCAGTGGATGACCGCTACCGACGGATTTTGGCTCGGAGGAACTCTGACAGCGACGCCACCATGCTGAATAATTCTTTTCGTGCAGCCACAGGACGTCGTGTTACGACTCAAACTGTGCGCGATAGGCTTCACGATGCGCAACTTCACTCCCGACGTCCATGGTGAGGTCCACCTTTGCAACCACGACACCATGCAGCGCGGTACAGATGGGCCCAACAACATGCCGAATAGACCGTTCAGGATTGGCATCACCTTCTCTTCACCGATGAGTCTCCCATATGACTTCAAACAGACAGTCGTCATAGACGTTTTTGGAGGCAACCCGGTCAGGCTGAACGCCTTAGACACACGAGTGAAGCAAGGTGGAGGTTCCCTACTGTTTTAGGGTGGCATTATGTGGGGCCGGCGTACGCCGCTGCTGGTCATGGAAGGCGCCGTAACGGCTGTACGATACGTGAAAGCCATCCTCCGACCGTTAGTGCAACCATATCGGCAGCATATTGGTGAGGCATTCGTCTTCATGGGCGACAATTCGCTCCCCCATCGTGCACATCTTGTGATTGACTTCTTTCAGGGTAACGCCATCGCTCGACTAGAGTGGCCAGCATGTTCTCCAGACATGAACCCTATCGAACATGCCTAGGATAAATTGAAAAGGGCTGTTTATGGGCGACGTTACCCACCAACCACTCTGAGGGATCTACGCCGGATCGCCGTTGAGGAGTGGGACAATCTGGACCAATAGTGCCTTGATGAACTTGTGAATAGTATGCCACGAGGAATATAAGTAAGAGGACGTGCTATAGGTATTTAAGGTACCGGTGTGTACAGCAATGTGTGGTTTTCATGAGCAATAAAAAGGGCGGGAACGATTTTTATGTTGATCTCTATTCCAATTTTCTGTACAGTTTCCGGAACTCTCGGAACCGAAGTGATGCAAAACTTGTTTTGATGTGTGTAGATTCATTGTGTTAATGATGGTATCTGCAGTTAACTATAACTAACGTACATAAAAAATAGACATATTATTTTATTCCCATTATCTCCTTAAGCTGATCCTAAGACCCCAGGTTCGCTACGTCAAATTGTTCAGTAGAGCATCCTCTATGTCCTGATAAATTTTTGCACGCTCTTCCTGAAACTCCCTGTAGGTAGGCCTACATAATTAAATTTGTACGGAACCCTTGGCGCGTGAGTCCTGCTTGCCCTTACTTGGATTTTTTTTTGTAGACTCTTGTCCGTCTGGAGCTCCCACTTGTGTCACTTTCATCTCTGGCCAAACATTACATGTACCATAAATGCGGACGAAACCGGTTATAACGACCACACACGTTTCCCTTGTAAGTAGGATTTCAAGGGTTATTTAGCGTCTATGTTCAGGCGTTTGCCAGTTAGTTCTGGTCTTGCAGCATCTCCCGAACGCTCTACAATGGGTCAAGCAAACCTGTCACTTAATATGGAAAGGCTTTTTTTTTTAGTTACCGCTACCAGTCACAAATTTTGTCAACCACTGTATTACTTATTTATTTAGCGACATGTTTCGAGGGTTAAACCTCACCTTGAGGCTAAATGGCACTGCAAAAACAACTTTACAATAAGGTCATACTGACACTACATAGTCTTTTCGTAAATGCTCTGGACATCTTTGTTCTTCTGGCGTGGCGGTCTCGTGATGCGTTGCGGTGTATCCATTTCCGTGGCTCTCTTAGTGATAATTTGTGAACAGTGACCAACATAGCAGTAACTTAGGAACACGATCACAAGCAGTTCTGCAGTGCAGTGATGTTTTACTGCAGCTCGAAACCTAGCGTGGATTTTAGTAAGAGATGCCTTTAATAGCTGCCACAATGAAACTCTGCCTCTAAAACTGAGAGAAAATTGATAGAGTCGTAAGTAAAGAACAACCACGGCAAGGGACAAACAACACCTTCACTGCGCAACAGCAATGTTAATATTACCGATGACAGGGCCACTAAGGTGACTTTATTTCACAGTTTTCCGAGATTCCATCACCAAAGAAGACGAAGTAAATGTTCTAGAATTCAAATGAAGAATAACTTAGAAGTACACTACTGGCCATTAAAATTGCTACACCACGAAGATAACGTGCTACAGACGCGAAATTTAACCGACAGGAAGAAGATGCGGTGATATGCGAATAATTAGCTTCTCAGAGCATTTACACAAGGTTGGCGCCGGTGGCGACACCTACAACGTGCTGACATGAGGAAAGTTTCTCATACACAAACAGCAGGTCATCGGCGTTGCCTGCTGAAACGTTGTTGTGATGCCTCGAGTAAGGAGGAGAAATGCGTACCATCATGTTTCCGACTTTGATAAAGGTCGGATTGTAGCCTATAGCGATTGCGGTTTATCGTATCGCGACATTGCTGCTCGCGTTGGTCGAGATCCAATGACTGTTAACAGAATATGGAATCGGTGGGTTCAGGAGGGTATTACGGAACGCCGTGCTGGATCCCAATGGCCTCGTATCACGAGTAGTCTAGATGACAGGCATCTTATCCGCATGGCTGTAACGGATCGTGCAGCCACGTCTAGATCCCTGAGTCAGCACATGGGGACGTCTGCAAGACAACAACCATCTGCACAAACAGTTCGACGATGTTTGCAGCAGCATGGACTATCAGCTCTGAGACCATGGTTGAGGTTACCCTTGACGCTGCATCACAGACAGGAGCGCCCGCGATGGTGTACTCAACGACGAATCTGGGTGCACGAATGGCAAAACGTCATTTTTTTGATGAATCCAGGTTCTGTTTACAGCATCATGATGGTCGCATCCGTGTTTGGCGACATCGCGGGACACGCACATTGGAAACGTGTATTGTCATCGCCATACTGGCGTATCACCTGGCGTGATGGTATGGGGTGCCATTGGTTACACGTCTCGGTCACCTCTTGTTCGCATTGACGGCACTTTGAACAGTGGACGTTACATTTCAGATGTGTTACGACCCGTGGCTCTACCCTACATTCGATCCCTGCGAAACCCTACATTTCAGCAGGATAATGCACGACCGCATGTTGCAGGTCTTGCATGGGCCTTTCTGGATACAGAAAATGTTCGACTGCTGCCCTGGCCAACACATTCACCAGATCTCTCACCAATTGAAAACGTTGGTCAATGGTGGCCGAGCAACTGGCTCGTCACAATACGCCAGTCACTACTCTTGATTAACTGTGGTATCGTGTTGAAGCTGCATGGGCAGCTGTATCTGTACACTCCATCCAAGCTCTGTTTGACTCAATGCCCAGGCGTATCAAGGCCGTTATTACGGCCAGAGGTGGTTGTTCTGGGTACTGATTTTTCAGGATGTATGCACCCAAATTGCGTGAAAATGTAATCACATGTCAGTTCTAGTATAATATATTTGTCCAATGAATACCCGTTTATCATCTTCATTTCTTCTTGGTGTAGCAATTTTTGTGGCCAGTAGTGTAGATACCTTCAGCATGGTGTATCAGCTTAAATCAATCAAGGAAAGACGTTCGGTCTGAATTTTGTATCAGGCAGGTTGCTGTCAGAATATACTGATACAATAGCTCCATATTTAGCAATCAAAGACAACCGCTCGCTCGACTAAAGATCCCTACTTGAAGTCTGAAAACCTGTACAGATCACACCAATACTCAAGAAAGAAAATAGGAGTAACCAGCTGAATTACAGATACATATCACTAACGTCGATTTATAGTAGGGGTTTGGAACACATACTGTTTTCGATCATTGTGAATTACCTCCAAGAAAACGATTTATTGACTAAACAGATGTAGAAGTTAATTCCTGCATACCCTCGAGTAATGTGGTAGTACCCTTGTTGTGCATTAGTGACCTAACAGGCTATATTAATTCTAAGCTCAAACTTTTAGCAGATACTGCAGTTACCTATATTGCAGTACTTCTACAATAAAAGGATTTATTGACAATAACTCGTTTTCTTGGAGGAATACTTCATTATAGATAACTGCATCGTCTGCGAAAAGGGTGAGGCTACAATTTGTATTGTCTGCTATGACACTGATACACAACGTAACAGCACGTAACGCAACACATTACTCGCGGGCTCGCAGGGAGTAAATTAAACATCTGTTGATGACCCTCCATACAATATAAAATAAGGCGTACTCCCTACCAAGAAATATCCCAGATAATATCGTTCTTGTGAAACAAGACTAGTTCTCATTCACACGAAGCAGTGAGTGCTATCGGCAGTGTACGGAAGTTAATTCCATATTTCTATATGTCCAGAAAGCTTTTGACACCGTCCCTCACAAGCAGCTTAAAATCAAAGTGAGTACCTGTGGAGTATCGTCTCAGTTATGAGACTGGATTCGTGATTCCTGTCAGAAAGGTCACACGGTTCGCAGTAATTGCTGGGAAGTCACCAAGAAAAACAGAAGTGAAATCTGGCTTTCTCCAAGGCAGTGTTATAGGTCCTCTGCTGTTTCTAATCTGTATGAACCATTTAGGAGGAAATCTGAGAAGCCCTCTTAGATTGTTTTCAGATAATGCTGCCATTTTCTATCTTGTAAAGTGATCAGAACCAATTGCAGAATGATTTAGGTATCTGTATGACGCGAAAAATGGCAGTTAAATCTAGATAATGAGAAAATGGAAGTCATCCACATGAGCACTAAAAGGAATCTGCTAAATTTCGGTTATGCGATAATTAACACAGATCTAAAGTTTGTGAATTCTATTAAATACTTATGGATTACAGTTACGAATAATTTCAATTGGAGCTATCACACACACTATGGGATGAATAGTAGCCGATTGAAAATGACTTACAAGTTCGTGGCGCCCTCCATCGGAAATGCTGGAATTCAGTATGGTGTTGGCCCACCCTTAGCCTTGATGACAGCTTCCAATCTCACAGGCATACGTTCAATCAGGCGCTGGAAGGTTTCTTGCGGAAAGGTAGCCCATTCTTCACGGACTGCTGCACCAAGGAGAGGTATCGATGTCGGTCGGTGAGGCCTGGCACAAAGTCAGCGTTCCAAAACGTCCCAAAGATGTGCTACAGGATTCAGGTCAGGATTCGTGCAGGCCAGTCCATTACAGGGATGTTATTCTCGTGTAACTACTCTGTCAAAGGCCGTGCATTATGAACTGGTGCTTGATCGTGCTGAAAGATGCAGTCGCCAGCCCCGAATTGCTCTTCAACAGTGAGAGGCAAGAAGATGCTCAAAACATCAGTGTAGGCTTGTACTGTGATAGTGCAAAGCAAAGCAACAAGGTGTGCAAGCCCCCTCCATGAGAAGTACGACCACACCATAACACCACGGCCTCTGAATTTTGCTGTTGGCACTACGCACGCTGGCAGATGACGTTTACCGGACATTCGCCTTACTCACACTCTGCCATCGGATCGCCACATTGTGTGCCGTGATTCGTCACTCCACACAACGTGTTTCCACTGTTCAGTCGTCCAATGTTTACGCTCCATACACCAAGCGAGGTGTCCTTAGGCATTTACCCGCGTGATGTGTGGCTTTTGAGCATCCGCTCGACCATGAAATTCAAGTTTTCTCAACTTCCGCCAAACTGTCACAGTACTTGCAGTGGATCCTGAGGCAGTCTGGAATTCTCGTGTGATGGTCTGGATAGATGTCTGCCTATCACACATTACGACCCTCTTCAAATGTCGGCGGCCTCTGTCAGACAACAGACGAGGTCGACCTGTACGCTTTTGTGCTGTACGTGTCCCTTCACGTTTCCACTTCACTATCACATCGGAAACAGTGGACCTAGGGATGTTTAGGAGTGTGGAGAACTCGCGTACAGACGTATGATACAAGTGTCACTGAAGCATCTGACCACGTTCGAAGTCTGAGTTCCGCGGACCATTCTGCTCTCTCACGATGACTACTGAGGTCGCTGATATAGAGTACCTGGCAGTACATGGCAGCACTATGCACCTAATATGAAAAAAGCATGTTTTTGGGACTTTCCGGATACTTTTGATCCCATAGTGTAGATAATGTTCCAAGGAAAGCTAACCAAAGACTCCGATTTATTGACAGGACACTTAGAAGATGCAATAGGTCTACTGAAGAGATTGCCTACCCTATTCTTGTCCTTCCTCTTTTGGAGCACAGCCGCGCGGTGTGCGATCCGTATCAGATAAGATTGACGGGCAACATCGAAAAAGTTCAAAGAATGGCAACTCGTTTTGTATTATCGTGAAGGAGAGAGTGTCACGGATATGAGAAGCAAACTGTGGTGGCATTCATTAAAACAAGGACGTTTTTGTTGGGATAGGATCTTTTTACAAAATCTCAATCACCAACTTCCTCTTCAGAGTGTGAAAATATTTTGTGGCGTCCACCTGCATACGGAGAAATGGTCGTTGTAATAAGATAAGGCAAGTCAGAGCTTGCCCGGAAAGATTTAAGCGTTCGTTTTTCTCGCACGCATTCGAGAGTGGAACGATAGAGAGATATCTTGAAGATAATTCGATGAACCCTCTCATAATTTATGGTGTATTGCAGATTTATCATTTATATGTAAATTACGCCTCCCTAGTATTCAACCAATCAAACGAAGTATCCCATTTTGTTTACCATCGACTGAGTCTACAAGGTCGTTACATTTCATATCTTCGCAAATTGTTACGCCCAGATATGAGTTGACCGGTTCCATCAGTAACTCACTAATATTGTAGTCACCCATTACGTTTTTTCGTTTTGTGAAGCCCCAAATTTTACATTTGTGAACATTTAAATCAAGTTACCAATCTTTGTACGACTTTGAAATCTTATCAATATCCGACTGAATATTTGTGCAGCTGTTTTCAGACAGAACTTCATTACAGATAACAGCATTATCTGCGGGATGTGTGAGGTTACAATTAATACTGTCTGTTACGTCACTGGTATAAAACTTGAACAGTAAGGGTCCCAGTACATCACTCTGGCGCGTGCCGGAAGTAACTACTACATCCAAGATAAAATGAGGCCTCCTCCCTACCAATAAATCCCTAATCCACTCATTAATTTCTTCCGATAACACAAACGATCGCATTTTGGATAAAAAGAGTATATGTGGTACTGAGTCAAATGATTTTCGAAATCAGAGAAAACTTAATCTACCTCACTGCCTCGATCCACGGCTTTCAGTGTCTCGTACGTGATAAGGGCGAGTTCGGTTCCACTTCGTACGTTGTAAGAGTCACCCTGAGACACAGGGATCTCACAAGTGCTGAACACTTCATCCACTTCCTGATCGATTTTTCTTATAGTGGAGAATACACTTTTGCGTTGGATATTTGTCGTTGCCTCTACACCAGAACTATGACGTATTCCTTCAAAGCGTTAGGGGATATATTATAGTTGACACCCTGGCGTCAAATTTCTCGTAATATCAATTTATACTACAAAGACAAGTCATCGTTTTACTTTATAAACAAAAGTCTCGAAATGTGCTTGACAGTTAACTTAAAATTTTTACGCAATACCCTAATGAACATTCGACCGGTCTATAGGCTATATATTTTTCAACATTTAAATATAAGTGTAATATATATTTGGGAAAAGTTTTTACCAAAAATGAGAAACGTTTTTGATCGATTTACTTCAAATTTCACACGATACTCTAAAGAAGATTCAGACGGAGATATGTTACATATTTTTAATGTACATAATATATAAATATATATTTAATATAGAAAGGGGAAATGTTGGATGCAAAAATCCTGAAAAGTTGTTGACAGACTTACTACAAATTTCACGACAGTGATATAAATTCAGATGGGCATGTGCTATATGTCTTGTTGTAAACGACAATAACGACAATTTACAGGTTTTCTATTTCAACTGATTGCATGAAGAAAAATGCTGTGCTGTGTGCTACATTGATCGTGACCAGGCCAAATATCTCACGAAATAAGTATCAAACGAGAGAACTGCAAAGAACGAAACTTGTCTACCTTGAAGGGGGAAACAAGATGGCGCTATGGTTGGCCTGCTAGATGGCGCTGCCATAGGTCAAACGGATATAAACTGCGTTTTTTTAAAATAGGAACCCCCATTTTTTATTGCATATTCGTGTAGTACGTAAAGAAATATGAATGTTTTAGTTGGACTACTTTTTTCGCTTTGTGATAGATGGCGCTGTAATAGTCATAAACATATGGCTCACAATTTTATACGAACAGTTGGTAACAGGTAGGTTGTTTAAATTAAAATACAGAACGTAGGTACGTTTGACATTTTATTTCGGTTGTTCCAATGTGATACATGTACCTTTGTGAACTTATCATTTCTGAGAACGAATGCTGTTACAGCGTGATTATCTGTAAATACCACATTAATGCAATAAATACTCAAAATCATGTCCGTCAACCTCAATGCATTTGGCAATACGTGTAACGACATTCCTCTCAACAGCGAGTAGTTCGCCTTCCGTAATGTTCGCACATGCACTGACAACGCGCTGACGCACGTTGTCAGGCGTTGTCGGTGGATCACTATAGCAAATATCCTTCAACTTTCCCCACAGAAAGAAATCCGGGGACGTCATCCGGTGAACGTGCGGACCATGGTACGGTGCCTCGACGACCAATCCACCTGTCATGAAATATGCTATTCAATACCGCTTCAACCGCACGCGAGCTATGTGCCGGACATCCCTTATGCTGGAACTACATCGCCATTCTGTAATTCAGGGAAACATCTTGTAGTAACATCAGTAGAACATCACGTAGGAAATCAGCATACACTGCACCTTTTAGATTGCCATCGATAAAATGGGGGCCAATTATCCTTCCTCCCATAATGCCGCACCATGCATACCATACATTAATCCGCCAAGGTCGCTGATGTTCCACTTGTCGCAGCCATCGTGGATTTTCCGTTGCCCAATAGTGCATATTATGCCGGTTTACGTTACCGCTGTTGGTAAATGACGCTTCATCGCTAAATAGAACGCGTGCAAAAAATCTGTCATCGTCCCGTAATTTCTCTTGTTCCCAGTGGCAGAACTGTACACAACGTTCAAAGTCGTCGCCATACAATTCCTGGTGCATAGAAATATGGTACGGGTGCAATCGATGTTGATGTAGCAACCTCAACACCGACGTTTTTGAGATTCCCGATTCTCGCGCAATTTGTCTGCTACTGATGTACGGATTAGCCACGACAGCAGCTAAAACACCTACTTGGGCATCATCATTTGTTGCAGGTCGTCGTTGACGTTTCAACTGCGGTTGAACACTTCCGGTTTCCTTAAATAACGTAACTATCTGGCGAACGGTCCGGACACTTGGATGATGTCGTCCAGGATACCGAGCAGCATACATAGCACATACCAGTTGGGCATTTTGATCACGATAGCCATACATCAACACGATATCGACCTTTCCCGCAAGTGGTAAACAGTTCATTTTAACACGGGTAATGTATCACGAAGCAAATACCGTTCGCACTGGCGGAATGTTACGTGGTACCCCGTACTTATACGTTTGTGACTATTACAGCGCCATCTATCACAAAGCGATAAAAGTGGGCCAACTAAAACATTCATATTTCTTTACGTACTAGACAAATATGTAATAAAAATGGGGTTTTCTATTTAAAAAACGCAGTTGATATCCGTTTGACCTATGACTGCGCCATCTAGCGGGCCAACCATGGCGCCATCTGGTTTCCCCCTTCAAGCTAGACGAGTTTCGCTCTTTGTAGTTTTTTCGTTTGATGCTTATTTCGTGAGATATTTGGCCCGCTCACTATCAATGGACCACCCTGTATATATGTGTGTGTATGTGTGTGTGTGTGTCTGTGTGTGTGTGTGTGTGTGTGTGTGTGTGTGTGTGTTTGTTTGTTTCAGAAGTGATGGTCAGTAATTCATACATAGAAAGTACAGACCAATTTTTTGTAGAAATTACTTTGTTGATGATTGTTAGTAATATTTCAATTTATTTTGTTTTATTTGCAGGTCTATGAAATGCTGGTCATCCCGACTGCAAGTCCACTATAAAACGAACTCGCCTTCTCATCACCTCCTGCATAATACGTACATCAACCAGAAGATATGGTAAAACTGACGTGATAATTGTGTGGAATTTGCTTCGCGAAACAAAATGAGAAAGTGGGAGCAAAATATTGCTAGTAAATAAAACATGCCTAAGACAGTTCTCGTCTTGCACTTTGCACGTAATGAGACATTTGTAATAGAAGGGTCTCATGAAGAGATATCGATTAGTTGTTCTTTCGAGTTGTATCAAGCTCTCAAATAAAGACGGCATGTTGAAACCTCCTGTCTGCGTGTTATAAATTTAATAAACCACACTAAGTGTTCACGTGTGTGCACGTTCTTGTGCGTGATTGGTAGTTTACTGACGAGTGAACCAGTAACCGACTACTTATCAAAAAGTGATTCTAAATGCTAACTTAAATATTCTTTGTAGAACGTCAGTACTAACCCCTAAATAGCAGGCGCAAGTATGTATTGATTATTGTTGAGAATATTTTAGATCAAAAGATCGTCGACACGCGCGTATAACATTCTATTTAATTTCGTTTGCTACGTAATAAATGTGATTCCCATGTATGGATAACCATAAAAGTTATCGTTATAGCAAATGGTTACGATGGCGTTTTTTTAGATAAAAAAATATAAAAATACTCTTATGAATGTAAACATTTGCTATATGTTTATATGTCTGCGTTGAAGCTTCACCAACTGCAAACGACATCACGGTCTCAAGTCTGCAAAACATCAACAGATTGGCCAAATGATAATTTTTATTTGGACTGTAGCCACACTCACGGTAAATTTTTTGAATGATGCTGCCGTCATTTGGTTGCAATAATTTTTGTTTTATTGTTATACAATTTAAATTTCTGTGTTAGGACATTTTCAAGTACAAAAATGTATTTATACGTCAAAAGACATCAGACTTGCATGAAATAGCAAGTCCTTGTCGGAAAAGCATGTCTGGTAATGTAGGCCAGTTTTGTCATTAGTAAAAGTGAGACTATATCTAAAACTTCTAAATACAGCGCAAACTTTCATTTCTATACCCTGTAGGACAGCTGTTATATGAAACTGCTAAACAATAAACAGGTATATGTGACACTGTTGTGTCGCCCCCACTTCTATTCTGATCGAAGAGCTGCTCCACAGTGCTTTGTCAGTGGATCCTTGCGTGTCGCTGCAATCGATGCTCACCTCGGATGTCAGTGGCAACAGCAGTTCCGTATTCATTTCCGCGTTCCCACGCAATGATCCACTTTTCAGATCAGACGAACGTTAATTCGCAGTCCATGGACCTTCAGAAGTACGTCGGCCGGTGTGGTCGAGCGGTTCTAGGCACTTCAGTCTGGAACCGTGCGACCGCTACTCGCAGGTTCGAATCCTGCCTCGGGCATGGATGTGTGTGATGTCCTTAGGTTAGTTAGGTTGAAGTAGTTCTAACTTCTAGGGGACCGATGACCTCAGATGTTAGGTCCCATAGTGCTCAGAGCCATTTCTTCAGAAGTCCTGTCCTCCTTGGCAAAAGACTGTGGGGGCTGACGATGCTGTAGTTTGTCCCTTCATATCCCAAAGCAAGCAACCAACCAACCAAAGACTGTGGCATTTCCTTCTTTGCTATCTAGACAAATCACCAAATTTGTCCTTGGAAGCAGTATAAGAAATATGGACCTGCTCGTATAGCGTAATCCACAAGTTTCGTCTCAGTGCTCTTACCGTTCGGCCACAGGGTTGTTTATTTGTGTGCGCCGCATCCAGTATTTAGAAGTCGCGCATTATTTGTGACGTTTCGCGTAACATATTACACAGCTGCGTTACGTGAAAAGTCCTATGATTTACACTTCCTCAAGTGTGTAAAAAAAGTGTAAACAATGGAAACGTATCCTCAGAAAAATACTGTTAAACTAGAATTCGACAAGGACCTCGCTCGAGCGGTTAATACCTCTCAAAATTTACAAGTTTAACTACTTTCATGATATTAGAAAACGTTCGCACTTCCAGACTTGCACGCTTGGAGCGCCATTGCAGACTTGTATACGATACGTGTGTGATGTAATACCTGCTTAAGAAGAGATAAGCAGATAGTGTCTAAATTAATACTAACGGAACAGCCTACTATTTCAATCTCAGCTCTACGTTAATGTAAGAGCTAGTAATCTGTGAGTGGACTGGTATCTTTGAGTTAACTTTAACATCAGACTCTGTCTTAAAATCACAGTTAGTCTAGTCGAAGGCAACCTGATAGATTTGCGAGTTTTTAACATTACTGTAGAAGTTCTGAAGAAAGGAATAAAACTCAAATTGCTCAATTATAGAAAAGTTCTTGCAATTCGGAGTTAATTTTTGATAGATTTTTATCCGCTTCCTGTCCAAAATAGAATACGATCTATACAAATGGAAGTTAGAAAAACGAATACCACCAGTAATGAGTATTGGGGGCTATCAACCACACTTCGCAAACGTGCGGTAACTACCAGCATGCTTCACATGTAATGAAAAAGATCATATTGAACAACAGTGTCCCAGAAGAAAGTTTCGTCTTCAACTCGACCTAACTAAACGCACACCCTTGTTTGCCCACCTCGTGGTGGGAATGACCTATCAAAATTATGAAATTCGTTCTATAAATCTGCAACATGGGTATACAACAATGATACAATACGATATAATTGCTACAACAGAGCAGAATTATTTTTAACAAGAAGCAAGAATTTCAGTTTCTACAGTAGGTAAGTGATTGGAGTTACGCAGAACAACAGAATGCTTTGTTTTTTATAGAACAGAGCGTGACATAGACATAAAGAATTTCAGAAGAAGGCGAGATTACTTTAAATTGTAAGAGTAAACGCGTCCACAGTCTCTTTTTTCTTCCATTTTCACGAAATGAACAACTTCCCTTACGATTTAATTTTCTATTAAGATGACCTTTAATTTAAACAAAATATAAAAAATAGCATTTGATAAAAAATAAATTATCACATCAGACAATTTGTTAATCAATTATTTTCTGCCTTACTTCAGAAAAACTATGATTTTTAAGAAACAAGATGAAATAAAGCAGTCTTGTCACTTAACAAGAAGTACCCGTAATAAAATGGCACAGATGCTAGAACGAGACGGCAACTAGAGGTGAGCGAAAGGAAACGGAGGTAAAAGCCTCCTACCCGCTAAAAAAATAAAGAAATAAAAAGCACACCGCAGTGGATGAATGACCGTTGTTCTGATACTCCGGCCAGCCTGCGTGTGGTTTTTGGCGTTTTTTTAACGCTCTGCTTGGGAAATGCTGGGGTGGTTCCCAATCTCTGCCACAGAAAACACGACAACGAAACAGCTACAGTACGATAAGACAAGGAAAAAAAAACTTTTTGCACGATTTTCAGACGGTTGGCGTACGTTACTTTCGTCCTGGAAATTTCACTGAACTATGCAGCTACTCCGTATCCTAGGTATAAAAGAGTGTGTCTAATTGAAACTTACATCCATACTGGTAAAATGTCGAAGATGAAAGTGGTCCCACTCCGAAAGGAATACGTTGTAAAACTACTGTTTAGAAAGACAAACAGTAGGGTACGGAGTGCGTACAGTGACTAAGTGTCTATTGTTATAAACATTGATCGCCAGTACACAGCTACACCTGCAGGTACATGATTACTCTGTACATTGCACTTAAGTGTTGGCAGAAGATGCATAGTACCACTTTCACAATATTTATCACGTTGTGAAGGTGAATACCTAAATGTTTCCGTGCGAGATCTGGTTTCTCTTATTTTATCATGGTTGTCACTTTTATCTGTATAGGTGGTAGTGAACAAAATATTTTGCCGTTCAGGATGGAAATTTAGCAATCAAAAATTTGTGACTGGATCTCATTGCAACGGAAAGGTGATTTCAAACCAGACTCGCATATCCTATCCGTGACACTCTCTTCCCCATTAGGTGATAATACAAAACGAGCCGCTCTTCTGTTAACTTTGCCGGTATCCCTCGTCAGTGCTACATGGTAAGGATCTCATACGGCGCAGCAGTACACTAGAAAAGGACGGACAAGTATGGTTCGAGTGTTAACCGTGGAATTGCCCCAACCTGCGGGGTGCACGTTCCTGACACTCTTGGTTGTTCTCTGGTATCTAGAATAGGAATTGGTTCTTGAGGAGTTACTGTAGTTGTCTGCAAAAAACCGTACTCCAGTGATTTCAGTGATTTCTGCCTCTTCCTTGGTGTAGCCTCCCGTAATCCAAAAAGCCGTACCACGTTAATAATCATATCTGCAATTACCCTTTCAAAATAATTTGCAGAAGTGTTCATGACTGGAACTGTCCATGAGAAGTTTGATTACGGAGCACTGACACTTACGAAGGTGATGTATTTCCTGAGCCTCATTAATTCTTTTCGGAGATAGAGAATTCTCGGTATTGTAGAACACTCAGTATAATGTCGTCTATTGAAACTGAACTACACTTCTCGAACAATCACTATATACACACAAAACAAATAACTTGTAGACGACCATTCATCAAGAACGTCGGTGGGGTCTGTCGGAGCTGGTCCTACCTTGGCGAGAAACTGGCTGTACTGCTGCTGCGCTGGCCTTTTAAGCCGGTGGAGGCCGGCGGAGTACTCCAACTTTCCCTATATCTGTGAGGCGACATCTGCAGAAAAAGGTTCGCATTAGTCTCTAGAAAGTTCTGTTTGTTTTGAAGAATTGTTTTCCTCTTGGTTGCACCTGCCAAGTGCTTGAATATGTTATATGGTTCACAGGGGTGTCTTGAGTGTAGTCTGTCTGGCAGGGGCCGTCTGTGGCAGACGTAACAGGAGATGTATGTACCAATGATTCGTCTTTCTCAAGTAACAAATCTATTGTTGATTTTTGAATCTTTCGGTATTCTAATGCACTGTTAACCCACATGTAATCAGCACCCCTCCACCACACACTGTATTCTATCACCCTGATACACGCAATACCCAGAAAATTTGAGAGAGGTCAAAATAATTAAAAACGGGTTAGTATATTCCCCACTCACATTTCGTTTACGTGTCATCTTTCTGATTCCAGACATGCCGGTTGAGAAGTCAATCTTTATCATCCGAGGTACCTGCTGCTCATAATAAATGTTGAAATTCCTTTGATGTATGGGCTGTTTTTGGTACATGGAGCGATATTAATGGCTGACAGGCAGGCACATCGTTGCTGTTGACGGATACAGCCATGTAAGTCTGGATATTATCTCCTAATAACCGCATCCGAAGTGGGGTTATTATTATCGAAGTATTGGTAACTTCGATTGCACCAGTCTTTCAGCATTTGATGTGATAGTGATTTTGTTTTGGTCACACACCAGCTGTTAACCGATAGTAATCAACTAATTGTGAAGATGGAAATCTGAATGAAGTGGTTTAATGTAGGTAGCATAAGATGTTAGGTACCTTCGTTGATTCAAAAGTTAATTTGGTTTGTGTCGTTTAATTCATTGGGAGATGATTAGTATTCAGTGCAGTGTTGTCTAATTTTTTGGTTCGTAGCGTTAAGCCTGTACGAAATCAAGTAAGTTCTTGCAGCAATCAATTTTTTGATTACAAAACAGTGAGAATTAACTTGCTTTGCTGACACTTGTCCACGACACAGTTCATGTTATCTTTTTTATATTTCTGAGCATTATTTGAGTAGCTTCTTGATTTCATTTTGACTGGAAAAACTTTTTCTCAGTGTCGTACAGCTATAATAGCAGGGCTTTCCCGTCTTGGATGTCAGAAGTTTTGCTAACGAGTAAATTTTGTGCTCAGCATGCATTGCTTGCAGATATTACTAGCTGTTTGCCTGTGTGTGGCCATTGGAAGTTCTATTCTTTGATTGTGTCAAATCTGGACTGCGGAGAAGGTGGGTATTCAGACACATGTAAATAATAGGTGACTAACTGAGTGAATTTTTGTTTCCAGCTACAGTCATGTCAACGGTGGTGGGAGTGTTTGAAAACAGCGCCAACAATCTGAGCTGCGTCATTGTAACAAACCTGAGTGACGCCTATGAAGAAAGCAAATGGGTTGTGACCGTTGTATTTCTGTTACAATGAAAAGTGCAACGAAAAAAGTGCACCCCAAGATATTGGTGAAATCTCGGACATAATGGACTTCTGCAAGTGAGCAACGGCGGTAACTTCGAGCAATTATAAAACACAGCTCTTGCGACTTACTGAATGAGTAAATCCCATGATATGTCTTTTTACCAAAGGCGCCGAAAAGAGAGTGTTGGACTTGAAACTAAGGAAAAACATAGACGACTTAATAGACGTAATACCAGAGGAATACAAGGAAACGTAAGCGGTGCTCATAGCAAATATGCTGCTGGGAAAAATTAGTACATTTCCAAAGACGCTGTCGATCTTGATCCGATGACTGTATGTGCCACCTGGGGAATAGAAAATGTACTGATAATGATTTCAACGTACCCCGCCAACACGTAGCGTAGTGCCATAGATAGCAGAGCGCCACCTTCGTCTACCTTTTAACAGGGAACGTTCACAGCCAGATGGCTTGATATGATGCAGACGTGTGAAGCCAGCAAGGAACCAATCCACAGAGACACATTTCTGCTTCCTACAGCTAACTAAACTAGTTTAAGAGGGGCCAAATTATAGCCTGCCGATTGGCGGGATACTCTTTCCGGAGAACTGCCACACAGCCTTGACGTGCTGTGCCAATTTTGCAATGACGCTGTTATTAATTGTCACGTGAACATTCTCACATCTATAGACAACGTCAAGGACAGTCACACAGCACAGACGCCCACCATGATCATCGTATTGAAAGGACATCAGTGGCAGATCGTACAATCACCACAGTAAGAACTCTTGCGGACCAGTTATTAGCACTGGGATTAAGGGCATGCACATCTACGGCCCGTCTTCCACTCATGCGACAGCATTGAAGTGTACGACTCGACTGGTATTTTCAGAGGATCGCATGGAAGATGGAATGGCGCGCCTTGGTCTTCGGTGCTGAAAGCAGATTCTGCCTGCATGCGAGTGACGGTCGTTTGAGCATACAACACACACCTCGTGAACGCTGTCTCACTGACTGGATTCGGCCAAGACACACTGGCCGCACCCCAGGGCTTATGGTCTAGTCTGTGATAAGCTACAACTTTCGTTCACCTTTGGTCTTTCTAGATGGGACACTCACTACCACTCAGCACGTGCAGAATGTTGTTAGATCCGTTCTTTTACCGTTCTTGCGAAAAGAGCGTGGTGTGTTGTTCCAACAGGATAATGCTCACCCATATACTGCCCATGAACCACTATACGCTCCGCAAGGCGTGCGTGAACTCCCCTGGCCAGCATGAACTCTGGACTTGTCTTCAACCAAGCATGTATGGGGCACGATGGGACGAGCATTGAGTCGTGCACTCATCAACCAACAACTATTGTAGAACTACTCGAACAGGTCGAGCAGGCATGAAATAATGTATCCCAGGACAGTGTTCGCCATCTGTACGATCGAATGGATGCCAGAGACAGCGCCTGGATTGTCGCCCATGGGGGCTACACTACGTACTAATAAGGGTATTTCAGCAAGGGTCAATACCTGGTACATCAGAACCACTTGTGGTATTCATCTGTAAATGTAATAATTTCATGTAATACCCATGCACTGTTGCAACAGTAAATCTTGAGTGAATTGGAAACCTCTGCAAGGATGTAACATTTTTTTCCGGCACTGTAATACAAAAAATCGAATATCTTTCAGAGGATTGAACGCATCCACAAAGTAGCCCTTTCCAATATGTGGCATGTTGCACAAGTCCTACCCATTGATTGAAAACATGTAGCACAAATAAAAATACGTAGGACACTTCATTTGAACAGGCATGTTGTTTCATGGATCAGATGACGAAATCACCTGCACAAGGTGGGCTAAGTTTAATAGATTGTGAGACAAAATGTGTAGCCTTTGCCGTGAGGAATATAATAAATACGCTGAAGCTGTCTGTAAGTCGGTCGGATTTACTAAAGACTGCACGGGGTATCACAGCAGAAAATACACAAGCTACACATGCTAGCAACTATATCTCAGACTCTACAAACCGCAGCGTATGTATTATTCCCAATGAAAGATAATTTAATGAAAAAGCCAGTTATTTTAAACATTCATAAAACAACTCCTTGCCGGATTAAATATAAAGGTTGAAACTGGAAGACCTTATGGATAGAACTCGTCGACAAATACATTGGCTCACACACACCCTTAGTGGCGTAAATGCTTGTAAATGATCTAACCTGAGAGCATTACGTCGCCACAAAATGAAACTGGCAAGTCACCCTAGCGCCAGCACTGCAGTATGGTTAACACACCCATACACAAAGCAGTAAATTGCCACAAAGTTACGTACCTGTGTGAGTGAGTAAAGATTAAATCAGTGAGATTACTGTCAGTGAGTGTTAATGAAATTAACACAAAACAAGCAATGTGTGAGGACATCAAAGCATTTCCAGAACTCAAGACAAGAACGTGGTTTATACTGTAATATTAAGTCTCAAAAGAAGAAATTAACGTTTTTAAGCTGGCAATATTAAACTCGTTGTTAGTGAACTAGTGTGTGTAGTGTCTCTGTTTGTATGTCTGTAAAGGACAACATTAACTTCCAAAACGGCGTCAGCTACTCCCACAGCGTACGTAATTTCGTACACGTACAAAAGTAAATTTCGTCGTGTAGAAGCAGCTGCCGACTCCAACGCTCGCCCTTAAAATTCTTGAAGTGGAAGAGAAAGAAAAACTCTGTAGGATCTTCTCGAATTGGGGGACTGCCATTCGCATTTGGTCATTGGATGATTGTCTGCGAGTGAAATGAGTTCGTTTTAGCAGATAAAACTTTCTCTAAGCTATCGATCGTGTTACTGAAGCAGGTTCTACAGCAAACATCGACCACCAAATGTTCGAAGTCGTATACAAGCTTGTCGTACATTATAGCTCATCAAAGAATCTTTTGATCAAAAATAAATACTTGAAATTACCTTTGAAATACGTCAGACTGTATTATGGCTGTTACTAAACTCCACATTAACTTTACTTATCGCTCGCGAATCTCAAAAACACAAATTATACAATATGACGGCTAAAGTGAATGTTTCATTGCACGCACTTCATACACGTCCTCTAGTTATCCTGCCTCGCTACTAAGTCCCGTCACATACCGATTTTCTTACTTTTTTTCTCTCGCCATGGAGCAACGCTAAGTCAAGGAATAAATATTTCGCTCGTGCAGGAGAAGCGCGCCACCACGCGGTATACACTCCTGGAAATTGAAATAAGAACACCGTGAATTCATTGTCCCAGGAAGGGGAAACTCTATTGACACATTCCTGGGGTCAGATACATCACATGATCACACTGACAGACCCACAGGCACATAGACACAGGCAACAGAGCATGCACAATCTCGGCACTAGTACAGTGTATATCCACCTTTCGCAGCAATGCAGGCTGCTATTCTCCCATGGAGACGATCGTAGAGATGCTGGATGTAGTCCTGTGGAACGGCTTGCCATGCCATTTCCACCTGGCGCCTCAGTTGGACCAGCGTTCGTGCTGGACGTGCAGACCGCGTGAGACGACGCTTCATCCAGTCCCAAACATGCTCAATGGGGGACAGATCCGGAGATCTTGCTGGCCAGGGTAGTTGACTTACACCTTCTAGAGCACGTTGGGTGGCACGGGATACATGCAGACGTGCATTGTCCTGTTGGAACAGCAAGTTCCCTTGCCGGTCTAGGAATGGTAGAACGATGGGTTCGATGACGGTTTGGATGTACCGTGCACTATTCAGTGTCCCCTCGACGATCACCAGTGGTGTACGGCCAGTGTAGGAGATCGCTCCCCACACCATGATACCGGGTGTTGGCCCTGTGTGCCTCGGTCGTATGCAGTCCTGATTGTGGCGCTCACCTGCACGGCGCCAAACACGCATACGACCATCATTGGCACCAAGGCAGAAGCGACTCTCATCGCTGAAGACGACACGTCTTCATTCGTCCCTCCATTCATGCCTGTCACGACACCACTGGAGGCGGGCTGCACGATGTTGGGGCGTGAGCGGAAGACGGCCTAACGGTGTGCGGGAACGTAGCCCATCTTCATGGAGACGGTTGCGAATGGTCCTCGCCGATACCCCAGGAGCACCAGTGTCCCTAATTTGCTGGGAAGTGGCGGTGCGGTGCCCTACGGCACTGCGTAGGATCCTACGGTCTTGGCGTGCATCCGTGCGTCGCTGCGGTAGGGTCCCAGGTCGACGGGCACGTGCACCTTCCGCCGACCACTGGCGACAACATCGATGTACTGTGGAGACCTCACGCCCCACGTGTTGAGCAATTCGGCGGTACGTCCACCCGGCCTCCTGCATGCCCACTATACGCCCTCGCTCAAAGTCCGTCAACTGCACATACGGTTCACGTCCACGCTGTCGCGGCATGCTACCAGTGTTAAAGACTGCGATGGAGCTCCGTATGCCACGGCAAACTGGCTGACACTGACGGCGGCGGTGCACAAATGCTGCGCAGCTAGCGCCATTCGACGGCCAACACCGCGGTTCCTGGTGTGTCAGCTGTGCCGTGCGTGTGATCATTGCTTGTACAGCCCTCTCGCAGTGTCCGGAGCAAGTATGGTGGGTCTGACACACCGGTGTCAATGTGTTCTTTTTTCCATTTCCAGGAGTGTATATAAACTTCGAAGCTCACATCTGGTAACACAGCACGCCACGGGACTATAAGTCCCACCGCCACACCTTCACCTGCTCATGTTAAGGCAAAATTTTTCTGCCTGATTCATGTAGTACTATCACCGTCAGAGGGTGGTACGGGACTACAAGTCCCACCGCCACACCTCCAAAGTGAATTGCAGTGACGCAGTCACTGCCCTGTGGAAATTTACTGCCTCACCAACACAGTTAGACCGCAATAGACCGGTGATGCTGTATTGTGACATATCACCCCGGACTACAAGTAACATCTGGTATTTTCTCCCCTCAGTCGAAACAAGTCAAGCTGATTGCGATCCCCAAGAGGTTTAAGGACCCTACAGTCCCCACTAACAACAGGTCCATCAGCCTCCCAAACACTATGGCGAAGGTCCTTGAATCTGTAATCCTTCACCGACTTTCCCATCCTCTTGCGGCAGCTGGGACGATCCGTCCTGAACAGTTTGGATTCACGTCGCACCTCTCTGCTGAACTTCAGGTCTTACGGATCACTGAACACATCAGCAAAGGCTTCAACACTGCCAAGTCGACAGCTGCCGTTTTTCTGGACTTGCAAAACACCTACGACAAGATCTGGCGAGACAACCTCGTACACAAGATGCTGACACAGACCGCTATACCAGATATTTATGTCAAGATCGTGGATGACTTCCTCCGTGGTAGGACTTTCCTAGTGGCTCAACGGGGAATGCGTTCTGGCATTCGCCAATTGTCGGCAGGCACTCCGCAAGGCTCGGTGCTATCTCCCATCCTTTTTAATATCTATGTCAATGATATGCCGGTCATCCCCGAGTGCCACCTTGTACAATACGCTGACGACACAGCACTATACACCAATGGCCGCATTACTGACGCCGTCGTCGCCCGCCTCCAGAGACAAGTGGACACCTTATCACCTGGTGCCGGACAAACAAAATAGCTCTCAATGCCGCCAAAACTACGGCAGTTTACTTCACGAAACGGCGCCCAGTCCTCCGCCGCAATATTTCGATTGCAGGTGTGCAGGTGCCCTGGTCCCCGACAACCACCTATCTCGGGGTCCAGGTGGACCACAAGTTGCTCTTCCACTGTCATGCGGAGTATGTCACCAACAAGGGGCAAAAGCTAACCAGGGCTTTGTACCCGCTCTTTCGCAGTAGGGAACTTAACCTGCATACCAAGCTCCGCATTTACCGAACACATATCATGCCTGCCCTCACGTATGGATCTGCTGCATGGGCCACGATTAGTGTCACCAGGATGCGGACATTGCAGCGCCTGCAGAACAAGGTGCTCAGGTGAAGCCTGCACGCCCCGCCACTCACGAGAATTGTCACTCTCCACGAGGAAGCGGATATCGTCCCCCTAAAGACGACCATACGCAACAACGCGCGGCGGCTCTATGAGAAAGTGGATGCCTTGCGGGACACTGTCCATGGGTTACGCCAGTTTGGGACCACACTTCCACGCCGCTGGCATCGACATCCGGTTCCCCTAACCATCCTAGAGGAATCGGATTCCGACCATGACTAACGATAGGCCTGGCACGCCCACCACGGACGCGTCCTTTGGCGGGACTAGCCCCCATTCTACACGTCCAATACTTTCCAATCATACCTGCCCACGTTAGGCTAAATTTTTCTGCCTGACTCATGCAGTACTGTCACCGTCAGAGGGTGGTACAGGACTACAAGTCCCACTGCCACACCTCCAAAGTGAATTGCAGTGACGCAGTCACTGCCCTGTGGATAAATTTACTGCCTCATCAACACAGTTAGACCGCAATAGACCGGTGACGCTGTATTGTAACATATCACAAAAAAAGGTAAGTCGTTAAAGCAATCAGCTAATCGATTTACTACAGCAAATCGTTCGAAGGGGATAAGGAATACCATAATGAGTGGCTCACCACTGCCACGTGGAAATCAAACCACTGATTTCATACGTGTACAATGAGTTTTAGACAAGAACTAAAGAATGTTACACTGATGGAAGAGTGCCTACTTGTGATGGAATGATTATAATAACCATTGAATTCAGGAAATGTTGTTGGGAATTAGATCTGTAATAAAAGTTATTAAAGCAGTTAATGCACATCATCCTCTTCTGTTGATGGTATCTCTGACGGATCGGTCTGTTGGCCTTACGGTAGCTGGAGGGGAGCCTAGTGTTACGGCAGTTCGCCGCTTCAGTTGTAACAAAGAGAGGAAGTATTCTCCATCTCACTCCACTCGATCTATCAGCAGTGTAGGTGGTGTTCGACCATTGTTGGTGAGCAAGGTGCATGATTGCCCTGATTTTCCTGAATGCTACCTGTGGATTACCTGATCTCTCTCTCTCTCACTCTCTCTCTTTTCCCCTACTCTCTCTCTTTCTCTATCTGTGTATCTGTCCACAGTAAACTGTTATTCCCCAACCATAAGCAGTTACGATATATACAGGGTGAGTCACCTAACGTAACCGCTGGATATATTTCGTAAACCACATCAAATACTGACGAACCGATTCCACAGACCGAACGTGAGGAGAGGGGCTAGTGTAATTGTTGATACAAACCATACAAAAATGCAAGGAAGTATGTTTTTTAACACAAACCTACGTTTTTTTATAATGGAACCCCGTTAGTTTTGTTAGCACATTTGAACATATAAACAAATACGTAATCAGCGCTGTTCGTTGCATTGTAAAATGTTAATTACATCCGGAGAAATTGTAATCTAAAGTTGACGCTTGAAACCTCCGACGTTCAGTTGCGTGTTGTAACAAACACGGGCCACGGTCGGCGAGCAGCATCTGCAGGGACATGTTTACGATGACGACCGTGTTTACGAGTGTGGCTGTAGTGCACTGTTGTGGTTTGGTCTAGCTGTCACAGTGTCCGTATGTAGCGCTTGCTGCTATTGTTATTCTGCATTCGTCTCCGCACGCAGACCAACTGTAGTACACCGTTTTACCAGACGTCTGTGATAGTGTAGTGTTGTAGGAACTGTGACCATGGTTTATTCGAACTCTGAAAAGGCGGAGATGATACTCACCTATGGCGAGTGTCGACGAAATGCAGCTGAAGCCCGCAGGGTGTATGCAGAACGGTACTCGGACAGAGAGCATCCAACGTGCCGCACATTGCAAAACATCTACCACCAACTGTATGCAACAGGTATGGTCGTAGCACGCAAACGGGTCCGTAACAGGCCCGTCACAGGAGAAGCGGGTGCAGTTGGTGTGTTAGCTGCTGTTGCCATGAACCCACACATGAGTATACGGGACATTGCGAGAGCCGGTGAACTGAGTCAAAGTAGTGTCATGCGCATACTGCATCGTCACCGCTTTCACCCGTTTCATGTGTCGCTACATCAGCAATTACATGGTGATGACTTTAGTCATCGAGTGCAATTCTGTCAATGGGCATTAACAGAGAATGCGTTGCAGTTCTACCTGTTTACCGATGAAGCGGGTTTCACAAACCACGGGACAGTGAATCTACGGAACATTCATTACTGGTCCGTGGACAATCCTCGCGGGCTCAGACAGGTAGAGCGACAGCGACCGTGGACTGTAAATGTATGGTACGGAATCATTGGCGACCACCTCATTGGTCCTCACTTTATTGCAGGGGCCCAAACAGCTGCAACATACATCGTGTTTCTACAGAATGATCTGCCAACGTTGCTCGCAAATGTCCCACTGGAAACTCGTCGACGTATGTGGTATCAGCATGATGGTGTACCTTCACATTCCGCAATTAACACTAGGCTGACCCTTGACAGCATGTTCGACGGGCGTTTCATAGGACGTGGAGGACGCATAAATTGGCCAGCCCGTTCTCCTGATCTTACACCTCTGGACTTCTTTCTGTGGGGTACGTTAAAGGAGAATGTGTACCGTGATGTGCCTACAACCCCAGAGGATATGAAACTACGTATTGTGGCAGTCTGCGGCGACATTACACCAGATGTACTGCGGCGTATACGACATTCATTACGCCATGGATTGCAATTGTGTGCAGCAAATGATGGCCACCACATTGAACATCTATTGACCTGACATGTCGGGACACACTCTATTCCACTCCGCAATTGAAAACGGAAACCACGTGTGTACGTGTACCTCACCCCTCATGGTAATGTACATGTGCGTCAGTGAGAAAGACCAATAAAAAGGTGTTAGTGTGGTGTCACCGCCAGACACCACACTTGCTAGGTGGTAGCCTTTAAATCGGCCGCGGTCCGTTAGTACACGTCGGACCCGCGTGTCGCTACTGTCAGTGATTGCAGACCGAGCGCCGCCACACGGCAGGTCTAGAGAGATGTACTAGCACTCGCCCCAGTTGTACAGCCGACTTTGCCAGAGATGGATCAATGACAACTACGCTCTCATTTTCCGAGACGATAGTTAGCATAGCCTTCAGCTACGTCATTTGCTACGACCTAGCAAGGCGCCATAGCATTTGATATTATTTTATATTGTGGTTACAACATGTACCGTCAAGAAAGATGTTCTACAATTGTGGATTAAAGTTAAGTATTATATCAACTACGTACTTTATTTGCTACTATTAATTCCTTTAACTGTTCCAGACCTCACGCCAATCTGCGTGAGCTTAACGCGTGCCTTTCGGCTTCCTCTCATTGTGACTTGGCTGTCTTGCCAAGTCACAACAGTTAGCATGTGGACGTAATGTGCTATTCCAGTCTCTTCTGTACCTAAGGTCCATCACCGTTCCCTTTGGATCCCTACGTAATTCGGTGCTCTCCGATACACACGATCGAACAGCGGAGGAGTGGTACTCAAGCGTCAACTTTAGGTTACAATATCTCCGGATGTAATTAACGTTTTACAATGCAACAAACGGCACTGATTACGTATTTGTTTATATGTTCAGATGTGCTAACAAAACTAACGGGGTTCCATTTAAAAAAACGTAGGTTTGTGTTAAAAAACATACTTCCGTGCATTTTTTTATGGTTTGTATTAACCAGTTACACTAGCCCCTCTCCTCACGTTCGGTCTGTGGAATCGATTCGTCAGTATTTGATGTGGTTTACGAAATACATCCAGCGGTAATGTTAGGTGACTCATCCTGTATACTTGAGGTGCCTGGTGGTGAGGGAGTGGCGACGATATTCTATACCCGGTTTGCTGCCCTTCATTGTAAGCCATCCTGGGCTTACATTTCAGCAAGATAATGCCTGCCCGCACGGCGTGAGTTTCTACCGCTTGTCATCGTGCTTTCCAAACCTTACTTGGCCATCATGGTCGCCAGATAACTCCCCAATTGAGAACGTTGGGAGCAATGTGGGCAGAGCACTCCAACCAGCTCAGAATTTTGATGGTTTGACGTGCCAGTTGGACAGAATATGGAACTATATCCATCAGGAGTGTGGTGTCACCGCCAGACACCACACTTGCTAGGTGGTAACTTTTAAATCGGCCGCGGTCCGTTAGTATACGTCAGACCCGCGTGTCGCTAGTATCAGTGATTGTAGACCGAGCGCCGCCACACGGCAGGTCTAGAGAGACTTCCTAGCACTCGCCCCAGTTGTACAGCCGACTTTGCTAGCGATGGTTCACTGACAAATTACGTTCTCATTTGCCGAGACGATAGTTAGCATAGCCTTCAGCTACGTCATTTGCTACGACCTAGCAAGGCGCCATTATCATTTGCTATTCATCTTGTGATGCATGTACCGTCAGACCGATGTTCACCAATTACGGATTAAAGTTAAGTATTCCAGAAGCTACGTACTTTTTTTACTAGACTCCTTTAACTGTTCCAGACCTCACGCCAGCCTGCGTGAGCTTAAACGCGTGCCTTTCGGCTATCTCATAGTGGCTTGGCTGTCTTGCCAAGTCACAACAAGGAGAATATCTAAAAACTTTGTCAATCAATGCTAAGCAGAGTATCCTGTTGCATAAGGGCCAGATGTGGATCAACGCGTTATTGACTCCTCTTGAATAAATCTTTCAATTTTTCTGAAGTTGTAATCATTTGTCTGTACATGTCCATTACATCTACAGATTTCTTCCCATTCGGAAAATTCTTTCGTTGCGCGTTTCCTTTTTATTCGTAGAATATAGAAGCTTTTAAATTGTAGTGATACAGAAGAATGTTGAAGACTGGATGGTAAATCCACTAACTAATGAAGAAGTACTGATCGAAATGCGCAGAAAACAAATTTACGGAACATATTCACGGAAAGAAGGGATCAGTTTGGAGATATCCCGAGGCATCAAAGAACTGGCAGTTTGGTGCTGATGCGGCCTGAGAATAGTACAAAAAAGGAGACATAGGCTTCAATACCATATGTCAGTTGAAATGAATGCAGGCTGCAGTAGTCACACAGAGATGAGCAGGCTCCCACGGGTTAGGCTAACGTGAATAGTTGCAGAAAACAGCCTTTGTGCTAAATACAATAACAAAATCAAATGTAACATAAAAATATGTTGACCCTAGAGCGTGTTCGATATATGTGTACGTGTAAGTAATTTGTGCATTTTATCTGCATAAGCAGGAGACGTTCCATCTCAGTTAGTAGCCACGTTTTGGCACGTTATACCAAATATGAGCTGCGAATCGTTACCCTGCCGACACTGACGTGAACCCAGCTAATCATCGGAAACTAGAACCAGCTGTTTAAAAATCTGAATTGCCGTCTTACAAATTATTAACCAATAATTAACGTTTTAGGGTTGTTGGTGAACAAGGTGCCAGCCATATCATAAGCCTTACCTCAGAAAGGAAGAAAGTCCAGTAGATTGTATTCGACGATTGAAATAAATTCATCGATTACCTGCGAAATTTTTCCTTGGAAGAAGACTAAATTTTGTACGTTACCTCTTACAGCATTCAAAATCCATACCATAAACGATGATCCAGAAATGTAGTATCATTTTGACTGTTTAACTGAAAGTTTGGTTGTGTAGAAAAAAATGACGCTCACTGTTTAACAAAAGGCTGTTTATTCTTTAAAGCTTTTCCGCTAATACAACAGTAACATAGCATTACTATTCTTACCCTAGCACATCTATACAAACGTTAGCAGATGGCAGCAGGACCTTGCTTTGTCTTAGAACGGAGTGCCAGTCGGTAATACAATTATATCGCGCACCTGCAACAGGAATTGAGAATGGCGTTAAGAGCTTGCAAATAATTAAGAATTACACTTTTCTTTTTATACAGAATAGATTGGCCTTCTGACATGAGGCGTCGTCTCACCGCCAGTCTCTCAAAATGCGAACGTAGCACAGAGGCTATTAGGAAACATTGTATGACAGTCATAGTTTTTTTCTTAATTCATCTCTCTATCAGTGAAATCCACTAAAGAAGCCATTTTCCTCTCCATATGTTTTCTCATAATCCGGTGTATTCACAACTCCACGCTCTTAGCAGCCCTTCGTCCACAGAAAATTACTTACCTTACAGACGAATTACTGCATGAACAATGCATAGCCACAAGCAGAAATGTTGTTGCATACGGTATGGATGACAGAGTTTTCGAAGACTATTACAATCAAACAGAAAAGACAAAAATTTGTCTGGTACCGCCGAGTATTACAGTGGCTAAGTAATCGGCTACCAGGTCATTATGCTGAATAGATGGTTTCCAACATACCCCACGAGTTTTGGTAATAGTTTTCCGCCCGATGCGCCTCCATATTAACGAAGCTATTAGTCGAATTGCGACTAACGCCTAACAATGCTCTAACGAAAAGCGGTACGGCCGTTTTAAGGGCAGACGTCGGCAAGAGTGTGAAAAAATTCGATTTTTTTTGTTGCGTAATTTATTAGATTGATTCTTTAAGAATAACATTGCACAGTTTCATAATCGAATTCTGGCTAGATGTATGTTTCAAATAAGTTTGTTTGGGCGTCTGCGCCTGCCGAGCCCCATCTTCCTGTGATCCATAACTTCTCTACGCCAGAAATTTTTTGTGGGTTAATTCTTCGTTTCCGCAATCGAAACTAACTGCAGATGAGTTTAGAAGGTTGTGAGAAGATCATCTTCGCTTGTCGTTTTGCTTACATCGTGGTTTTTAGAAGATGGAAAGCAGCTGGGAGGTGTTAACAGACTGACAAGGAAATTCACACTTTATTATATTCACTCTTTATTATATTACCTTTGTATACATTATGGGAGAGGCAGTGATCAATCTGTTACAAATATTTACTACTAAAACAGTCTTGAACGCGATTTATATTTATTAAGGTGACCGGTTTCGACCACTCTGTGGTCATCTTCAGACCTACAAGTAATATACAAAGCTTTAATTAGAGGGCTACAAACATTAAAGAAAATACTTAAAGTTATAAAGCTATAAAACGATGAATTGCCATTGAGTAGGAACCCCTTTCATCTGGAGAATCACTATTGGAGAAACCAGTGCACGTCTTACTATATACAATGGAGGTTGCGCCCACTTCTGACGGCATGATGTCATTACTAACCAATGAGTTATAAGTCGAATAACAATGTAAAATTTCTTAGTTAAAGAACATTGTCAAGAAATAAAAATAAACACACACTAAACTTAGCTTATTGAACAGCTATTGTCAATTAAGAAGCGTTAAAAATATTTAATATGTAAGATAAATGAACTTCGGTTTGGCAGTTCATGGGTTGCCCTCTCAAGGCCTGTTAGTGAACCATTTGGAACCACTGGTTGCCATGGTGAAGTTGGACGCCGTTCCAAAGATGAGGCAGGAAGCTTCTTTCCACTAAAGTTGTAAATTTGATATGCGAACTAGTGGTTGTCATGGTGAGGACAAACGCCAGTGCAAAGATGTACCACCAGGCTTCTTTCTAACGAAGTTGATGCAAAAGTGGAATGGCGAAGACTGTCATCGTCAGACGATGTACATTGTGCAGCAACATGTCTTTATTGAAACGATTTTCAGTGAGTAGGTTGCAATAATCTTTAGCTGACACGTATACTACATACTGCACAAATACGATACGAAGTAGTTGTTCATATTTATGAAATATTGTCTATGAAGTTCGTATGTAGATTGCATTTTTTATTGCATGTGACAATTTTTAAAAGGCATTGGTGTTCTTTAAGTTGTATGCCAGTCTTATAAACAAATAAAAATAATAAAAAAATGGAAGGAATATAAGATTATAATACTATGAGCCGTAAAAAATAAGGATGTGAATTAGCAATATGCAGTTTAAAAGCTTAACCAAACATTCTAAAACAGATACTCAGTCATAAAATAATGTTTGCTGAAATAAAATTGAAAAGTAAAGATAAAATATTTCTTAAAGTCTAAATAATTTTATAAAACATAGGACTGAAGAGTGAACATTCTAAACCAGCTCATTGAAAAGCTCAAAGAAATGTTTGTCTTTGAACTGAAGTTGTTCGTTTAAAACAGATAATGGATTACTTTTGTGAAGTGAAAAGATTTCAATTTCTTCTAAAGTATTTAGCAGTAGTCCTTTTGGCACAGTATGTAATATCTTCAAATTGTTAGAAATGCAACCCTCAGAATGATAGTATCCATCAAGATGATGACCAAATATTGATTTGGTACGTGCAATACCAGTAGTATGTCCTTTAAAACGTGTTAGAAACTTACGGCCAGTTTGGCCCATATATTGTTTCTCAGTCATTACATATTATTTTGTAAACGCCTGACTTTTGGTAATATTTGATTCCCCAATTGTGTGTTTCAGTTTCATCTGTAGTGGGTTATTGGTTTTAAATGCTATTGTCACGCTTGTATTCTTAAATAATTTATTTATTTTATCTGAAATAGGTCCCATGTATGTCATTTTTGTAAATCTCTTCTTGGAATTTATAACAGCATCATTTATTTCTAGTAATTTTTGATATAAGAGATCACCCTGATGGGAATTATAATTGTTAGCAACTGCTATCTGTTTTAAAGTATCAATTTCCTTCTGGATTGCATCAGGTTGAAGAGGTAATTTCAGTATCCTATGTATCATAGTTTTTAAAAAATGCCATTTTGTATCTTAATGGATAGCATAGTGTAGCATTTATTATTACATCGGTTGACGTGGGTTTTCTATAAATAGCGATATTATGTTTTCCATTCTTGTTTGCAATTGTGAGGTCCAGGAAATTAGTATTATTGTTACTTTCGTGTACTACTGTAAATACAAGTTTTGGATGTAAATTATTTAAGTTGTTAGCGAAAGCATCAATTTCTTCCTTAGAACCGTTATATAATAGCAATGTGTCATCAACATATCTTATGTAGTACATAATTTTACTTGTTATTTCTGGATTATTTTTGAAAAATTGAATTTCAACATAATTGACCAAGATATCTGCTATAGTACTATTATATAACGGATCTAAGGAAGAAATTGAACAAGATTTTAAGGGAGGTTCAAGGGAGATTTATTCACAATAAATTTCAGCTGCACCACATTTTCTTGCAACCGGTGACAATCGAGATCTAAATATTTAAAAATTGGCAAACTTCGCTTGTATTTACTGTGTTGTGTCGAAGAGTATAATGTTTTAGAGTAACTTTACAAACAAAGAGAAAGTCTTTAGAGAACAAAACCTTGTAGTAAGACTCTTTGTGTAAGTTCATAAACAGCATGACGAAACTTATTCAAAGAATTGGACATAGTCACTTCTGCTTCTTAGTATATTTATTCCTTGCCGACTTTTGTTGTAAGTAACGTGTTTATTTTTCCAACCAACAGCTCAGCACACTGGAACAGTACCAGCAATAAAAACAAGCGACATAAAGACTTGACGCAACTTATTTTGATCCCAAAAGGGGTCCAGTATTCAGGAACAAATAGTTTTAGATGTTGCCAGCAGCTATTAAGAGCGTTGGCAAGTGCGGGCAGGTGAATATTACACCAAGAGTGCCATCTAGTAGCCGTAAATATAAGTAGGCAACTTAATATTTAAAATATCGACAGCTGAATGTTAAAATGAACAGTATTTAGTACATGAACCCACAGGCAAAGTTTTGTATGTCAACAGCAGACGTGGTAACTTTTTGCTCATGTAGAAGCATAGAAATACAGTGTGAAACTGATTAACAGTACAAGAAGAAGCAGTACTTACACCTCATGTATAAAATAAATATTTAGCGAAAAAGCTTTAGTCACAATTTTAAAGTAAAGTGCGTGGAAAGCGAGCCTCTACGGGCTGCTCGCATATGTCGAGCTGCAGGTAGCATCAGCCCCAAAAACTTCGGTCTCAATGTCAAATTCACAAACCTAATCTCCCGATACGGCCGATATCTAATAGTATGAATAGCGCGTACCATGATTTGGCCAAATTTCTGCATGAAACTCTAAAAAAAAAATCATTGTTTTCCGAGAACAATTATTCCATCCCCAATAGTCACACCTTAGTCCATAAAATAAAAGATTTATAATGCAATTCAGACACCAAGTTATTTTCATTAGACACCAAAAATCTTAATCTAACGTCCCTGTGCAAGAAACGCTTACAATCGTAGAAAAAAATTAACATCATTTCAAAAATGATCTTTCACGTGAACAAATCACGGACTTCATGAATCTCATCACAGTTGTAGTCATAAACAACTATTTTGAATTTAATGAACTAATGTATCAGGAATCCGAGGGTCTCGCTATGGGAAATCTCTTAGCTGGTATTTTTGTCAATATTTTCATCCACTCTCTAGAAGAAAAGTTTTTCAACTGTTATACAGTTACAGCATTGGGCATTCTCTCCTATTTCAGATACGTTGATGATATTTTAGTCTTCTACAAGGGACCTGCTGATGGCACTGAACGAATTTTCAATCTCTTCAATGAACTTCATGAGAAAAAACCTTTCACCATCGAACCCGAAATCGAGACCCGCCAATTAAACTTTCTTGACTTGGTGCTTACAATCTCATAAGACCACTTTCTTTTACTCTGCCATCCAACGAGCTACTTCTATTCCACTTTCGAAAGAAAAATTCAATGATGAAATCAATTTACTCAAAACGATAGCAGTTAATAACGAATACGAACACGGCGTAGTAGATGACATCCTTAAAAAGGAAACTGTTAAATGAATTACTACGCTCGGCACCTCTATTATTGAATCTAACCCAAAAAAATATTCTTGGGGCCCATCTCCTATCAGATCCAACGCCTTCTTCGTAATAAATACAACTGCAACGCTGCCTTTTCTACCAATAATAATTTGAAAAAAAAAATTCTTTCATAATTTAAAATCGACTCGTTCCCCTTTAGAAAGTTCTGGCGTCTATAAGATTTTCTGCGACACCTGCTCTTCTTACTACGTAGGACAATAGGACGTGCCTTTACAGTCTGATACAAAGAACATCTTTTAAGAAAAAAATGACACTAGCACCCAAAACTCGTCTTTTGCCGACTACCTTATGATTACAGGTCACGCGCCTCATGCTAGTGACGATATCAACATTTTGCACACCGAGAAGAAAGGGCGTAGATTAGATATTCTTGAAGAACTAAAAATTTTTAAACATCTTTCTCGAAATGACAGCCTCATTCTCAATGAGCAGCTGCAGTTCTGTAATAAAAATATCTTCAACAATATAAAGCCGTTACTTGACGTTTAATTTCGGATCTCCTCCTGCTCTTACCGAAATCTTTTTTCCATCTAAGTCAACTCATAATTTTTCGTTTATTAAGTGGATTATTTGCTGTACTTAATGTTGTATCGTTTTCTACAAGCTGTGTCATTCAGCAGTTTTTGTATTTTCTATAATGATGTTTTCATACTTTAAGGTGTACTTCTAAGCTCTGATGTAGAAAAAATGTTACTTTATCAGCCGCTGTCAAACAAAATATTGCCTTTTACATCATGTACTGAATAATGTTCATCATAATATTCGTCTGTCTATACCCACAATTCCCGCCGTTAAAATATTTCATGTTACACCTACTACTTTGATGAGCCCTGTCTCCTAAGTCGTACCAAGTGATACTACATCCAGGTAGAGTGTGGTGGCTATCTTAGAGTTGCCGAGTGTTGATGTGTTTGGTTTTCTGGAACTTGCTGTTAGTCCAATTAATTGCATAGCGGAGGCCAAAGCATAGTGATAAAACTACGCGAGCTAGAGCCGCTACACACAACTCCCACATAAAACTTTGTAGCTGGTACATGATAATTATTAAGCAAAAAAAGAAAAAAAAGTAGAAGTGCTCGATCTGAGCTATTAGGTCACTTCACACTAGGTAGTCACCGTTCAAACATCTTATTACAGAGATTACTGGGTAAACATGGATGAAGTCTCGAATTATTTTAAAGTGAAATTATCAGTCTACACGGAATGAACCCGAACCTCCACTCCATCGATTCTATAGCGCATGGTACACACCTGAACGCGAGGATGCTGGGACAACATATAAAGAACAGCTCCTGCTACGTCTTCTGATTCCAAAGAAGGTATATCGTTCAATTTGGAGAAGAAATCGTTTCCCTTTGGAGCAGCAGCCGCTACGTTTGTTATTCCCTCAGTTAGCACTAAACCTGGAGAAACTTCCTGTAAGAAAACATGTGTCGCAATAAAAAGTATGTGCAGTCACAGAAATGAAATTTTGAAAAACACGCACGCACGTACACACACACACACACACACACACACACACACACACACACACAGACACGCCTGTGCTCATACATGTTTATACACAGAAAGATTAACACTACTCATCAGTACATTGGCAGTTCAGAGTAATCACAATTAACATTCTCTCTGTATACGATCAGCTATCAGTGAGTATAGTTACTACTGCGCGTGTAAAAAGGTAGTGTTTGTGGGGAAGCAAATGAGGCTTCCTCATAGCTGCCATCTGTTTACACACAACTGACCACTCTGTCAACCGTCCATATCAAGATTCCAATGATGACATCACAGCCCATTGTACATTCATTTTAGAATCGCTAATAAAAACTTGTACAGTAAATATTACACGGTCAATGCAAGAAGCGCACCAAGAAAGCAAATTTCGACAAGTTTCTTCAAAATTGAGCATGTACTTAACGAGATATTAGCGACGGCGTTGCCTCAGTGGATACACCAGTTCCCGTCAGATCATCGAAGTGCTGTCCGGGCATGGCTGGCTGTTGGATTGGTGACCATCTGGGCCGTCATGCGCTGTTGCCACTTTTCGGGGTTCACTTAGCCTCGTGATGCCAATTGAGGAGCTACTCGACCAAACAGTAGCGGCTCCGGTCAAAGAAAACCATCATAACGACCGCGAGATCGGTATGTTGACCACACGCCTCTCCTATCCACATCCTCAGCTGAGTATGACAGGGCGGTCGGATGGTCCCGATAGGCCACTTGTGGCCTGATCACGGAGTGCTTTAACGAGATATTGGGGTTTTTATCGATATGTTCATGGCTGCTAGGAAATGGTGTTAGAAAGCAGTAATTCTTCAGCAGTGAGTATGTCATATACAGCAAGCCTTTCTCATGCCAACTTAGAAATATCACAGTTCTTTAATTAATGACTTCACTAAGTATAGTATAGCCTGTTCAGATTAACTGCCCTCCATTTTAAGCCCTCAGTAAATAGAGACTGTTAGAACATGATACTGATAAAATTTGAGGGGTTGTAGATGGTGTTGTGAGGAACAAATTGAGAATAGGAACCTGTGCCGGGAAACGTCATCCAACGAACGTACAGAGTGTTGAGGTTATAGGTGTTGGCGCCTGCTGATGGTCACCCCTTCAGCAGCAAACGTGACTTTTCAGGCTGACGGACCATAGGCTGAACGTCTCGCAATGCTTGTCGTTCTGGAACTGCGACTGATTGCCACGATCGCCAATGGAGAAGATGGAGCTAACTGCTATCTACATCTACATCTATACTCCGCGAGCCACTTTACGGTGTGTGGCGGAGGGTACTTATTGTACCACTATCTGATCCCCCCTTCCCTGTTCCATTCACTAATTGTGCGTGGGAAGAACGACTGCTTGTAAGTCTCCGTATTTGCTCCAATTTCTCGGATCTTTTCGTTGTGATCATTACGCGAGATATATGTGGGCGGTAGTAATATGTTGCCCATCTCTTCCCGGAATGTGCTCTCTCGTAATTTCGATAATAAACCTCTCCGTATTGCGTAACGCCTTTCTTGAAGTGTCCGCCACTGGAGCTTGTTCAGCATCTCCGTAACGCTCTCGCGCTGACTAAATGTCCCCATGACGAATCGCGCTGCTTTTCGCTGGATCATGTCTATCTCTTCTATTAATCCAACCTGGTAAGGGTCCCATACTGATGAGCAATACTCAAGAATCGGACGAACAAGCGTTTTGTAAGCTACTTCTTTCGTCGATGAGTCACATTTTCTTAGAATTCTTCCTATGAATCTCAACCTGGCGCCTGCTTTTCCCACTATTTGTTTTATGTGATCATTCCACTTCAGATCGCTCCGGATAGTAACTCCTAAGTATTTTACGGTCGTTACCGCTTCCAATGATTTACCACCTATGGCATAATCGTACTGGAATGGATTTCTGCCCCTATGTATGCGCATTATATTACATTTATCTACGTTTAGGGAAAGCTGCCAGCTGTCGCACCATGCATTAATCCTCTGCAGGTCCTCCTGGAGTACGTACGAGTCTTCTGATGTTGCTACTTTCTTGTAGACAACCGTGTCATCTGCAAATAGCCTCACGGAGCTACCGATGTTGTCAACTAAGTCATTTATGTATATTGTAAACAATAAAGGTCCTATCACGCTTCCCTGCGGTACTCCCGAAATTACCTCCACATCTGCAGATTTTGAACCGTTAAGAATGACATGTTGTGTTCTTTCTTCTAGGAAATCCTGAATCCAATCACAAACCTGGTCCGATATTCCGTAAGCTCGTATTTTTTTCACTAAACGTAAGTGCGGAACCGTATCAAATGCCTTCCTGAAGTCCAGGAATACGGCATCAATCTGCTCGCCAGTGTCTACGGCACTGTGAATTTCTTGGGCAAATAGGGCGAGCTGAGTTTCACATGATCTCTGTTTGCGGAATCCATGTTGGTTATGATGAAGGAGATTTGTATTATCTAAGAACGTCATAATACGAGAACACAAAACATGTTCCATTATTCTACAACAGATTGACGTAAGCGAAATAGGCCTATAATTATTCCCATCTGATTTATGACCCTTCTTGAAAATGGGAACGACCTGCGCTTTCTTCCAGTCGCTAGGTACTTTACGTTCTTCCAGCGATCTACGATAATACGGTGCTCTGTTGCCTTACTGGTTGGGTGGCGTCCAGTTTTGTGGGTTGGAGGGGGCATGGAGTTTGTGCCGTCAAACAGAGTTTTTGGGGTTCTTCTGATTTACTGCCGACCCAACTGGTCGCTCTAGCGCAGGTGTGGCGCCTTAATCATGGGAAACATGCGTCGGCGGAACTGGGATAGGCAGAGACACTCTGAGGTCTGCGGTGGCAAAACGACATGACTTGAAAGTAGCATGAACCAGAAGCCATCTCTGGATCCTGTCAGGAGAGGCAACAGATTATGTGTGTTATCAGTCTATGCAGGACATGCCATTGGGTCCTGTTTACATCATGGAGTTATTGGCTGTGAGGGATAGCCACCGAAAAGTGGAGCCTGGACAGACTGCTAGAGGTTCGATGCACAGGCAGGTGATAGCAGGTGGATATAGTGGTAGCTGTAGGGAGTGGAAGCTGCCACAGCAACTTGAGAGAGTACTGGGGGTGGGGGGGGGGGGGGAGCTATGGCCAGACGATAAGCCTTGAGTTCCATGCCAGGCCTAACAAGGCGGATCTGCTATGCTCATCTTTTTCATTAGCATAGCTGGCCAAAGGGTTGGCCACAGTCGTCAGATGAGGGCACTGCAGTGGAGCGGCAGTGAATTTACGCTAGCAAACGAGACGGACCCTGGAGAAACAGTCAGTGCAGTGGAGTCAGAGAGACTGGTGGAGGAAGGAGAGCACTGGGACTGCAGTGGTTAACAAGCGATGTGGCCAGCTGTCATTTTGACATTTGGCTGGCGTAGCAAATGGTGTTTCCTCGGTACATTCAAAAAATACAGAAGCTTGGACTCGGGGAAGGATTGCAGAAGAAAGGTTCCATTACGACGACTGTAAAGCACTGCACTCCCTTCAGTGTGCCCACAGCAGTATGGGTGCTGTCATTAATGTGTGACAAGGATTTGAAATGCCAAGACACAGTGATGTCGTGTTGCTCCTATGTTGGCGGAGCTGGCTTAGATAGTGGTACTTGAATTGAGAAGGTACAGCGAAGCTGTGGTATATTCTGATTGTATTGTAGGCTGTGGTGTATCTACAGGGTGTTTCAAAAATGACCGGTATATTTGAAACGGCAATAAAAACTAAACGAGCAGCGATAGAAATACACCGTTTGTTGCAATATGCTTGGGACAACAGTACATTTTCAGGCAGACAAACTTTCGAAATTACAGTAGTTACAATTGTCACCAACAGATGGCGCTGCGGTCTGGGAAACTCTATAGTACGATATTTTCCACATATCCACCATGCGTAGCAATAATATGGCGTAGTCTCTGAATGAAATTACCCGAAACCTTTGACAACATGTCTGGCGGAATGGCTTCACATGCAGACGAGATGTACTGCTTCAGCTGTTCAATTGTTTCTGGATTCTGGCGGTACACCTGGTCTTTCAAGTGTCCCCACAGAAAGAAGTCACAGGGGTTCATGTCTGGCGAATAGGGAGGCCAATCCACGCCGCCTTCTGTATGTTTCGGATAGCCCAAAGCAATCACACGATCATCGAAATATTCATTCAGGAAATTAAAGACGTCGGCCGTGCGATGTGGCCGGGCACCATCTTGCATAAACCACGAGGTGTTTGCAGTGTCGTCTAAGGCAGTTTGTACCACCACAAATTCACGAAGAATGTCCAGATAGCGTGATGCAGTAATCGTTTCGGATCTGAAAAATGGGTCAATGATTCCTTTGGAAGAAATGGCGGCCCAGACCAGTACTTTTTGAGGATGCAGGGACCATGGGACTGCAACATGGGGCTCTTCGGTTCCCCATATGCGCCAGTTCTGTTTATTGACGAAGCCGTCCAGGTAAAAATAAGCTTCGTCAGCAAACCAAATGCTGCCCACATGCATATCGCCGTCATCAATCCTGTGCACTACATCGTTGGCGAATGTCTCTCGTGCAGCAATGGTAGCGGCGCTGAGGGGTTGCCGCATTTGAATTTTGTATGGATAGAGGTGTAAACTCTGGCGCATGAGACGATACGTGGACGTTGGCGTCATTTGGACCGCAGCTGCAACACGGCGAACGGAAACCCGAGGCCGTTGTTGGATCACCTGCTGCACTAGCTGCGCGTTGCCCTCTGTGGTTGCCGTACGCAGTCGCCCTACCTTTCCAGCACGTTCATCCGTCGCGTTCCCAGTCCGTTGAAATTTTTCAAACAGATCCTTTATTGTATCGCTTTTCGGTCGTTTGGTTACAATAAACTTCGTCTTGTTGCAACAACACTGTGTTCTAGGCGGTGGAATTCCAACACCAGAAAAATCCTCTGTTCTAAGGAATAAACCACGTTGTCTACAGCACACTTGCACGTTGTGAACAGCACACGCTTACAGCAGAAAGACGACGTACAGAATGGCGCACCCACAGACTGCATTGTCTTCTATATCTTTCACATCACTTGCAGCGCCATCTGTTGTTGAAAATTGTAACTACTGTAATTTCGAAAGTTTGTCCGCCTGAAAATGTACTGTTGTCCCAAGCATATTGCAACAAACGGTGTATTTCTATCGCTGCTCGTTTAGTTTTTATTGCCATTTCAAATATACCAGTCATTTTTGAAACACCCTGTAATTGTGGGCACTACAGTGGAGTCGAGTGACAGTGAATTTACGCTAGCAAACAAGACGGACCCTGGAGAAACAGGCAGTGCCGTGGAGTCAGAGAGACTGGTGGAAGAAGGAGAGCATGGAGACTGCAGCAGCTAACACACGATGTGGCCAGCTGTCATTTTGACATTTAACTGGGATAGCAAACGGTGTTTCTAGCACCATTTTAAGCTTGACTGTGCGTTGGCTTATTCTGTAAGTGTGCAATGTGCTATTCATATGTGTTGTCGCTCTGAGTGATTTTAAGGCGAGGGTTGTAGTTGGGTTTTGTTGTAAATTTTCCTAAACTAGCGTTGTTGTGCAAGAATATTTCTGTAGCCCCTGCAAAGCTACTTTCTGTTGGTTGGAGCTGATACGTATACATGTATCTTAACTGCTGCTGTATGTATTTAGTACCTCTTTTAAACTGTTATTATTTTATTACTGTGGGAAAATTACTTTTCGTAAGTATTGTGCCATTTGCAGCTATTGACTCGTAGCCGGGGTGCAAATATCAACTTCCTTATTTATGCATATACTCTGCATCGTAAATTGTTATTGTCATAATAAAACATTTATTCAAAAACCCATGGTTACACAGCATCCAGCCTAACACAGTTCCCACGAAAATCCTGTGCTGCACAATAAATTCATTACATGACGTGAAAACTTCAGTCGCACAATTCAATCACATAGAACAACTTTGGAATGGTCATGCAGAGGCTAGCTTTGTAAGATGAATGGCAGTCACGTCACATGGAGCACACAGCAATGATAAATGACACCACAGTTCGTTGTATGTGTAGTTCATTTGCTGAGGGTTGCAAAAATCCGCAAGAGTGTTATTTTACTTGCAGTAAACTATCTAGAATGTCTAGTGCATAAGGTGCTCTGCAGCTTGTGGAAAGTTTAAATAAATCATATTAATCATTAATTGTTTGACATAAGTTGTTGCCCGCATCTCGTGGTCGTGCGGTAGCGTTCTCGCTTCCCACGCCCGGGTTCCCGGGTTCGATTCCCGGCGGGGTCAGGGATTTTCTCTGCCTCGTGATGGCTGGGTGTTGTGTGATGTCCTTCGGTTAGTTAGGTTTAAGTAGTTCTAAGTTCTAGGGGACTGATGACCATAGGTGTTAAGTCCCATAGTGCTCAGAGCCATTTGAACCATTTTGAACATAAGTTGTTTGTTGGTAGCAGTTTATTTAACAGAACTAGTTTCTTTAATGATAACACACGTGTTTGTTCTTCTAAAAAAAGCTAATACAAATTAGAAGTGGTGTTATATATTCTATTATGTATAACAAAATCATTTTCGCGTTTACAGCAGTTACCAATGATAATTCTGTATATATTAGTAAAAAAACCTTATGCTGATTACATATATTTACATACAAATCCCAAAATGCGTTGTTACATGGATACTACTAAATACTGTTATTGGCATACGCTAGAGTGCATTACCATACTGGAAATCACTTTACAAAGAACTGAAAAGTCACATGTGCATAAAACACTACTATGCAAACCATAAGTAACGCATTATAAGAAATATGTGTCTTTTGTGTAGTAGAGAGAGCCTCGATGGTGGGCAACGCCTGAGACTAGTCCCGTCAAATAAACTACTGCCTACAAGCAGCTTATGTCAAAAAATTAACAGTTAATATGACGTATTTGAAACAAACTGCTCTATTTTTTATGTGGTGAACATAAACAGCATACTACACTCATCCTTCATTCAGAACTGTGTTTCCTTGTACAATTAACCTTGTGTCAAGTGTCTTATACTTTCGAAAAGTACGTTCTATACGACATTTTAGTTTTTTGATTGTAATCTGAGTTTTCCTTGTTTTATGAGAACCAGCGTACTTTTAGGAGATAGTTATATGCTACATTACTAAGGATGGCTGGAATATGAATATGTGAAAAACAAGTTGTGTCAGAAAAACAGAAAACGATAAAAGTACTCGTAACAGTAGTGATATGGAAATATAATTGACATGAAAACGACTGATATAGACCTGCTAGGCATGTGCCACACATAATGGATAACTTACCCCAACTCGTATCTTGCTACCCTTGCTCACGAGATCCTTTCTCAGCCCTTCGAGCAGGACTTTTACGGCGTGCTTGCTGGCAGCATACATCGCTTTACCATCTGTAAGCTGCAGTGTGTGTCCTGCAACACTGAAAATTAGGAACCAGATTGCAACATTAGATACTAGTTGCAACTTCCCAGGTGAATTGGAAGTCAGTATGTGCAGCATTACTTTGGATGATTAATCTCAACTAATAGTTTAATAGTGAAACACACATGTGATATTTATCTGCCTATTTTGTAGCGTGCTACTTCTTCACGCATCTTCCCCATCTTTCTTACTGTTGCTTTGATTTCCTTACTTTCCTCAAACTGAAGATACCACATCATTCAACGGTGATGACTTGCTGAACTGTGTTTAGATTTTTCTAGGCAATGTAAATAAACTCCACAGTCATAGCAATTCATACGACTGACAGGGAAAAATTACGTGAACTTAGCTTCCATGTTTGCCACACATTTCGACAAACACTCTCGTATGCAACCTTGCACCATAACCTGAATGTTCATGTAACGATCTAACATTAGCTTTGCTTACTGCTGGGCCAAATGTTTCAACAGAAGTAAATTCGATACAGTGGAAGTATGGGAGCAAAGTTCCCTTTGATGTTATCTTCGTGAAAAATGTTCTCGATCTTCTTGCGGTATTAAACTGGGGTAGAAAATCGAGCTTCTTGTTATTACCCGTAATCACCTTCATCAGGAGTAACGTCTACTGACGTGCCAAGAAGACTGAGAGCATTTTCTCACACCATAGTCACTACGGGTTGTTCAAAAAGCCTCTCCGCAGTGCCGTATGATTGTTCTCCTGCCTGGGTTACTTCCCTTCAAGAGGACTCTCCCAAATCCCACTGTTTCGTTTATCTCAGCCAGCGTCTGTAGCATCGTTGGTGTGTGTCGTTACGTGTTTACGTGAACGTTTAAGTTTAGTTCCTTTGTTCGTTTGTTTCGTTTTTGTCACTGCTGACATGCTAAGCATTGAAGAACGTGTGTTTTTAGTCGAACAAGTGTTCAAAGATGGCGGCAAATACACAGTTTCAGTTCGTCAAACATTTCATTCAGTTTCCCTGTAGACAACACTCCCACATCGCGATACTGTGCGAGATTTGATTAATAAATTTCGAAGTTCGGATTGAGTGACAGATGCACTGAGAAGTGGTCGACCTAGCGTTTTGTCTGAGGATGAACTACTCGATATTTCCAATGAAATGTCCATGAGGCCGAACACGTCAGTAAGAAAACTTGCCCAAGAAATCGATATTCATGTCGGAACGGTCCACACAGCTGTAAGGAAAAAAGTAGAACTTTTCCCATACAAAGTCACAGTCGTGCAAGAACTGAAAAATTCTGATCATGGCAAGAGACTGCATTATTGTCAATGGTTCAAAAATTTCGTTCAACAAATGGAAGGGATATTCTTAATGAAACCTTTTTTCACTGATGAGGTGTGGTTTCATTTATCCGAGTACATGAACTCGCAAAATCCTCGTATGTGGAATACTGCAAATCCATTGTGTATTCATGAGGACCCACTTCATTCTGTGAAAATAGAAGTTTTAGATTGCATTTTCCAGACGTCGGATTGTGGGTCCGATATTTTTCAACGAAACAATAAACGCAGTGATATTCTGTACCCATTCATAGGGTAACTTGTGTTAAGTGAAATACTGAACGGCTATTTTCAACAAGATGGTGTAACCGCGCATACAGTTCGCGTTTCAATGTCACTGTTTGCTGATGTTTTTGGTGATCGCATAATTTTACAGGGACTTTGGCCTCTACGATCGCCTGACCTAACACTACTTGACTTTTTCTTCTGGGGTGCAGCGAAAGCAACTGTCTATAAAAACCGTCCCAAAACTATCGATAAATTGAAAACTGCAATATCCACTTTCACTGCTTCTGTCACAGAAGAAATGTTACAGCTTGTATTTGGAAAGATGGTAAGACGAATTGAATTGTGTATTCAACAACATAGGGGACACTTTCAACATTTAATGTAAAAATCTGTAAGTGAAACTGAATATTCAATAAATCAATAACTTGTATTTCAATGAGTTTCATTTCGGTGTATTCACTGCGGCATACGGCACTCGCGGCTAACAATCATACGGCACTGCGGAGAGACTTTTTGAACACGCCGTATTACTGCTATGGCTACTTCCTCTCTCAATTTGCATGCTGATCGAAGGACCTGCGAGTGGCATCTCTACTACTGTGACTGGGGTTGCTTGTATCGTCACTATTAAGGATCCACACAACCGTGATTATGACATATCCACATATTCTACGTTAGTATTTATAACTAGTAGTGACTCAGATTTTTTGCTGTACTACTGAAGAATTGGCTGCGTAGACGATACACGATAAAGTGCACCACATAGTTTATTGTATGTTAATATTAATGGTTTTCCACACTGGTAATTGTTTAAATCCCTTAGGACCAGTAACAGAAAAACGTGAGGTGGAGAAGCGATTCAGGATCTCTGGTATGATTTTTTTTTTTTTTAGTAATTTAATTGAAAGCTTTGTTGCTTTGGTAAAAATAAAATTGGTTCTTTTTGTCGTGACAGAATAAATTACTATTAATCACACCAGATTTGTCGCAGAACAGCAGCAACATGTGTAATTGATCCAGCTTTTAGAAATTCTATTACCTTTTAGCGGAAAATTCGTGCGGTACTCTCCGACGTTAGAAGACTCGTGGTGTTCCGTTCGGAGCAGGAGGCGGCTGTCTTTTCTCATTCGCGATATCGAAAATTACTAAAAAAAAATGAACAGAAATTTTTTTCGGAGGAAGATCGCGCGGAGAAAACAGACGGAAGTTACATGAAAGAAACCTAAGGGACCAACTAATTGGATTTGTACGAACGTATAAACGGAACTGAAAGAACTTGGAATAAATACTATAACGATGTCGTCACGACAGCCTCCTGTTCCGACAGAACACACGCTGGATCATAAGCTGCATAAATCTTTTAAACAGGAAAGATTATCACAAGTATAATTAATGAAAATAAGGTTGAGAGATTTTCTTTGAAATTAAATAAACTTCAAAGCTTCAAGTATTATATTATGAAACGGAAACTTACATTAACATGGCCACCCATTGTGGCGGTGGAGCGAATTTTCATGATACACATTCTCGCTTGTTTGTGGCTACATATATTTTTAATCACTTAAACTCTTAAATTTACAATAAAATGATTATATCAGTATGGAGCACAATACTTTTGCGTCCGACTCGCAACACATTCACAGAAGAACAGCTAGAGAGCGGCGCGGCTCCCTGCAGAAGTAAATATTGGCAATTGTTATTTTTAAACATACGTGCATCGTTTTTTTTTTTTTTTTACTGATCGATAGCAGCGTATAACAGTTTATAGCTATCGTGATATTCTGCGCTTTTCAGGAGCGCGGCAAAGATATCTGGTTACAACATTCATTGGTATATGTTAATATGACGCGAAAACAGAAAAAAAACTTTTACATGTTAAAAATCGCAGTGATAAAGGCTGTAATGTCACAGATCTTAAGAAAAAGAAAGCGATGGGTTGTAATTAAACTCCGTCTGAGGCTCTGAAGGCCTTAGGAAATGATTGCAATTACAAACCTGGTCAACAAAATATATAACATTGGTATTGGGCCCGAAGATCTCCTTAAGACCACAGTGGTTGAATTACCAAAGAAATGCAACACCAGTCAATGTAAAGATTATAGAATAATTAGTTTTATACGCCATTTTACCAAGGTTGTGACCACAACAGTGCTGACACGAATAGAAAAGAAGCTAGAGGAGAATGTACGAGGAGATCAGGTCGAATTTGTACAGTCCAGTCACTTTAATGTGACTGCTGCCTATGTTCGATGTCAACGTGCAATAACCACTCACATGAGGTAAACGGCAGCACCAATAGCGGGGGAGGGGAATGTGTATAAAGCATGTTCAGGGAATGTGGAAAACAGTGCAGTCGTTCTCGTAATGTGGAAACGGAGCGATTTATCTGACGGTCAAAACGGCGTGATCACTGGCTTTTGGGCGAAGAATGGAAATATTTCCGAAGCGGCGAAGTCTGTAAACCGTTCGCGTACCGCCATGATTAAAGTACAGGGTGAGCACAAAGTCTTGCCCTGATTATAAAAATTTATTACAGAATAACCGTTTGACATAATAAGTTACATTTGATGCGGTTACATAGGTTAGTGATACTAATTTTTTATGACCACTTACGTTAATAAGTCTCAACGTGTGCTTCCTTGGTACCTAGGAGAATGTCGAGGCGGTATTCCAGTTCCCGCCAGGTGTTTCGTAACATGTGTTCTGTCACAGTACCCACAGCAGCTTGTATCCTAGCCTTCAGTTCGTCGATATGGCAGAAATGTTTTTGGAAGGGAACAGACAAACATGTGTTTGGTTCGCCGACAGGGAAAAAAATACTTGACTGGGCGACCGTTATGTGCTATTGAAGATTTTGAAAAATACAGGTATAGATTGGAAAGATAAAGGGTTGATAAAGCAACTCTATACAGGACAAAAAATGTTAGTTCGAGTAGAAGTAGATAGAGGTAGGATTGGAAGAGATAAATAAATTGTGATCAAGACTGTTTTTGATAGTAAATATTTGTAACAACGTTGATCACTGTTTACTCGCACAATCTATTCAAAAATAATTACTTTTCAATATGTTTCCTGAAAAAACAAAAGGATTTGCACTGGGACAAGAAAGAATTAAAACCACGAAGTACACTGGCAATATGACTGTGCTAGCAGGAACGGAGGAAGAGCTCCAGGTAATGACGGGGAGTATTGTAAGTGTTTTGAAGAATGTGATGAGAATCGGAAAGGAAGGCGACTCAATTACTATATCACTTCAAGAAATGCTATTAGAACAGGTTCAGTCATTATAATATTTGGGAAGCTTGATAACTTCCAGCAGAAGTTGTCCAGAGGAAATGAAACGCAGAATCTCCATGGGAAAGAGAGTTTTCGGGAGAGTTAAGGGTTTGCTGACAGCCGGAAGCATGCCTATTAGACTTAGGAAGAGGTTCGCCAAATATTTTGTGTGGAGTGTGATGTTTTATGGTTCTGAAATGTGGACAGTGAGATAGAAAGAACAAAAATATGTAGAAAGTTTTGAAATGTTGTTATAGAGAAGAAAGAAGAAAACGAAATCGATCGACAGAATGAGAAAGGAGTAGGTGCTGAGCAGGGTACGAGAGGAGAGGTACTTCATGAAGATGATAAAGAAGAGGAAAATTTGTTTGATGAGAGATATATTACGTGGGAATTGTCTACTGCGGAGAATTATGAAGGAAAAAAGTAGAACTAAAAAGAGGGAGAGGGAGAAAATGGTTTGGAATGTCAACAGATATGAAGAGAGGAAGAAGTTACAAGCAAATGAAGGAGGACGTCCAGGACAAAGAGATATGGAGGACGTCGAGTTGATGCCTGTGTGACAACAGATTTACTGAAAGAAGAAGGGTTGATTAAAGTGAAACTACAAAGGTTTTTTGTTGTTTTCTTTTCTTGCATGGACGTCTTGTAGATTGATTGACATGTGGACTCGGAAATTTACGACGCTGCATTCAGCTTTCACTTGGTCGACGGCCGTTCATCACAAGAAAAGGCTCTAAGCTGTGCTACATCTCCTGCAACGTTATTTGTACCATGAAACGAAATTAATAAAATGTATGAACGATTGTGTATCAACGTTGAAGCCAGTTTTTGTTCTCATCATGGTCAGGTCAGCTATTTTGTTATTACACCACTTGAATTTCGCAAACACACTGTATGACACTGTATTCTGTGCTGGTGATTAAACCAACTTAGAGTTATTGTAATAATAATAAATAATTCATTGAGTTATCAATACATCCTAAAGTGTCAACAGAAGAAATTTATCTTTCTGAGGAAGTAATAATTAACTGACTGCATAAGCTGAAAGAAGTATTTCAAATGAAAGTTGTACAAAAAGTGGTTTTAAAACAGTTCGCCAAGATATACGGGGTCTGAAGGGTATCAGTGCAAATATGTTTTTATGTGATACCTAAATATGTACACACATCAGTATGTTGGTTGTTTTCTCTCTGCGTCAAACAGTCTTCCCACAAACACATCAAATAGCTTCCACTATGTAATGTTTTGCCTATAGTCGTAACTGTACTACTAATGTGACTACACATGTCAGTGTATGCTAACCATTTTGTGCCCATGCGTCCACACTTCAACATGTGACCCGCTGCCCAGGGGAAAATGAGGATTAATAGCTTTCCTTGCTACGTCTACTTGAAGGTACCAACCAACCTAAAATATCATAGCTATAATTACGAGGGTGAGTCAAATGAAAACCTTAAATTTGTAATAACAAATGGAAATTTCGCGCCGTTATCCTGTAAGTTTGTAAGCATGCTACAAACAGCGTGCAGAATGGCCTGCAAGTGGCAGCATAGTGCACATGCACACATACCGTCGCAGTATCAGTATAAACATGGCCGCCCCAGTTACGACTTGCACCGGGGAAGAACAGCGTTCTGTTATTTGGTTTATGCGTAGTGAAGTTGTGAAACCTTTTGAAATTCATCGACGAATGAAGGTTCGGTACGGTGATGCATGTTTGTCACTGCAGCAACTCTACGAATGGAGTAGGAAGTTCGCAAATGGTGTGACTTCAGTGGAAGATGCTCCTCGTCCAGGTCAGGCACAACGAGTTCTGACTCCACAGAACATTGCACCAGTTGAAGGCATAGTGAAGAAAAACCGACGAGTGACACTGAATGACAGTGCAGCATGTTTACAGATCAGTCATGGGTCAGCACACCACATTGTGCATGATGTGTTCCAGTTTCACAAAGCGTCTGCAAGATGGGTGCCACGTCAGCCGACTCCTGAAATGAGAGAACGACGTGTTGATGCTTGTCATGAACTTCTTCGGCGCTTTGAGCGAGAAGCTGATGGCTTCCTTGCAAGAATCGTTACTGGGGACGAAACCTGGTTCACTTTCAGCAACAGGAAACGAAGAGAGCGAGCAAGGAATGGCGTCATACCTCATCACCAAAACCAAGTAAGATTATGACAGGACCATCAGCACGGAAGGTTATGCTGACACTCTTTTGGGACGAAATAGGAGTCATTTTGGAGCATTGCATGCCTAGAGCGACCACTGTCACCAGTGCATCATACACAGATCTCCTACAAAATCATCTGCGGCCTGCAATCAAATCAAAGCGACGTGGATTGCTATCAGCAGGTGTCCTTTTGCAACATGACAATCCAAGGCCCCACACTGCACGTACAACGGTTGCAACAATCACAGACTTGCATTTTGAGTGTCTTCCTCATCCACCATACTCACCAGACCTTTCCCCAAGTGAATTCCATATGTTTAGACCACTCAAAGAAGCAACGGGAGGAAAGAAGTTCCGTTCTGATGAAGAGGTACGCCACGTGGTGCATGAGTGGTTGCGCGGACTACCAGAAGAATTTTTTTCTAAAGGAATTTATGCACTTCGTAAGCACTGGACGACTTGCATTGAGCTTGGGGGAGAATATGTTGAAAAGTGATACAGCTTTGTACCTCTTCTGCACAATAAATAATATTTAAAAAAAATATTTAAGTTTTTCGTTTGAATCACCCTCGCATTAGTCTGCAAATGAATTAAATACTGATGCAATGTTGTCCAGGACATTGATCTCAGTCACCAATAAAAATATCTGCTAAAAGCCTCTCAAAAGCCAAGGTAGCTTCAAATATACTTTTTATTCAAGACGGCAGGTTTCAACAGTGTTAGCTGTCATCTTCAAGTCTTAAACATCTCTTTGCAGTACATATGATACGTACACAGATGTGCAACTGTGCACTGTATCTGTATCATGTGACAAGCCCCTGTGAGCAATATGTATACGGACATGGCCTTTTCGACGGGGTGCTGTGTGTTTTCAAATATTTCAGAGATGACAAACGTTATAATGTATTGAGTATTATCCACCTGACATCTTGTGCATGAGGCTCAGCGTAAAATGAACGTGTTTTACTACAAAAGGATGATTAAGACCTGAAGATGACAGTTAATACTGTTGAAACCGGTTGTCTTGAATTTAAAAAAAAATATTTTTTGCTGCCTTGGCTTTTGAATAGTTTTTAACAAATAAAAATGATAGAAGGGTCCTTGCCACTCGTTTCTTATAGGGTGCCTAAAGGATGCTGCTTTCTCGGATAGCTATACAACAGTTCAAGCAAATCACATGAATGGTTTTTATTACAGTAAAGTAGATCGACAATACTTAACTTTGGTTTACAAGAACGTGTCGCAACCGATTGACAACATGCAAATAATCAATGTCTTTCATTGTAATGCAATGTCCATCTAAGCACTTGACATAAGACACAAGTCTCAGTATAACAGTCAGAATCGCGGCTCTATTATGGTGCGCCTCCTACTCCGTGGTTTCTAGTCCGGATCTGATGGTGCCGGACTATTACTGCCCGCATCTTCAACTGTCCGGCCGAGGCTAGCAGGAGCGGCACTTGTATTCTCTTCTTGTAGAGGCCGCTGCTGTCGTGGTGCGGTCCCAGTAAGCTCGCTGTTGGCTGACGCCATGTCTCAGCTCTCGCGTTCTTCATCTTCGTGCCCGCGCTTGTCGGTACGCTGGCATACAGATCGCCCTTCAGTACTCTCATTATGAGAAAATTCAATCAAAGGTATCTGCACTAGTAACCATTATATCCAGTATTTTCAAAACACTGTTTCATTTTTTTAAAATATGAATGATCTATAAATGAAATGTGAATGAAAGTGATTTAACTTCAGTTGACTGAACGTAACCACAGATTACACTGAAGTGGAAAATACTTGATTGCTAGCGCATAAATCAGCAGAGAACGACGTTAAATGTTGTCACTGTCTAGCTGAGAAATGCGGATAAACAGCAACTAGATTACGACCTCCCCTGACAGAAACTTTTATCACCTCAAGACAGACGAAACTGCAAATAAAGAAATGGTAGTGTACGCGTAATAGTGCACGGTCTTAGTAAAGTTCAAATACATTCAATAGTCGTAACGAAGTCATCTGCACTGGGTGAAATAACATTACTAACAGAGGCGTCGTCCATCTATCTAGGAATTAAAGATTGTTTTTGAAATTGCATTAAAGATAATATTAGCACTCCGTCTTCAGGCCACGAGTGGCCTACCGGGACCATCCGACCGCCGTGTCATCCTCGGTGGAGAATGCGGATAAATTTCTGTTCCGACACTGACAATGTTGAGTGTTTATGGAAAAAGTTCAAGGCAGTCCTAAAATGCGTTTTAGACAGGTACGTGCCGAGTAAAACTGTGAGGGACGGGAAAAACCCACCGTGGTACAACAACAAAGTTAGGAAACTACTGCGAAAGCAAAGAGAGCTCCACTCCAAGTTTAAACGCAGCCAAAACCTCTCAGACAAACAGAAGCTAAACGATGTCAAAGTTAGCGTAAGGAGGGCTATGCGTGAAGCGTTCAGTGAATTCGAAATTAAAATTCTATGTACCGACTTGACAGAAAATCCTAGGAAGTTCTGGTCTTACGTTAAATCAGTAAGTGGCTCGAAACAGCATATCCAGACACTACGGGATGATGATGGCATTGAAACAGAGGATGACACGAGTAAAGCTGAAATACTAAACACCTTTTTCCAAAGCTGTTTCACAGAGGAAGACCGCACTGCAGTTCCTTCTCTAAATCCTCGCACAAACGAAAAAATGGCTGACATCGAAATAAGTGTCCAAGGAATAGAAAAGCAACTGGAATCACTCAATAGAGGAAAGTCCACTGGACCTGACGGGATACCAATTCGATTCTACACAGAGTACGCGAAAGAACTTGCCCCCCTTCTAACAGCCGTGTACCGCAAGTCTCTAGAGGAACGGAGGGTTCCAAATGATTGGAAAAGAGCACAGATAGTCCCAGTCTTCAAGAAGGGTCGTCGAGCAGATGCGCAAAACTATAGACCTATATCTCTGACGTCGATCTGTTGTAGAATTTTAGAACATGTTTTTTGCTCGAGTATCATGTCGTTTTTGGAAACCCTGAATCTACTATGTAGGAATCAACATGGATTCCGGAAACAGCGATCGTGTGAGACCCAACTCGCTTTATTTGTTCATGAGACCCAGAAAATATTAGATACAGGCTCCCAGGTAGATGCTATTTTTCTTGACTTCCGGAAGGCGTTCGATACAGTTCCGCACTGTCACCTGATAAACAAAGTAAGAGCCTACGGAATATCAGACCAGCTGTGTGGCTGGATTGAAGAGTTTTTAGCAAGCAGAACACAGCATGTTGTTATCAATGGAGAGACGTCTACAGACGTTAAAGTAACCTCTGGCGTGCCGCAGGGGAGTGTTATGGGACCATTGCTTTTCACAATATATATAAATGACCTAGTAGATAGTGCAGAAATTCCATGCGGCTTTTCGCGGATGATGCTGTAGTATACAGAGAAGTTGCAGCATTAGAAAATTGTAGCGAAATGCAGGAAGATCTGCAGCGGATAGGCACGTGGTGCAGGGAGTGGCAACTGACCCTTAACATAGACAAATGTAATGTATTGCGAATACATAGAAAGAAGGATCCTTTATTGTATGATTATATCATAGCGGAACAAACACTGGTAGCCGTTACTTCTGTAAAATATCTGGGAGTATGCGTGCGGAACGATTTGAAGTGGAATGATCATATAAAATTAATTGTTGGTAAGGCGGGTACCAGGTTGAGATTCATTGGGAGAGTGCTTAGAAAATGTAGTCCATCAACAAAGGAGGTGGCTTACAAAACACTCGTTCGACCTATACCTGAGTATTGCTCATCAGTGTGGGATCCGTACCAGATCGGTTTGACGGAGGAGATAGAGAAGATCCAAAGAAGAGCGGCGCGTTTCGTCACAGGGTTATTTGGTAACCGTGATGGCGTTAGGGAGATGTTTAATAAACTCAAGTGGCAGACTCTGCAAGAGAGGCGCTCTGCATCGCGGTGTAGCTTGCTCGCCAGGTTTCGAGAGGGTGCGTTTCTGGATGAGGTATCGAATATATTGCTTCCCCCTACTTATACCTCCCGAGGAGATCACGAATGTAAAATTAGAGAGATTAGAGCGCGCATGGAGGCTTTCAGACAGTCGTTCTTCCCGCGAACCATACGCGACTGGAACAGGAAAGGGAGGTAATGACAGTGGCACGTAAAGTGCCCTCCGCCACACACCGTTGGGTGGCTTGCGGAGTATAAATGTAGATGTAGATGTAGATGTAAATGTAGGAGGGGCGTGGGGTCAGCACCCCGCTCTCCCGGTCGTTATGATGGTATTCTTGACCGAAGCCGCTACTATTCGGTCGAGTAGCTCCTCAATTGGCATCAGGAGGCTGAGTGCACCCCGAAAAATCGCAACAGCGCATGGCGGCCTGGATGGTCCCCCATCCAAGTGCCGACCACGCCCGACAGCGCTTAACTTGGGTGATCTCACGGGAACCGGTGTAGCCACTGCGGCAAGGCCGTTGCCGCATTAAAGATAATAGATCAGATTAAAATCATTTGCACAGAAATAGCCAACAGAGTACTGCATTACGTTCTTTGCTTTATTGTGATGACAATGAGCGCATTCACTCTGAGTACAACAGTACAGTGTTTGGAATGAAAAACAGCCCACAGTTGCACTAGTAATCTTTATACTAAATTTTGACCATGGTTTCAACTATAATAATATATCCTTCTTCAGAAGTCACAAGCTTTTAAAAATGAAAAACGTTTAGCCCAGCGGCTGCCTCACGATCAATAAAAATAACTTCAACGGACATAAGCCTGTTTCGATCATAAGTAAAATTACATACGGCACTTTATGTCCTCCGCCACTAGATCTGTTACTAGTGCATTAGTACAACTGCAATTAGTGCAACTGTGGGCTGTTTTTCATTCGAAACAATTTCGTAACGGTTGCTGCTGTTGCTGCCATGATGAAAATAATGAAACAGTATACTGCCCTACTGCAACTCTACCTTACATTGACCGATAAAAGTCCGAGTTACAATATCCGGACAAGACATGTATGGCTAGTATTGGGTTGCTTTGGTTGATTTTGCCTAGCGTACCTTGTTCAGCTGTTATTTTTTTTAAACCTAATTTCGAATTGCTAGCCAGAAAATTAAATACTTTGTACTGGTGAGCCTGTCCAGTTTACTTCATTTCTCCATTCTGTAGTCTTTTCGTGTATGGATTATTTAGTACTGTTTTGTTTGTTAAAATACCTGTATTCTTTACGTGCTTAAATTCAAGGGCTTTACCTGAGCTTGTACGTGATAAAACCTCTTAGCACGGTGCTGGTGCTACCTTGCGCCTGTTGCAACAGGTGTTCACTAGGTGTGAGAAACACTTTCGGACTTCCTTCACACAGTCGAAAAGCTGTACGAGAAACATGTTACACAAGACTGCAAGCTTATTTAACTAAATAAATAACATGAAATGTTATTGAATAAAAGTGAGAGTACGGTGTTGACACAGGACCGGCCACAGACCCACCTGTTGATGTGGATGATGAAGCCGTCGTCGACGCCCCTGCCCAGCATGTCCTGCACGGCCTCCCTGGTGCAGATGCTCAGACCCAGCACGTTCACGTCCAGGATGCGCTTCCAGTCTTCCGTCTTGCCATCTGGTCACCACAAAGAAAAGAAATTGTACTGCACTTCTGTAAACATTTATACAGTATCCACTAGCTCATCCAGCTGTAGCAGCAGACGCTATTAGACAGGCTTACTTTTAAAATACAGAGAGAATAGTTCAAAGAAGAGTCAAACAAGACATGTTCATGTCCGGGAAGAGAATAACGCTGTCAGGGGTCATGCATGAGATGAATGCCAGCATCTGCAGAACCAAAAGCCAGACATTACTTGACTCGCCGCACACAAGTCGATGGCCACTGTCGTCTTGCACCGCGTGCATGGCACATAATGGTGATCACGCCATGTAGATCCGGTGGATACGCGACTGCAAAACCTGCTTCCCATTAACTGTCACATACTACGTTGATTTGACGTCCGACGCAAGCGATTGCGGCAAAGTATCCACTCTCTTGGGCGTCGCTAGACGAGGAAGGAGAAGCACGGACATGATGTAACTATATTCAAGAAAAAAATAGCTCAAGTAGAAAACGGGCGCTGGGACATCTATCAGCGGCACTGGGGCAATGACTGAGCTCGGGTTAAGGGCCCTCATCAGTAGGTACGTGGGGCATGTCGGAGAGCGTCGCCACATCTTAACATGCGCCCTTACAAAGAGGGCTGTTGCTCGATAGTGGACGAGACAGAGATTGAAACCTCCTTTGTCCTTTGGGAAGGTGATAGACTCATAGCTGACTTTAAATGACAAGTCTTGACTCACAAAGGAACCCAATGCAGCCAAGATGCATCTGGCCATTGACGGCGGGATGGGGAAAGTATGGGCCACAAGCGAAATTTGCGATGTGATATAAACATTAGAAAAACAGGTTCAAAATGGTTCAAAAGGCTCTGAGCACTATGGGATTTAACATCTGAGGTCATCAGTCCCCTGGACTTAGAACTACTTGAGCCTAACTAACGCCTGCCGGGATGGCCGAGCGGTTCTAGGCGCTACAGTCTGGAACCGCGCGACCGCTACGGGCGCAGGTTCGAATCCTGCATCGGGCATGGATGTGTGTGATGTCCTTAGGTTAGTTAGGTTTAAGTAGTTCTAAGTTCTAGGGGAGTGATGACCTCAGAAGTTAAGTCCCACAGCGATCAGAGCCATTTGAACCTAACTAACCTAAGTACATCACACATCCATGCCCGAGGCAGGATTCGAGCCTGTGACCGTAGCAGCAGAGCGGTTCCGGACTGAAGTGGTTAGAACCGCTCGGCCACAGCGACCGGCAGAAAAACAGGTCCGTTGGAGTATGTCCAAAGTTCGGAGTCATTGGTCATGGGGCTCTGCTCGGATCTGGTGTAATGTCCGCCTACTGTTAAGGGTCACTGATCGCTGCAAGTCGGTTGTAAAAGTAGTACCCAGCGCAGATACGTAGGGGAGCTTCCCATTCACTGGGCACTCACAGCCTGTAGGCAACACGGAAGATTTGCGAATTTTAAGGACGGTGCCCGAAGGAGCGCCGTAGGACCCCAACACACTCCAGCGCTTCCTGAACATCATTGCCGTTGCGCAAGTGTAGGACCAAGTCCTCTGCAAAGGCCGCGCAACGAAAAGGAGTCATCCTTGTGAGGCGTTGGTAGCGGCTGCAAAGTAACGGTTCTATGGCGGGAGCATACAGGATCGTGGAAAGAGGGCATCCTTGCAGCCCTAATCGTTGTACCAGGATGGGCGGCGTAAGACGACCGAAGTTGAGGATCCTAGATGTCAGGCCCCATTGTAGACGCATTAAGGCCTCCACGAAGCTGTCTGGCAATCCCATATTCCACATCACCAGAGTCAGATAGAAGCGATCAACCTTGCCAGGGGCCTGACTGAAATCAAGGAAGGTTAGGTCACCTCTGATGCGCCACGTCCGCGCAAGCCCCATCACGTCACGTTATCGACATTAGGCAGTCCAGATGTTGTGATTGCCTCCTAAAGAGGCTTGATGCTGGGGCATAACGCGTCGGGCGGATCTCCTGAAATCTGCTGCCAAATGCGCAGGTAAACATCTTCATATCACAGTTCAGGAGCGATGTGGGAAGGGGAGGTGATAGTCACTGATGGATGTTCCGCCGATTGGACAGTAATGAGCAATCCTTTGAGAAATTGTAAAATTCTAACGGGAGGCCGTTGGGTACTGGCGATTTGTGAGGCGCGGCGGCCAGTTTAGCTGCAGTGACCTCCTCCTCAGTCACGTCCTCAAGTAATGCCTCTGTGCATCCCGCGGTAGTGTGCCACATGCAAGGTGAGGGATTTCTTCAGTCGTGTCTGGAGGATGAAGGCGGTCCACGACCAGTTGACTATAGTGAGCATGGAGAGCACTTCCGATCACATGTTGTGACACAGCGACCATCGGCTAAAGCATGGATCAGCGTCCGTCGACGACGACGACGCTTCGGTCCATTCCATCCACGGTGCCCTTCGAGGTGGCGACTCGTGAGCCTGTGGTCCGCGCTTTTGCGCGGTTCGTTGGTTGGTGACAGGCAAATGAGTCTGGCATTGTGGAACAATCACGCAGGATGTGATGGTAAAAATCTAGCGAACGCCGCTTCCGGGCAGCGATCTTCCTGCCATGAGCAATAAATGCCCTCCTAAGAACCGGTTTGGCACATAGCAGCCACCACGACAGTGCGGTCAGGAAAACCCCATGCCGACGGGTGCATGACGTCCACGTTGCTTCCACGAGCTGTCGGCATTCAGACGAGTGTAGGTGTGTAACGTTCAATTTCCAGGAGCCTCGCCCATACCGTACTATCTGGCGCCCAAGGTGACTGCACATGGTAGGAAAAAGCAACAGGCCAGTTTCAGCAGCCGGTTGGACCCGAACAATGGAACACGAGAGGCAGATATGGTCTACACGGCTGGAGAAGTGGCTGGTACAGTGCGTGAAACTCGCACTATTGCTATGTGCATACTCCCACGTGTCCACTAGTCAGTCGGCCGGGTTGGTCGAGCGGCTCTAGGCGCTACAGTCTGGCACCGTGCGACCGCTACGGTTTGAATCCTGTCTCGAGCATTGATGTGTGTGACGTCCTTAGGTTGGTTAGGTTTAAGTATTTCTAAGTTCTAGGGGACTGATGACCTCAGAAGTTAAGTCCCATAGTGCTCAGAGCCATTTGAACCATTTTTTTTTTTTTTTTTTTTTTTTATTGTCCACTAATCGAAGGTTGGTTATGACGGTGGAGAGCGCCAGACATAGAACGTAGTGTGGCAATTGATCCTTCGGCACCTGGACTCCGTCTTCAGGCCACAAGTGGCCCGTCGGGACCATTCGAACGCCGTGTCATCCTCAGTCAGCACATCGCCCTCCCGGTCGTTACGATGGTTTTCTGTGGCCAGAGCCGCTACTATTCGGTCGAGTAGCTCCTCAATTGGTGTCACGAGGCTTAGTGCACCCTGAAAAATGGCAACAGTGCATGGTCACCCATCCAAGTGTCGGCCACACCGGACAGCGCTTAACTTCGGTGATCAGACGGGAACCGGTGTATCCACTGCGGCAAGGCCGTCGCCTTTTCGGCGCCTCAGTGGAGGTAAAAGCCCCACTGAACATTAAGGCATCCTAGCGTCCCACACAGAGGGGCGCGACTGCATCTGCAAAGAAAGCGGACCATTCATGGCGTTGTCCCGATTCGGAGGGCGCTTAGGTATCAACGATTCTGACGTCATGGAGAGTGAGCGCAGTGTCTCTCTGCATGAGGCAGAAAAGCGACGCTATAGGCAGTTAGAACATCACGTAGAAGCATTGGCACACTACTGCCAGTGGGAGAATTGAGCAGTGTACCCAAAAGTGCCGACGGAATCCTCGACAGAGACCTCCTGGAGGAGGACAACGTCTATATCCGCCGGATTAAGCGTACCCTGCTACAACGTCAGTTCATGGCGTGCACAGTTGGTACTGATGTTGAGAGTCGCCAGTCGTGTTGTTGGGTCTCCATGGCCGCCAGGATGTGGCGTCCACTCCGCTGGCGGCCGTCAGGGGTGGACCAGCCGCAGCATCCATCGCGTTTTCAGTCACTGTGTCGTAGCCCTTCATCAGGACGTGCCCTTCCGCGGCACCAGACAGCCGTACAGTGTCATCCTCGACGTCATCAGCCCAGAGCTCGTCGGTACGGATGTCTCTCGACGGGACGTCAGCTGTGCACCCAGCTGCAGTTGGCACAACAGGAGGAACGCCACCCAGGACACTTGCAGGAGGGTTTGGCAAGGCCCCGGCACTATGGCATTGAGCTGTCGTGGGTGGAGCTAGTGGAACATTACCGTCCCACACTACGTCATCGGACATGTTGTCGTCATCTTCTGTCCCCGTTCTTTGAAGATAATGATCCAAGGGCGTACGGTGCCGTTTCCGGCGCTTCCATGGGGCCTTTTGTCGCGTATACGCTGTTCTGTGTTAGAATGGGAACGGTTGGCTATCGCCTCCCTGCTAAATGGAAAGAAGGCAGAAGTCAGTACAACGCGAGGCGTTAGATCCGTGTCGCGGTCAGCGGTTCTAGGCAGGCGAGTGTCTCCTCCCGACAGTGGCTCTGTTTGCAGCGATGTGAAAAACGTCGGGCCGGCCGTGGTGGCCGAGCGGTTCTAGGCGCTACAGTCTGGAACCGCGCGACCGCTACGGTCGCAGGTTCGAATCCTGCCTCAGGCATGGATGTGTGTGATGTCCTTAGGTTAGTTAGGTTTGAGTAGTTCTAAGTTCTAGGGGACTGATGACCTCAGAAGTTAAGTCCCATAAAACGTCGGATTAGTCTCCACAACGGTAGTCATCACCTGCGATGGGTCGCGTGGGTCGTGCATAAGATCGGCAGTTGGTGTTGTGACCGCAGTATTGGTGATAAGAAGAGCTGAGGACGGCGCAGTGGAGGCGGCGTCGTTGAGTGGTGTCTGTACAGTCCGGCGCTGGAGACAGTTTTGGCCGCAGCCAGCGCAGGTAAGGGGGTATCCGTCATACATAATGGCGGCCCTGCATCCTCCTATAACCAAGTAAGACGGCACAGGCTTCAGCAATTCCATTTTCACCTGACGGACGCCGTTTGTTGCAGAATAGGTCTCAAAGATTTTCCATTTTTTGACCAGGCGACTAAGCACATTGCCATATGGACCTCGAATGGGAGTTCGAAAACCGTGATCGTACGCAGGCCGAAACCCATGAGGTCAATCACTACTTCATCTAACTCTCCGTCGGGGTGATGAAACTTGAGGTTTCGCTCGTGGCGGCTCACGAGTTTCGGTGCACAGATCTCTTCAGCGCGCATCTGGACTTATACAGCGTTCCCAGTGATGGAAAGTGAACGCCAATGACATCCTGCGGATCCAGGTGAAGATAATCCGGTATAAAGTTCTCAATTTCGTAAGGTCTTGGCCGTGCATATACTGCGTGGTATGTGATCTTGATCACTGCCCGCCGGTAAGGCTTTGCCATGGCTCGCTCGTAAGAGGGATTCAAAACCGCGGCGAGAAGTAAACGAAAGCGCGCTCCAGCTCCACCACAGCCAGGATCAGCAGACGTCCGCGTATCATGACTGCACGAGCCGAACTAGCCTTACGCTATCAGACCACGACTGATGGCCAGGTCTGAACTCCCACATCCTGTAAACCATGTGTCTACAAGCTGTACTCGTACATACTTCATGTATATTTTCGTACACGGGTACCTCTTACTTGAAAGATGAAGACCTGTGGTCGGCGGATAAATACAATAGTTCCTAATTACTGTGGAATGGCATGGTAGCATCGTACTAAGTTTTAAATTATTTAGTATTTTCAAATGTCCGTATGTAAGTCGTACAAAGTAATGCAAGGCGTTGCTCTTACCCGTAAGGCTAGTAATGGGAAATACACCAGCGTTGTTGATGAGGATGTCGACGCCACCCAGGTTGTCCTTGACCCACTTGAAGGCCGCCAGGATGCTGGCTTCGTCGCTCACATCTCCGGCAACGGCGTACAGCTTCCCTGGCGCGTCTTTGAGTGCAAGCTCCTGTTGTGAGGCATAAACACTTTACTATATAAAACTCGTCATTAATATAATATTTTGCTCTGGGTGTTATAAATAGGCTGATTAGGTTTTTATATTGGTAACGCCACGTAGCGCTCTGTAAGAAAATCACTGATTGTGCTGTGTGCAGTCCGTGACTGGTTTGCATTGTTGAAATATTTGCTATTGTAGTGTTGGGCAGTAGGATGTGAAGAACGCGTAGCGTTGCGCAGTTGGAGGTGAGCCGCCAGCAGTGGTGGATGTGGGGAGAGAGATGGCAGAGTTTTGAGAGCGGACGATCTGGACGCGTGTCCGTCAGAAAAGGGAAATTTGTAAGACTGGCTGTCATGAACTATAATGACTTTTGAACACTATTAAGGTAAATACATTGTTTGTTCTCCATCAAAATCTTTCATTTGCTAACTATGCCTATCAGTAGTTAGTGCCCTCAGTAGTTAGAATCTTTTATTTAGCTGGCAGTATTGGCGCACGCTGTATTGCAGTAGTTTTAGCAACGAAGATTTTTGTGAGGTAAGTGACTCATGAAAGGTAATGTTATCGTTAGGGCCATTCTTTTGTTCTCAGCTATTTGAAAATCGAATAACGTAAGAGGTTTACCAGCACAGTAATCCATAAAGTTTTCTAAGGGGATGTTTCAATGTGATTTGGAACATTTTCGTGATTACATAAGATTACTGATACATATTTTCCCTGATATTTCTACATCGTCGAACTGACGTAATCAGGTCTGTATTCATACCAGCTGATCAAGCCTAAATCTGTATTTCTACTAAGCGATACTTGCCAGACGAAATAGTTGTACGAGGCTGTTTCGCTCCATCATTTATATGGGGCGAAATCTCTCACGAAGTAATCAGTAAAAGGATGGGCCATAAGTGCGACATAACCATCTCGACGTGCTCTGCCGTATCTCTAGTTATTGGGACTGGGTTCGGTAGACACATATGAAAAAGAGAAAGGAAACGCAGTCATGTCACCGCGGGCGATGGAAGGGAATACTCTGCGGGCGATACTAATATGGAAACCACCTTATGAGGGAAATGGCAATGGAATCCTTTACCATACCACGTAAAATTTGATCTGCATCAAAGTCGAAGGTTTTTAGCATCTTGCATCGCTAACCAATACAAAAATTGAAAAAAATTAATAAGAATCTGCGAGAATCAGTAACCATCATAAAAAGGCCGCCTGTGACACTGATTCATTTCAGTACGATATCAGTAAATACCCCAACGGTTTCTCATGGATTACTTAAAAGAAATTCTTTTTGGTCAATGATCATTTGACTGATTTAATGCGGCCCCCCACAACTTCCCCCCTGTCCCACCCTCTCCACTTCAGAGTGACATTTACACACAATGTCCTCAAATTATTTGTTGAATATAGTGCAATCCGGATTTTCCTCTAGAGTTTTTATCCTTTACAGCCCCCTCAAGTACCACGGAAATTATTCACTGACGTCTTAACCCATTTTCCACCATCCTGTCTCTTTTTCCTTCCTTTGCCGATTCTGTGGAGAAATTCCTCATTTCTTATCAGTCCACCTAATATTCAGCATCGTTCTGTAGCATCACCTCTCAAATGCTTCTATTCTCTTCTTCTCAGTTCCCCCTCGGTCTATGATTCACTTATGTACAAAGCTGTGCTCAGTAGACTATCCATGCCATTAACTATGCCCTGTTATTCTTTCTCACTTCCTCTGATGACAGCAAAGACATCAGCGATCTAACAGTTAATATTCTTTGGCCCTGAATTTTAATCCAATTCTTGATCTAACTTCTATTTCTGTGATTGGTTCATGGATGTACAGATTTAACAGCAGAGGAGAAATACTTGCATCACATCTTTTTAATTTGAGTGCTTCGTGTATAATGTACATTACCGCTATTCTCCTACAGTTTAGAATTATTCCTCCGAGAATTTCGAACATCTTGAACCATTTTACACTGTCGTGAACTTTCTCTATTTCGGCATATTCTATAAAAGTCTCTTGATTTTTCTTAAGTTTTGCTTCCATTATCAACCGTAAAGTAATTTCTGTCTACTTTATGCATTTAAAGCCAAACTGATCGTCATCTAACTTATCCTCAACTTTCTTATGTGTATTATTCATTTCATGAACTTTGATGTATGTGGTGTTAAGCTGAAAACGTGATAGTTTTCCCCCTAACCTCCCTTGCGATCTTCTGGATTGTGTGTACGGTATTTGTTCGAAATTCGGATGGTTTGTCTCCAGTCTCACAGCTTCTATCAACTTGAACAGTCGTTTGGTTGCCGCCTCCAAGAAGGATTTAAGATATTCCGAAGGAATTTTATCTATCCCTTTTGCCTTATTTGATCACAAGGGTTCGAAAGCTCTGTCAAACTCTGATTGTAATATTGAATCACCCGTGTCATCTATATCGATTCCCAGTCCTTCTTAGATCACACCGTTATGTAGTCCCTCTTCTCTTAAAGGCCTTTAACGTAGTCGTTCTACCTATCTGCTCCCTCCCCAGCATATAACGGTAGGAATCCTCTTCCACTCTTAATGTTGAGTCCTTTCATTTTTTCTGTATGCTGAAACAGTCGTCTTTCTATTTCTTCACATTTCCTGCTACCTTTTCGCCTTTGCTTCCACGCATTTGCTGTTAATTTTATTCCTGAGTGGCTTATTTTGCTGCGCATGTGTGTGTGTGTGTGTGTGTGTGTGTGTGTGTGAAATCTTCTAGGAGTTAATTTCTAAGGTCACCAGTCCCTAAGCTTACACACTACTTAACCTAAGTTATCCTAAGGACAAACGCACACACCCATGCCCGAGGGAGGACTCGAACCTCCGCCGGGACCAGCCGCACAGTCCATGACTGCAGCGCCTCAGACCGCTCGGCTAATCCCACGCGGCTTGCTGCACATAAAATCTAACTGTTCTCACTTGTGGTTCTACAGGCGTCCGCACTTCCACAGAGCAATAGACGTTTTATTTAATAGTTGAAGTTGATGTTAACGTTGTCTAGTGGTTAACTTTCCCCTTGCTGAATCCGAAATGAATCCAAACAACATTTGATAACTCCTAGATTAACGAGACAGAGACTCACATTTGTGCTTTCCAATATAAAGTTGGTATATTCCGTCGATATAACCTAGCAACGCCACAACAGCACATAGAAATGAATATAACGTCGACAAACCGCCGTCTGGAAGCTCTCGAAGTGACTTACCTTATTTACCAACCGAAACGGTTTTTGGTGAAAACTAGGCTTGCGATAAATATTAGAATATTTGAGGACTAATATCAAACAAGCCGATAACTACGATAAAAAAAAATTCGGGAAGCACATTGTATTGAATTACTTGAACAGTATACATAGTTGGCGTCTTACAAAATTGTATTTCACAAATAACCTCTAGATACATAATTCAACGGTGGAAAAACAGTCTATCAGCTTTTAGTTGCAAAGAAAAAAAATGTAAAAATCAGGAATTTTTCTCCAAAGTTGGACATCTACAGATTCATTATTCCAGAGCAGTGGGGTTCTACTTTATTTTAACCTACTGAACAAAAAATAATTTAATAAACTGTTTCTTTAAAGTACTGTACTTCACTATTTTCATTGACAAGTTCATCACAACACTCTGGGGCCTCCCACAGAACTCTCGGGCTGCTTCTGATGTCGTTCTGAAAATCTTTTTACTTTCTTGACACTGTCGGCTTTCTTGGCACGCGCGTTTGCCTGCATTTTATTACAGCTGACTGATCAATGTCCCTGAAACTATCTATATGGGTTTTATTTACTTCAGCAATGATCAGAGAGGAAAAATTTCTTCGAGTGTGCTTATTTACATAAATAATAACTCCGGCTTCTCTTTTGTTAAGCTGTTATCAGTGGTCTTGAAATCTTACTCTCGCCAGTCGTCGTCCATAACGATGCAGGTACTCTTGAGACTCAGAGTCTCCTGGTAGCGTGATGACAAGGTTACAGTTTCAGGTTTTCTCAATTGCTTTTTAATGGCATAAAATAGCATAGCAAGTGACATGCACAGAAAACATGACTCCTGATTGGCAAGCAGTAAGCTGATTTGTCGACAACTATCAATAAATGTCTACGACATGTTCACACTTAACAAGACTCGTGTTTTGTAGGTGTCGAGTTTCGAAAAATTTCCCGTTTTTGCGTGCAATGTTAAACAGGCAAATAGCAAGCTTTCATACAACCCGTGTACTCCAACTGATGAATGTACAAATATGTTTGAAAACGGTAGAAAAGTGCAAGTTTTATTTGGTAAATGACGTGCCGACTTACTATACCTAATCACGTGTTAAATTCAGATCATAAACAGAGCAAGATCCGCCACACGATGATCGTCACCATTAGAGCCAGTCTGCTACACATTCGACAAGAAGGCCTAATCAACCACACTGCTCCAATGTAACGTGCCAAGTCGTAAAGAAAAAGCAAAATTCACTTTGTGTTGATGAGCATACAAATGGAGGGGCTGGGTATATGCGTGTTGTTTTCACGTCCTCAATACGAACTTATTACTGCACTCAAGCATGGCTCTATCTCTCTCCATTTCTGTGCATCTTATTGTATCACTTTCTACCAATGTCACGCCTTATATCCACTTAAGTGCCTAAACAGAATGCATCACAACTGTGGAACCGGCACACCCCAACTAACAATCACACTTACCAGGCAGTACTGTCTGCTATTCGCAACCACAACAACAAACACATGCCAACTAACTGTTTCGCACCTACTACTACACTCCAACTGCCACCTCAATGCGAAAACTGGTCTGCCTAAGTAAAGCGACCACGCCCGCGACTTTCATCCACTGAGCCAAAACTCGCACTAAAACCACAGGCAAAGACATGAGTGTAGCTGATGTAGAGGGTGACAGACTGTCAATCCTAAGGGCCCGGGTTCGATTCCCGGCTGGGTCGGAGATTTTCCCCGCTCAGGGACTGGGTGTTGTGTCGTCCTAAACATCATCATTTCATCCCCATTGACGCGGAAGTCGCCGAAGTGGCGTCAAATCGAAAGGCTTGCACCAGGCGAGCGGTCTACCCGACGGAGGCCCTCGTCACAGGCCATTATTATTATTATTGAACTATAGGAAATAAAACTTCCGTACGGTTCGCGTTGCGACGCTCAAAGTGCACGGCAGGCCGCAGGGCATGATGGGAATTAGTATCTGCATGAACACACGTCTTGTTGTTGTCGGTCATTGGTCACTTGAAAATGGCACGGTACGCCTCAGCGTATAGCGCTTGTGAAGGCCTACTATGCCAGCACCCGGCCGCTGTGACCGAGCTGTTCTAGGTGCTTCAGTCCGGAACCGCGCTGCTGCTGCGGTCGCAGGCTCGAATCCTGCCTCGGGCATGGATGTGTGTGATATCCTTAAGTTAGTTACGTTTAAGAAGTTCTAAGTTTAGGGAGTCACACCTAGTGATACGTGGCTGGCGACCACGGGGCCCCGAGCTGAGTCCTGGCATTGCTTCCACTTACTTATGCCAGGCTCCTCAGTCTTATCTTTCCTATCTGGCCACCCTCGGCCAGCTCTTGTTCTTTTCCGACCCTGACGCTATTAGGTTTCGAGGGCTAGGGGTCTTTCATTTTCCAACCTATACTTCTCATGCAGCGTCTGACCCGGAGCGGGCGGCTACAAAAGGCGTCTGTATCCCATGTTAGGGGCGGCCTCCAGAACTGCGGAAGGCAACGGAATACCACCGCAGATTATCTTCCCTGCATAATGCAGTCTCCATTTTATGCACAAAAAATGGCTTCCTCTCATGTTAAATCAGTGTCCGGAGGTAAAATAGTCCCCCATTCGGATCTCCGGGGGGGACAACTTGAAAGGAGGCAAAAAATCAAAACGAGAATTGGTACCTGGAATGTCAGAACTCTGCTACAAGCAGGAAAACTAGAAAACCTTAAAAGAGAGATGGAAAAGAATCATATGGACCTCGTAGGAGTTGCTGAAGTAAGATGGAATGGACATGGAGAGTTGCAGTCAGATGAATATGTATTCTACTACTCAGGAGGAGAAGTAAAAGGAATTAATGGAGTAGGAATGATTATGACAAAGGAATTGGCTAAATGTGTGGAATATGTAGACTATGCAAATGACCGGGTTATTGGTGTAAGGCTGAAAGGAGCACAAAAAGATTTACTGATTGTCCAGGTGTATATGCCAACTTCAGAACATGATGACCAAATTGTAGAGGAAACGTACAATGTAATAGAGAGAGTAATGGACGAAAATAAAAAATGCTGCAAAATAGTAATGGGAGACTGGAACGCCATTGTGGGAGAAGGGAAAGACGGAAACATAGTAGGCAGTCATGGTCTTGGAAAGAGAAATTACAGAGGTGAATGGTTAATTGACTTCTGCAGGGAAAGGCAGCTGATAGTGGCAAACACATGGTTCAAGAACCATAAGAGGAGGCTCTACACTTGGAAATCACCAGGGGATAAATATAGAAACCAAATCGATTTTATACTGGTAGAAGAAAGATACAGGAATGGAATCAAGAAGGTGCACACATTACCAGGTGCAGATATTGATAGTGACCACAACTTACTTATGGCAGAAATAGAAATAAGAATGAAAAAACTGAAGAAGGCGACAATGGTGAAGAAATGGGATCTAGAGAAGATAAGGTCCAACAAAGAACAAATTACAGAAATGCTGTCTCGGGACTTTCTAAACACATTACGAGACAAAGAAGCACCTGATAATTCCAACGAGTACTGGAATATGCTGAAAGAAGGAATCATTAAAGCAGGACAGCAAAATATAGGATATGTAAAAGGGAAAAGGTCAAAAAAACCATGGGTCACACAAGAAATGATTTCCAAGATGGAGGAGAGAAGAAAATTGAAAAACAAGAACACTGAAGATGCAAGAAAGATATACCGAAGGTTAAATAACGAACTGCGAAGAGAAACATAGCAGGCTAGGAAAAAATGGCTAAAAGAGGAATGTGATGAAATTGAAGAACTGGACAGGAAAGGAAGATACGACTTACTATACAACAGAGTAAAGACTATGACATGGGAACAAAACAGAGCAGGAAGTGCTACTATGGAAATTTTGAGTAAAGACGAAGAGGTAGTGTATAAAGATCGTGACGATGTCCTCCAGAGATGGGAAGAATATATAAAAGAGCTATATGACACAAATAGCAAACCAGAAACTCTGGAACTTGAATCACACAACAGTGTAAGTGATGAAGAGAAAGGACCGACCATCATAATGGAAGAAGTAAAGTCTGCTATTGCTGCAATGAAAAATGGCAAAGCAGTAGGTACAGATACAATACCGGGAGAAATACTAAAATGCTTGAACCACAATGGAATAAGAGAAATATTGAGGTTATGTAATAAAATATATGACAGTGGTGAATGGCCTGAGGACTTTTTGACAACAGTAATGATTCCATTGCCGAAAAAACAAGGAACCAAGAAATGCAGCGAGCACAGGACAATCAGCCTCATTTCACATGCAGCCAAAGTGATGTTAAGAATAATTAATAAAAGACTTGAAAAAGTAATAGAGGAGAATCTCGGCGAGGAGCAGTTTGGCTTTAGACGGAATACGGGCACCAGAAATGCAATAGGGCTCCTACGAATCTTAGGAGAAAGGTTTATTGAAAAAGGAAGAGACCTATATATGTGCTTCATCGATTTAGAAAAGGCATTTGACAATGTGGTTTGGGACAAGCTGGCGACTATTATGAGGGAAAAGAGAGTGGACTGGAAAACCAGAAGACTTATAAACTCATTGTACCTTAATCAAAAAGTTTCAGTTAAAGTGAGAGGAGAAAGTACAAACTGGATCAGACTAGGGAAAGGAGTAAGACAAGGATGCTGTTTATCACCTACTCTTTTCAACCTGTACTTGGAAAATATGATTGACCAATGCTCATTAGATGACAAAGGAGTAGAAATTGGAGGAAGAAGAGTAGGGTGCTTGAGATTTGCTGATGACATGGTCCTTCTAGCCACAGGGGAAAAAGAATTACAGGATTTGGTGGACACCGTTGCAACTAACGGAAAAAAATATGGAATGAAAATTAACACAAATAAAACAAAGGTATTGGCAATAGGAGGAAATAAGGAACTAAAAATTGTGCTGAATGGAGAAAAACTAGAACAGGTGCAAAATTTTAAGTATCTTGGAAGCAGGATAGACACCGACTGGAAGTGCACCACAGAAATTAAAACAAGGATAGCAATGGCAAAAGAGGCGTTTTATAAGAAAAGGAGAATCTTCTGCAGCGGTATGGACAGAGAACTCAGAAAGAGACTCATAAAATGTCTTGTATGGAGTGTTCTTCTATATGGCGCTGAAACATGGACTATGAGGAAAAAAGACAGAGAAAGGCTGGAGGCTTTTGAGATCTGGACATGGCGGAAGATGGAAGGAATAAGTTGGATGGACAGAGTAAAAAATGAAGAGGTACTGAGAAGAGTGGGAGAGAAAAGGCAGTTACTAGATGTAATAAAGAGAAGAAAAAGAAATTGGATTGGGCATATATTAAGAAAGAATGACGGACTGATAAAAACAGTTTTAGAAGGTTATGTAGAAGGGAAAAGGAAGCGAGGAAGGAAGAGATTCCAGATACTGGATGACATGATGGACGGTACAACATACAGCAGCCTTAAGAAGGAAGCAATGGATTGCAGAAAATGGAGAGGCAAAGGACCTGCTAATATAGCAGATAACTGATGATGATGATGAAGTCTAGGGGACTGATGACCTCAGATGTTAAGTCCCGTAGTGCTCAGAGCCATTTGAACGATTTTGAACTATGCGAGCAATAATAGCTCAACTGTGGCTCAAAGGAAGTTTTCGACCAAGTTCAAGCTGAACACAACCGGTCCAAGTGCGCTAACGATCAAGAATTTGTTTAGCAAGTTTGATAGAACGGGAAGTCGGCAATGTCGGTCGCCCTCAGAGGGTGAAAACGCCTGAAAACATCGAGAAGCCGCGTGTGTTTCAAACCAGCCACAGAAAATCGATCAGACGAGCTGCGCAACAGGTAGGAATCAGTTAGGAGACACTACGACAAATTGTTGTTGAAAACCTGCATCTCTTCCCACACAAACTTCAAACCCACCAGCCACTAACCCCCAGGGCCACGGACGGAACAGCGGTTGTGTTTCGCCAACACTATTGTCCACAGAGCTGACGAGCAGGACCTGGATGTGAATATGGTTTGGTTTAGCGACGAAGCCCACTTTCATTTGGATGGGTTCGTCAATAAGCAAAATTGGCCCATTTGAGGGACTGAAAATCCGCATTTCGAGATCGATAAGTCTCTCCTATTCCCCCCCCCCCCCCCCCCCCCCCCCCAACGGGTGACTGTGTGATGTGAAATGTCCAGGCACGGAATAATCGGTGCGATATTACTTGATGGCACGGTGACTACCGAACGGTACGTGAAGGTTTTGGTAGATCCCCATTATCCAAAGTGACCCTGATTTCGAGGAGATGTGGTTCATGCAAGAGAGAGCTCGACCGCATCGACGCAGCAGAGTGATGTCCTGGAGGAGCACTTTAAGGACCGCATTCTGGCTCTGGGGTACCCAGAGCCCACTGACATGAGTCTCGATTGCGCACTATATTTTCCGGACTTCTTTTTATGGGTCTACATTAAAGACAAAGTGTACAGCAACAACACCAAGACCACTGAGGAGCTGAAAACAGCCATTCAGGAGGTCATCGACAGCATCGATGTTCCGACACTGCACCGGGTCATGCAAAAATTAGTTCTTCATCTGCGCTACGTCATCGCCAATGATGGCAGGCACATGGAATATGTCACAAACTAAATCCGAATACCTGTAGTGACGGTTACATGCTGAATAAGTGTGTATACGCTGTAGTTTGTAGCTAATTTATCTTTTTTCATATACTTCAATAATTGTCACCCTGTACATATTAGTAGAATATATACGTTAGCTCAACTGAATATTCACCCAATTTCCGGTTTCAAACTGAATATGATTAAACTGTTGTGTCTAATGTCAGTTTGCGTATCCATACTCTCGAATTTGGATTGACTATTCTGAAGAAATATACCTCATCACATGGATTTCAAGATAGAAATTCGTTTTGTTATTTTATTTGAGTCTGTAACCTATAGTGTAAAAACATGTTTAGAAAGATATTCATTTCTGATGCTGTCCTACTTCCTTACAGTAACAACAGAAATGGGAGACATTAAGACTAATGTACGTGCAGATTGGAAATACACAATAAGAGATAGAGGGGTTGTAGTCTGTGAATTATGTAGAGGAATTGTTGTCAACAATCGTACTTGTTTGTCGCATAATCAAACCAACGTAATTGAAAGTGATAAGTGGTACGGTGCGAGTAGTTGCTGTATCATTTAAATTTGAAGAACTGTCTGCCACTTACCTGTTAGTGCAAGTTTAAGCAAAGCGCGCTGGTCTGTGAGACTTACGGTAAAGCAGGCATGAGTCAAATCCGCATACCGAATGACGACCGCTGTTGTGGTACACCGCCGAGTCTCATTGTGGGTTTTGTAACAGGATGTAACAGGTGGTGATAATTAAAGTGCAGCTGCTCACAAGAGGTCCAGTGTGGGCTGTAGTCATCGTATGGAAGTGAAACCTGGTAGATATTACAATGCATAAATGCGGAATCGATTTATCCTGGAAGAAAAGTAGTTCCAATTTTGGCCACTTGTTTCAAACGTGGCGCTGTGAATGCAAGGAAGAATATGTAGAAATGTTTCCGTATGTAATGTATTAGGAATAGAATGTGGGCAGGGAACTCCAAACAATCAGAAAGACATAATGTTGATTTTATTATTAACGCAGACTGTCAATCCTAAGGGCCCGGGTTCGATTAGTTTGTTTAGTATGAGCACCAGAGACATCTAAAGGTGCGTTTACACTGTCATTTGTATCGGCACATGTATGAGATACATGTATATGCGACTTTGCGACATGTATCGCGACTTCTATGAGTTGACAAGTATCAACCTCATACATGTATGAGCGTGCGTTTACACTGGTTGATATGTATCACTGTGCGATAGCTTTCGACGACGATTTGGAAGGTTTCACATTTTTATGTGCTGGTACACTTGCTCTTTTGGAAGATGATAGCAAGAAAAGGCGGAGGAAGCGTAGATGGTGGCAGAGAGAGTTTCTCGCGAATTAACGGTAAAGGATGGCGCATACTTTAGAAATTATGTTAGGATGAGTATGGAGGATTTCCGCGGTTTGTTATCACTTGTGGCTCCTCTTGTGTCCAAAAACAACACAAACTATCGGGAAACGATTCCACCAGAGGATCAGTTGGCAGTAACACTCCGTTTTTTGGCCACTGGGGATTCCTCTTGAAACGAAGATTTCATTACAAAACATTTGCATTGTCGCGCGATTGCTAATGCCAACGTCTCACACACGATTGTCGGCATCCGTTGTCAACATTATCACGCGAGGCCGCCGGAATAATAGCAAAAAATTGATATACGTGGCAGATGCATGAAAATATTATAGAATGTATTACATACTCTGATATATATATATATAACTTTTACCTTCACTTCTTGGAATAAAACTTGCACAGTAGCCTCGCAAACACGAAAAATAATGTTGCATATGGCACTTTTTGATATTCTATGCAGATACATTAACGTCGAAACGATAGTCGGTACCTCCAAAACTCAAACAGCCGCCAAAGAGCCTGGTACTACGCATGTGCTAATCGTCAAAATAAGCGGCAGGCGACAAGACGACAGGAAATGATAGTACTGCGCATGCGCGAGTTCTTCAAATGTCGCTCATACATGTCGCGTATATGGCGAAAAAGCGATATACAAAATGTATACGCGACATGTATGAGCTCGAGGGTCCGCATACAAGTTCCGTGAATTTTTGTATGAGGTGATGCATCGCGACATGTCAAATTGACATGTCGCTCATACATGTCGCGATACATGTATCCCAGTGTAAACGTACCTTAAGAGGCGCTGTGTCCGCATTTCGACGTGATCAAGGTTGCTCGCAGCAGTTCCGGAGGAATCTGAGCAATGTGTTGCTGAATACTGGCCTTCCGGTTGAGACCGAACGTGTCCCTGGTAAATGCATTATTTTAGATGTCCCAAAGCCAAAGTGGCACGAATTCAGATCAGAAAACGTCTGGAAAACCTGTGGAGATAAGCATTAAGCAGATCTTTCACTAGGTTAGCGACAGAAAGAAAGGAAGAATGGGCTGAACGTCCCGTCGACATAGAGGCCATTAGCGATGGAGAATAAGCTCGGATTAAGTCAAGGTTGGCAAAGGAACCATCCCAGCTTTTGCCTAGATGAGCGATTTAGAGAAATAACGGAAAACCTAAATATGGATGGCTGGACGCGGTTTTGAACCGTCGTACTCCCGAATGCGACTGCAGTGTGCTAACCGCTGCGCCACCTCACTCGGCGCGAGCGACAGAGGCAGTGCCCTATCTTTCATAAGATCTGTGGTTTCCACACAGTTGCGCTGTCCCAAAGCAGGAATCACTTTCCGTTCAAGGAGGTCTCGATAACGTGCAGACGTCACAGTACACCTGACAGGCCCTTGCGTGTATTCCCTTCAAAGATGAACGGACGAAGAATAAAAGTGCTTGTGAATTCACACCATACAGTCACATGCGGCGAGTGCAGTGGCTCTTCGTGCACAATGCGCCGTTTAACAGTACCCCAAATTCGGCAGTTGTGTGTATTCACTGCAGCCAATAGTGTAAAATGTGCCTCGCCACTCGAAAGAATATTGCCCAGCCGTAAGTCATCAACTTCGACCCGTGCCAGAAGTGAAGAGGAAATTCAGAACATTGCTGCACCGTCTGGATTTTGTACAGGTATCAGTGTAAAACAGACCGCAGAATTCCCAATACTGTTGACCATGGGATGGACAACTGTAGTGACACCGCGCGAGTACTATCACTATAGTCTGGGAGACGAGTCTTTGTTATTGACAGCTCGGTAGCGCCTTTCCGTTGCCTAGCGACCGCAGGCAGGCAGCCAATGACGGCCTGAATTTGAGCGGGTAGCAAGGGCCACGTTGCCGCTCTGAAACCCGGTCGCGCGCGCTTATGAAACTTGCCAGTGTCTCGCGTGCAGGCGGTGCGGTCGTTCGTCGTTTGTCTGAAGTTGAATTCGCAGTTTGTTTCGTTTTTGTTGTTTTTAGTGTTTCTTTGTTTATGTTTCGTTGTAAACAATGTCTAGTGCGGCGGGTAGTACCAGCCCAACACAAGAAGTGAAACGGAGGAAGAAAAGTGTGCTACACACCCAGGCCCGTGAATTCGTGTGCTCTGTGAGGGATTACTTTGAGAAAGAAAAGGACAAAGGTGGGCCCTTAATTCCTGTTGTTCAGGTTGTGAAGAGAACTGCAGCAGCATTGAAAATAAGTAAGAACACTGTTGTAAAGATAGGGAAAGAACAGTATAGTGTAGATTGTGACGAGAGTGGCACAACAAAGCTGCACGCACCAGGAAAGAAGCGACCGAGAAATAAGCAGGTGACAGCTTTGGACGATTTTCAGAAAGACGCTATTCGTCGTCATATATACAGCTATTATAAGAGAAGGGAACAACCCACTCTATCTAAATCACAGGTGACGCTTCAGAAAGACGATTTTTTGAAAGGGACCAAATTTTCATTGCGTATAGTGTTGAAAGACATAGGCTTCAGCTATTCACTGTTTAACGGTCGCAAAATATTAATGGAAAGGACAGATGTAGTTGCATGGCGGTGCAGATTTCTGCGCAGGATCATGGGTGTGGAATTCGAAAGTATAGTGTAGTTAGATGAAACTTGGGTCAATGCCAGCCATTCTTTACGTAGAGGCTGGAATGATGGAACGCCCGAGGAGACAATGGCAGTGCCTGTTGGCAAAGCAGGGCGTATTATTGTCTTACATGCAGGAACATCGAAAGGTTTTGTGCCAAACCGCTTGATAATGTTTCGGTCAAAAAAGACGGGAGATTACCATGAAGAAATGAACAGTGTAGTATTTCAAGAATGGTTCGAGACATCGCTTATGACGAATCTGACAAGTCCATCAGTGATTGTTATGGACAATGCGCCTTATCATTCCGTTGTTCACGATAAGGCACCAATCTTGGCAACAAAAAAAGACGATATCATTCAGTGGTTGAAACGGCGAAAAGTAGATTTCAGAAAAGATTTAAGGAAGGCGGAACTGCTCGAAATTGTGGCACAAAAGAAACCCCAATTTCCAACATATGTAATTGACGGTATTGCTAAAAGGCACGGGCATGAAATCGTTCGGCTTCCTCCGTACCACTGTCACTTCAATGCAATTGAAGGAGTGTGGGCGCAGATAAAAAATTACATTGCTGCAAACAATAAAAAATTCACGATCTCTGAAGTGGAAACTCTCCTTCCAGCAGCTGTCAATAAAGTGACAAGCGAGACGTGGGCTAAAATTGTAAACAGCACTGCAAGTGCCATCAGAGAGGCGGCCAAAACCGAAGGGGTTGTGGAAGAATGCATAGAAAATTTAGTTATACATCTGGGAGAGAGCAGTGATAGTTCGAGTAGTGCTGAGGAAGACAATGTCAAATCAGATTCTGACAGTGATGTGAGTGGTGTTTTTCCATTACAGTAACTACAACGTATTCAGGAATGTAAGGAGGGAGTTTGCTATCGATCTACAACCAGATCATCGTATTGTGAGTACTTTCTTCAGATTATAACTCTTAATACACTGACCAATTATTCTGTAGCTTGTAGTAGAACAAATTGATAATGCTAATACTTAACAATGGAAACCAAAACTGCTAATGTTCAACAACTTGCGAAAATAGTTTTCATTTCAGTTGTGAAGTTTAACAAATAACTTTATTATGTTTCAGCATCTTAGACACTTGTACTAAATAGCTCTTATCAGTTTTCGAGTTAATATATTTCAAGCATCAACTTTAAATAAATTCACGCGTACCAATACGACTTGTATTTTGTCTCGCTTTTATTTCTGCTGCTAGAGAATGCGTGTAGCAGACAGGGAGTCACGTTCGGCAACAGCGCCGTCTGCCCGCCGGAACTGTCAGTACCAGTCACTCGTCTCACGGACTATGACTGGGGCACGTGCTGCATGGTCAGCTGCAGCAACAGCAACCTCAACAATAACTTCATCGGGACAGGACGCCTTCCTGTTCCAGGTTCCACACCAAGCTCACCCATATAATCGAATTTCATTACCATCTTCTTTAAACCATGCAATGACATCGGGCCTCCCCTCAAATCTTTCAGTCGGCGACATTCTCTGAATGCAGCACTGTAATTGCTGCCGTTCACGTAAAACTATTTCGCTAACAGCGAGCGGTCTCCCTTCTGGATATCCACACTGTTCACTCACGTTACGGCTTGTCGAACGGCAGCGTAGACGTTATACTGATCATACAAACAGTGTACAATGCCAGGTTTTTCCAGGCGACCAAAATGGGAACCATTTTTTTCCAGTGTAAATCGGTTTTGTATCATCGCTCTAGAATATCTACCAAGTCGCGCTGCCATATGATAGTTACAATCCATATTGGATCTCTATGAGTAGCTCGCTTCATTTATAACCACTTGGTATCTTAAATCGGACTATATCTTGTGATCTAGACGATACCGAAACGGTAGCTCAGAGTGTTCTGTCAGAGCCCTGGCCACACTATGTATTAAAAATAAAAAAAACTGAGTAAATTTTGCATCGATGAAATTTGAGAGACTATCATGCAACATCCGCAGATAGCTTCAGAAGAAAAATGGCAAAGCAATGGGTAGGGAAAGAACGTGATGTAGCCAATTTAATTAATAGTCAACACGCCCAGGATCCCAGGTTCTTCACCGACTGCTTTGAAATTTTCACTCAACGTTGCAATCGAATATGCACATGTTCTGTATACCTGCCGAAGCGCAATCTTACTGACAGAGAAAAACCGCTACACCAAAAAATAATTAATTAGAGGAATGAAATTTCGGGAATACCTTTGTCTAGGTAGCGTATTTAAGTGATTAACATCACTAGATCACAGCTTAGTCTAAGCGCGAGATAAGTCATTGCAAATTTGAAATGCTGGTACATCAATAACCGGTGTATACGCCAGACTGTTGAATGCAAGCATGCAGACGTGCATGCATTGTGTTGTACAGGTGCCGGATGTCAGTTTGTGGGAAGGAGTTTCATGCCTGTTGCATTTGGTCGGACAATACAGGGACGGTTAATACTGTTTGTGGATGACGCCGGAGTTGCCATCTCATGATGTCCCACATGTACTCGCTTGAAGACAGATCTGATGATCAAGCAGGCCAAGACAACATGTCGACACTCTGCAGAGCATGTTGGGTTACAACAGCGGTAATTGGGCGAGCGTTATCCTGTTGGAAAACATCCGTGGAATGCTGTTCATGAATGGCAGGACGACAGGTCGAATCACCACACTGACGTACAACGTTGCAGTCAGGGTGTGTGGGATAACCGCGGGAGTTCTCCTGCTGTTTATACGAAATCGCACCCCAGACCGTAACTCCAGGTATAGGTCAGTGCGTCTAGAATATGCACAGTTTGGTTGCAGGACTCCAAACTGGCCTCCTTCTAACCAACTCACGGCAATCACTAGCACCGCGGCAGAAGCAGCTTTCATCAGGAAACACAAAAGACCTTACCCTCCAGTGAGCTCTCGCTTGACACACTGAAATCGCAAATGTGGTGGCTTGGGGTCGGTGGAATGTACGCTGCAGGGCGTCTGGCTCGGAGCTGGCACTGAAACAACCTACTTGTAGCAGTTGGTTGTTTCTCTGGAGTACCAACTGTTTCTCAAATTACTGCTTCACGAGCAGTTACCATGCGCCAGAGCCACACGCACAACACGATAGTCTCTCTGTAGTGCCATCTGACTGTCCAGAACCTGGTGTTCTTGTGACTGTACATTCTCGTGATCACCGCTGTACAGCGGCTACATATCTGCCAAGTGTTCTTGCAGTATCGTAAAAGGAACATCCAGTGTCCCGTAACCCTGTTACACGACCTTGTTCAAGCCCAGTGTAAGTGCTGATAATGACGTCTTTGTCATCTTATAGGTATTCTTGACTAACATCAACTCACCACGTCCAATCTCAAAGGTAAATAGCGCTCACGACCGTATCTAAAGCAGACCTGATTTGCATCGTCGTAGTGGCGCTACTAGCGCCACTTTTGTGCGACTGTCCCCAAGTTTGAATAGACATCATCTTTCAGTTGTACAACACGCCTACCAACTTTCGTTTGTGTCGAACAAGTCCTCCTTGGTGTTGCGATTCTTTTTTTTATCAGTGTGTAGAAATACATATTTAATTAGAAAGGGGAAGCATTGTTATCAAAAAAAGTACTTGATCTTATCAATTGAAGACATAAAGTCTGAAAATGAGTCCGTGATCATATTTTTGGCACTTTATGTTACAGGTCCATCTTGATCACATAATTTTTTTACATTTCAAAATGACCGGGAGACAGGAAAAGCAAAGGAGAAATGGCTGACGGAAAAGTGTGACAAGATAGAGAAATTAGAGAACGAAGGAAAACATGATATGATGTACAAAGAAGCAATAGATTTGACATTCAGGGAAAAGAGAAGCAACAATGGACTAAAGGAAGTAGAGGCAGCAGACGGTAAAATGGTGAGCGAACCCCAAGAAATAATGAGAAGATGGGAAGAAAATATAGAATCGCTGTACGCTGCAGACAGCTGACCAAGTGAGGAAGACCTTGGGATAGAAGAAGAAGATAAAGTTGGAGATGATGACAAAGGAAATGCAATAATAACCAGTGAGACTGAAGAATACATGAAGGAGATGAAAAATGGAAAGGCAATGGGAATTGATGAGATTCCTGCAGAACTCTTAAAGTCATCGGAGAAAGAAGTGAAAAGGGAGTTGATTGAATTGTGTGATCCAATATGCATGACAGGAAATTGGGCAAAGGACTTTACAGAAAGTATCTTAATACCTATAGAAAAGAAAATGAACAAAAAAAAGTGTAAGGGACATAGAACAGTGAGCCTGATATCGCGTATAGCCAAAGTCTTGCTGCGGACGCTCAACAGAAGGCTATATGGAGAGTTGAATTGCATAATAGGAGATAAAAAATTTGGTTTCAGGCGAGGAGTGGGAACTAGAGATGCCATTGGGCTACTGAGAGTGATAGGGGGGAGGTACATGGAGAAGAAAAGGTGTACGTTGTGTTCATTAATCCTGAGAAGGCTTTTCACTGTGTCAAATGAGCCAAACTGATGGAAACCCTAAGGAAACGGAGTTGACTGGAGGCGTAGATGGCTAATTACAAATTTATATTTGAACCAGAGAGCAAGAGTAAGAATAGGTGGTGTGATGAGTGAAGAAACTGAACTGGGAAGACGTGTAAGACAAGGTTGTTGTTTATCACCAACACTGTTCATTACATATCTGGAGGAAATTATTAGTGAATGTTTTGATGGAAGGAGAGGAATTAGTATAGGGGGTCGGAGAGTGGAATGTGTAAGATATGCACACGACAGGGTTGTGATGGTAGAGAGTGCAAGAGAGATGGAACAAATGTTAGATGATCTAAACACAAAATCAGAAGAATATGGAATGAAGACTAAGAAGAAGAAAACGAAAAGCATGGTAACTCGAGGAAAGGCGAGAAACTGCCGTATGAAAATAGGGGGAGAGCAAGTGAATAACTTCAATTACTTGGGAAGTGTAATAATGGATGATAGGTATTGCTCAACAGAAATTAGGAAAAGAATTGCAAAGGCAAAAGAAGAACTCAAGAGGAAATAGAAATTACTTAGTGGACCACTAAACAAAGATCTAAGGAAAAGACTTGCCAAATGTTACATCTGGATCGTTGAACTATATGTGAGGAGACCTGGACATTGAGGAAGGAAGATGAAAGAAGATTGGAAGCACTAGAGATGTGGATATGGAGAAGAATGCAAAAAGTGAAATGGGAATACCGAGTAAGAAGTATTAAGAAGTGTTAGAGAAGGAAGAAACACGCTGAAAGTCATCAGAAAGAGCAAACGGAAATGGACTGGACATTGTTTGAGGAGGGACTGTTTACTGTATGAAGGAGTAGAAGGAGTGGCGGAGGGAAAAAGGGGATGAGGAAAAATAAGATATCAAATGCTGGACAATATCAAAGGAGACAAATATTCAGAAATGAAAAGATTGGCTATGGGCAGACAAAAGTGGAAGAGTCTTAACCCATGACGAGGCCTGCCGTAAGGCAGAATACCATACTACTACTACTATGACCGGTTTCTGCTACTGCCATCATCGGATCTGTTACAGAAACAAAAAGTGTGTAACCAACTAACCTAGTTTGCTGACATTAAAACTATAATAGTCCTGGTGCTACATAAGAAAGATAAAATGTTTACATGTGTACCAGCTATACATACCATAAAATATTCTGATGTAGTATCAACATCAAACTAAACATGTAGGTACATAGTAAGTGCTGGTAATGATCAGAATGCGTCTGATATTTATGCAAGGAAACTGAGGCCAGCAGAAGGCACTATAACTAGGCTACATGATCAACCAGTATCGCAATTGTAATGGTTAAAATGCGGTATGCGTAGTCATTAGTTAACAGGTTTAACAAATTCTGTTTGGATGAGGAGATTGTTCTTAAATATGTTAATGTAAGGATTAATAATAATTCTACAGCAGCGAAACGTATGAAACGCAAAAGTGAAGTTCTGTGGATAAGGACTGACATTAGGGAAGCATACGAGACTAAAGAAAAATGTAATTTGGAAGCATTCGGACTACAGTTACTCTTAGGCACGTTACACTCGTCATTACAATTCTCATGTATGTTCAGAGGTGTTAAGAGTGTCGTGGACAATGAACAGAGAACGATTGCAATGAGACATCGGAAGAACATCTCCAGTTAACAGACGAAGAATAATGTAAGACTACACGAAAAGCGGGAAGGCAAATATCAATTTACGGACAGGTTGGTTAATCTCACGAACATAAAAATTACGGATAATGAAATCGATCCCCTGAATAAGTGTTTACATTTTAGTATCACTCCAAAATTGAGCCCAGGCGTAATCAAAAACACTAGCGGAAGTAAAAGTTGCTTGTGTCATGGCTAAACTCAGTAAATTTGATCATGGACATAGAAGTAAGAACTAACAAATGTCTATCCAAAGTAGGTCGCTAAGAACGTAAAAATTCAGAACATTTAGAAGCACTTAAAAGCCTAAATCAGAAATTGGAAATGGAAATGGTGTTAGTCACGAGGGCTGACAATGGGACTTCGTTTGTCGTAATTTAAGATTGCGATTAGATCCAAAAAACCGAAAAAAATCTTGAACTAATTTCAGTCAGATTAAGGAAAACAATTCAGAACAGTACCTTTTTGTTTCCAGATGAATAAGAGAAACTTAGATTAAAAATGATGAATCCATCCATTCCTATGGTTCGTTCGCAAAATTAAGTTACAAAGGAGAGGGGAACCGATTCGGCCGATTATTAACAATATGTCATGTCCCAATTACAAATTGAACCGGGAATACAACAGGAAACAGAGCACCATATACTTATAAAAATCATTCAATGTCAAGAATAGTTATGAATTTGAGGATGAGATTAAGGATGAACCAATCCCAGCTGGAGCTACATTTGCTTCTTTCGACATTGTTAACCTTTATACCAACGTCCCAGTAAACGATACGATGGTGATTTAAGGAAAAACTTGCTAACGTATAAGAGGATTAGTCAAGGCGAAATAGTAGAACTTTTGGAAATTTTATAACTTGTGTGGTCTTTCAATTATTTTAAGTTTAACGACAAATTTTTTTATCAGAAGGACGGGCTCGCAATGGGTAACAGTTTGTCTGGTACATTAGCTGAAATATTTGTAAATGAGCTAGAAAATAAGTTTCTTGATCAAAATCCTGACATCTGCGAAAAAATTGTCTATTACAGACGTTATGTAGACGACATCATACTACTGTACAAAGGTGACGAAACTGAAGTACACGAGGTAACAGGAATAATGAGTGGGATGCACGAAAAATTAAATTCACAGTGGAACGGGAAGAAGAAGGTATTATGTTTTTTGGATCTTAGGTTAACTAAAAGGGATGGGAGGCATAAGATTAGCATATTTAGGAAGACGACGGCCACTGACACGATTATAAATGCGAAATCCTGTCACCCTAAGAAGCATAAATGGGCATAGTTCAGAGCTATGATCAACAGGCTGCTAAAACTGCCACTCACCCCTAATGACGAGGTTGAAGAATTAAGTGAGATTAGACAAGTAGTCAAGACAAATGGATATAAGGCTCGTGATATAATGAAACTTTATAATAAATTAAAATCAAAAGTATGTGACAGAAAGGAGACAATGGAACGAGAGGATAAGAATTTTGTTGCTATGTCATACAATGATGCATTTTCCGACAGAATTGCGCAGGCTTTCAGAAAAACGAAAATGAAAATCGGATTTCAAATGAAAAGTACAGTTGTTGTAGGCTACACCACAAAGTTGGCAACAACAGCAACAAATATTCGGAATCTGGTGTCTATAGGATCACCTGCTAAGACTGACAGGTTTTATACCGGTCAGAAAGGAAGGAGTTTCAACACTCGTTTAAGAGGGCATACATATAACCAAAATAAGAGCGCTTTCGGTACGCATTTAGAAAGAGAAGAACATTCAGTAGGAAAAATAGCGAAGAATATGAGTGTTGCATAGGGCGCCAAAGGGACAGTTATTGAATCTACTCGAAGAAATGGGGATTGATGTGCACAGAAAACGGCAACCGGAATTACTCCTGAATGAACAAAATGAGCTCAACCTAAATGCTTATTTTGATGTATTGGGAAATCTACTGGTTTGAGCAGCGTCGAGCGCCCCAGCGGTCCTTTGCGCCGGCCGCCGGCGACGAGGAGACTGGGCCTACCTCCGCAAGTTCCGCCTCAGGAAAACAAGAATGTCATACAGAGAATACACGATGTGCCGCCAGTGAGACCACACTCTAGATGTATTATCGACTATCGATTTTTTAATTTTTAATTAGTAGTCACTGCTTTGTCAATTAACTTACAATTACGTTTATGCTAATTGATCTGTTTTGCTGCAAGATTTTATTTTATAGCTGTTTTTAATATTATACTTTTTATACTGGCTTTTATACAACTGTTTGTTTTACCTTTACATTATTAATATTTGCACTTTTTACGTGGATTTTAATTATGGTCCAACTCCACTTGGAGTATGTCAGTACATGTTTTATCATTGTCATGTGAAGTAATTTTAATTAATGACTACGCATACCACATTTTAACCATTACAATTGCGATACTGGTTAATCATGTAGCCTAGTTATAGTGCCTTCTGCTGGCCACAGTTTCCTTGCATAAATATCAGACGCATTCTGATGTAGCGTTGCGTAGTTGGAGGTGAGCCGCCAGCAGTGGTGGATGTGGGGAGAGAGATGGCGGAGTTCTGAGACTCGATTATCTGGACGTGTGTCCATCAGAGAGAGTAAATTTGTAAGACTGGATGTCATGAACTGCTATATATATTATGACTTTTGAACACTATTAAGGTAAATACATTGTTTGTTCTCTATTAAAATCTTTCATTTGCTAACTATGCCTATCAGTAGTTAGTGCCTTCAGTAGTTAGAATCTTTTATTTAGCTGGCAGTAGTGGCGCTCGCTGTATTGCAGTAGTTCGAGTAACGAAGATTTTTGTGAGGTAAGTGATTCATGAAAGGTGTAGGTTACTGTTAGTCAGGGCCATTCTTTTGTAGGGATTTTTGAAAGTCAGATTGCGTTGCGCTAAAAATATAGTGTGTTAGTTTAGTGTTGATCAGAATAGGTAAAGAGCGAAATGTCTGAGTACGTTCAGTTCTGCTCATCTGTTTAAAAATCAAATAATGTAAGAGGTTTATCAGCACAGTAATTCATTAATTTTTCTAAGGGGACGTTACATATGGTAAGTATAGCTGGTATACATGTAAACATTTTATGTTTCTTGTGTAGCACCAGGACTTTTGTAGATTTAGTGTCAGCAAACTAGGTTACTTGGTTACACACAGATCTGAAGATGGCAGTAGCCGAAACCGGTCATAGTGAAATGTAAAAAATTTATGTAATGAAGACGGACCTGTAAAATAAAGTACTGGGTCGATTTACTTCAAATTTTTACTCGACGCTCTAATGAACATTTGGATGGGCACACGCTTATATCGTTTTAATATATACAATATGTAAATATATATGTAATGTATAAAGGGAATCACGTTTACCAACAATCTCGATAAGTTGTTGACTGATTTATTTGAAAATTTTACAAGTTACTCTAATAAACGTTGTGGTAGACATAGTCTATTTATTTTTTAATATGTGTAATACATGAATGAATATAAAATATAGAATAGGAAAGGTTGTTAGCAAACATCTCGAAAAATTGTTGAATAATTTACTTCAAATTTTTACAGGACGCTCTAATAAACATTCATATGCACATAGGCAACATTATTTTTTAAACAACAACGTACATATTTCCGTTAAAACCGACTGTAAGAAAGAAAATGCAGTGCTATGAATATGTGCGGTCGTGTTTTCTACCACACAATCTTTTTAACTACGACTGTAGGACATTTAAACTATTAGAAATATTGTTTCTCCCAGACATATCCATTCCCACTATATACATTTCTAGACAAAAATTATATATAAATCCATTTGCTGTTTTGATTTCTTCCTCAGAGTTAGTTTTCAAAGAAAAAGGAAAATTTGTATTCGTAGCTTGTCAATTTACAATTAGAATACTAGTACGAAATAAGAATTTGCACTAGACAAGATGAAGGGGGAGATGGACAGAGAGACGGGAAAGAGAGATGGACAGTGAGAGGTGAGGGGGAGGGTTTTATGGACAGAGAGGACGGAAAGGATAAGGAGATGGTCAAAGAGAGGCGAGGAGGAGATGGACAGAGAGGAGGGAGACAGAGTTTACGACATATATCCAAATCGCATAATTATTTAGCAATTTCGAAGCATTGTTAGGTTCGCTAGTTTTGAATAAAAATCATCTGAAACGGCAGCCAAAGATTACCGGTATAAGGAGTCACCTTCGTTCTGCCAACGTCCACCTTAAAGAGGGCGGAAGGACAACAGATGTTGAGGGCACTCTCTAGCCATTGGGGTGGGAAACTGTTCCTAAAAGGCGGGAGAAGCAGTAACGATCAGCGACATGAGGTAGCAGAAGACAATAGTAACCACTATATTAAAAATACACAATGTGTGTCCATAGGAAATATATCTTGTACTTGAAAAATTGTCTTGATGTTCTGTCCAGCAGCAAAAGACTCCAGACTAGTCCTCCATTTGGGACTGCCAAGCAGGAGGTCGCCATGAGAAAAGATTGGATTACAATGAAAGGGCAACATTCTACCATCGGGGCGTGGAAGTTAAAACATGGTACAGAAGCAAGAAATTCTGAAAGAGTAAAGTTCAGACGCCCAGTCTATACGGTAGTGAGTGTTAGTGAAGTGAAATGGAAATGGTCAAACGAATACAGTGTTACGGCATAAAGTCAAGCGAGGGCGCGCCCGTCGGGAACGGTAGTGAAGAGAAGGCTGTGAGAAGCACGCTGACCGACCCCTCTCCAGGACGACAACGCGACAACAGTGGCTCCTATGTGGAGAGGACATAAGCGCCGCGACGGATTGGCGACGCCCCAGTTCAATAGTTGCTTCAAGACTAGCGGCTTGGATAGAAGCGTCAACTCTAATTACTTCCTGTGTAATCTCTACGTAGCTTGGAATAGTATATAATGAAGAAGCTTGTTTATCTCGTATGTTGCCCTTTGCTTGCGACACTTCTGTATAATTGTCGGAGATAAGTATTGTCTCTTTTTATTTTGTAATAAAAACTATCAATATGATTTGTTTGAGTGTTGTATAGCTATCGGAGTAAGAAGGTTTCCTAGACCCCGCATATTTGACGACGATCAGGAAGACATAAAATATAGGGTACTATAAAACAGCAGCAGAAAATGGTACAAAGGGAGTAGAACTCGTTATGAATAGCACGGCAGGCCAGAGAGTGAGTTTCTGTGAACAGTTCAGTGATATGGTTGTCCTCCTCAGAATAGACAGCAAAACAAACTCAAACAACAGTAGTTCAGGTATACATGTCGACGTCACAAACAGAAGGAAAAGAGACAAAGACGTAAATATGTGGATTTGGAAAGGGTACTTCAGTAAGTAAAGGTAGAAGAAAATCTAACAGTCATGGGGATTGGGACGTGGTGATAGGAAAATAAATAGAAGACCAAGTTACGGGAGAAAGACTAATTGAGTTCTACAAAAAAAAAAATCAGTTATTACTCGTAATAGCAAATACACTAATCAAAAAGCACAACAGGAGGTGATATACTTTTAAAAGACCCACAGACACAGGGGGATTCTAGCTGGGTTACATCAACATCAGAGTTTCCGAAATCATATATTGAACTTGAAGGCCAAAAGAGGATAGAATACAGCCAGTAAACCAAAGTTTAAGAGAATAGTCTGGAAGAATCAGTGTGGAAGGAAGTGGGATGCTGGAGTACTGAGGAATGATGGCGTGTGTTTGAAATTCTGGAAGGCTGTTGGTACTACGATAATGCATAACACAGTAGGCTGTTCAGCTGAAGAGGAATGGACATCTCTAAAAGGGCAATCACAAACGTTTTCCAAGAAACTTGTGTAACAGAAGAAATATTTCAACTGACCGTCGAAAAAAGGAGGTAAAAAAAGGTTTAGGGTTGGATTGTGTTGTTTGGGGGAGGAGACCAGACATCGAGGTCATCGGTCTCATTGGATTAGGGAAGGACGGGGAAGGAAGTCGTCCGTGCCCTTTCAAAGGAACCATCCCGGCATTTGCCTGGAGCGATTTAGGGAAATCACAGAAAACCTAAATCAGGATGGCCGGACGCGGGATTGAACCGTCGTCCTCCCGAATGCAAGTCCAGTGTAAAGTTTTAGGAAAAGACAGAAATACAGCAGTATAAGTCACTTAGAAATGGGATAAATAGAAAGCGGAAGGAATCCAAAGCTAAATGGTAGCACGAACAATCGAAAAAGGAGATGTAGTCTAGATACAGATTCACCACATAGGTAAGTCAAAACAACCTTCGGTGAACCTAAAAGTACGGGCATCAACATTAAGACCAATGGGGATTTTACAGTCGTTGTAGGAGAGAGTGGAAAGGAGGAAACAGTACGTTTGAGGCCTCTACAAGAGGGAGGACTAATCATAAAACTTTTTAAAAGAAGAAATAGGAGTCGAGGTAGAAGACACAGGGGATTCGGTATGAGAGTTGGAGTTAAGGGAAATTTGCAATACCTGCTATCAAATAAGGAGAAGGGATAAACATCGTACTTTAAGAATTTCAAGAAACGTTAGGGGAAGTGGCAACCAAATGTTAATTCAAGTTGGTGTGTACTGGCTATGAGACTGGAGACATGATATAAACAGTTTTAATCTGCCAGGAAGTTTCATGATATAAACTTCCTGATAAATATCATCCACACAATGCCAAAGATAGCATGGACAGATAAGTTTGAGAACCATCCCATAACGAGCTTGACGTCTACTGCATCCAAATGGCTGACAAGAATATGTACAGTAGAGTAGGGTTTGGGAATGGTAACATACAAGAGTGGCAGTTCTGGCATTGAACTTGACAGTGAATACAATACTTAATAAAAATCAGGGCAAGTTCATTGAATATGTAGACCTAGAAAAAGGGTTCAACAATGTAAAATTGTGCAAGATTAGCCACGAAAATTCTGCTAACATCAAGTATAAGCCTCAACATGAGGAAGAATTTTCTGAGAATGTACGTCTGGAGCGCTACATTGTAAGGTAACGAATCCCCATTGAATATGAATTCGTAGATAATGTCGCTTTCCTCCAGAGGTACTTTTGCGCTCTCTAAAAAGTACTTTGCTTGTCCAAGTTCACTTGCCTGTACTTTGGAAGCATTCCCTTTCCTGCAAATTCTGTTTTGGAGCCCACAATTCCCATACTTGCCAACTGCACTGCTCCCAAACCCTGCACTGCTTGCGTGCCCCGCCCACACCCTTCAAGACCGACTGCTTCTCCACCCTGGCCAAGGTAGGTTACCTGAACTCTCCATCAGCTGTGTTACCTGGCCAACCAGTGGACCACTTGTCCCCACGTGTGCCTCCTTCACACCTTCAATGTCAGCTGGGGCGTAACCATTTCACACTTCACGACCTTGCAAAATGTGTGATATTCACCGCAAGATTTCCTCTAAATGTGGAGATCTTGGACCTCACTATCTCTGGCATCCCCTCTCAGTGGCCCCCTTGTGGTCACACATTGCATGAGTCTGAACTGCTGCTGCAACCACGCTTAAGGCGCAACTGCCTACCACCACCCAACCCGAGTCTGGACATTGTTGTTCCCGCCATCTTGTGTATGTAACATCCGTCCCATTCGTTACGCACTAGTCAGATTCCTTTCAGAGTATGCTGATACAGTAGTTCCATAGTTAGCAACCATATACAACCGCTCGCTTGTATGTAGATTCGTACCCAGAGACTGGAAAGTTGCATAAATCGTACCAATATCCTAAAAAGAAAACGGGAGTAATCCGCTGAATTACAGACTCCTACTAATAGCATCGATTAGCAGTAGGATTTTGACGCATATCCTGTGCTCAAATATTATGAATCATCACAAAGAAAATGATTTATTGATAAATAGCCAGCGCAGTATAGTCTGAACAGTGATTCTCGACGGATTTTCATCTGGCGTGAACCAGGAACCAGATACCAACCCCTTAATGTCCTTAAAAGGGACCTGTATGGAGGTCGTGGTTTGATAGTGTGGGGTGGGATTAGGATTGGTGCACGTACACCTCTGCATGTCTTCGACAGAGGTCGGGTGTATCGGGACGGGACGTCATTTTGCACCAGTATATCCGCCTTTTCAGGGGTGCAGTGGTTGCCATCTTCCTCTTGATGGATGGTAACGCACGGTCCCACGGAGAGGGAGTACCTTGAAACAGAAGAAATCAGGCGAATGAAGTGGCCTGCCTAAACCCCATCGAGCACGTCTGGAATGCTCTCGGTCGACGTATCACTGCACGTCTTCAAACCCCTAAGACACTTCAGGAGCTCCGACACACAGCAGTGCAAGAATGAGAGGCTTTACCGCAGCAGCTGCTCGACCACCTGATCCAGAGTATGACAACCCGTTGTGCGGCCTGTGTACGCGTGCATGGTGATCATATCCCATTTTGATGTCGGGGTATATGCGCAGGAAACAGTGGTGTCTTGTAAAACATGTGTTTTGGGACGATTTTCTCAACTTATCATCAACACTGTGGACTTACAGATCTGCGTCGTGTGTGTTCCCTATGTGTCTACGCTATTATCGCCAGTACTGTGTAGTGACACGTTGTGTGGCACCACATTCTGAAATTATCCTTAATTTAAGAGCATGAGTGTACATAAACGATTTCGGAAACAATCTGAGAAATTTTCTTGGAGTGTTTGCAGACGATATTGTCATTTACTGTCATGTGATGCCATCAGATGATCATAATAAATTGCAAAAATATTTAGACACGATATCTGTATTTTGCAAAAAGTGGAAATTGACTCTAAATCATGAGAAGTGTGAGGTCGTCACATGAGCGCTAAAAACAATCCTTGAAATTTAAGTTACGCGATAAATCACGGAAGTCTAAAGAATGTAAGCTCAATTAAATAGTAAGGGATTACTCCTGCGAATATCTTAAATTAGAACGACGACATAGATAATGTTGTGGACAAAAAGCGAGCCATAGACTGTGATTTATTGGCAGAACACCTAGAAAGTGTAACAGGTTTACTAAAGAGATTTCTTGAACCACGCTTGTCAGCCCTCTTCTGGAGTATTGCTGTCCTTTGTGGGATCTGTGTCAGATAGGATTGTTAGAGGACATCGAAAAAATTCAAAGAAGGACAGCTGGTTTTGTATTATCGCGAAATATGGGAGAGTGCCGAGGATATGATACACGAGTTGGGGTGGCAGTCATTAAAACAAAGGGTATTTCGCTAAGGCAGGGCCTTCTCATGAAATGTCAGTCACCAACTTTCTCCTCATTATAGAATAGTATTTTGTTGGCGCCCTGGTTCATAGGGAGAAGTGATCATGATAATAAAATAAGAATGTTCATTTTTCCTGTGCGCTGTTCGAGAGTTGAAAGGTAGAGAAGAAGCTTAAAGATGGTTCGATGAATCCTCTGTCACGCACTTAATTGTGAATTGCAGAATAATCATGTAGATGTACCTAGTCTCTGGAAAAACCCACAGAAAAGAATTAATATTTAGTGGGGATTCGTTGCCATACAATGTAGAGCTATAGTAGTATGTTAAGAGATAGATAGACTGATAAAGTAAGGCATCTCTGAAGTACTCGAGAGACAAGGAAACGGTGTCTTGTTTCCAGTCTCGATGGAAGGCTACTCCTGATGCCCACCTCACCATGGTAGAGATGGGGCAACGTTTGTGACAAACGGCTAACGAGCACAGGGACCGAATGATTCCCAGGACAAGGAATCGCACTCTACCACGTACCAACGGGCACTTTGGTGGTCGAATAAGCTGGTAGTGATCTAGGGCACCCTCTAACCCTTAGAAGGAGAAATCCCTCCTAAAGATGGAAGATCCCTTCACGGCATAGGATGTGGAAGGCAAGAGTAAACCACCACATTAAAGATCCGGAGGGATTCCAAGAAACAGCAGTTCTGTTTCATTTAAGAAATGAAAGTGAAACATTCCCTTGAAAAAGCTCCTGGAATAGTCCCACATTAGAATCTCCAGGAGGCGACTGCAGAAGTCTGTGCTTCCAATAAAATTAAGATTATGAAGATTACAAGAAAACACATTGCAACATGGAATGTCTGAACACTTCTGAGGTGCGGCAAGCCAGAGAACATTTAGCTGGAAATGATAAGAATGTGAGTGAGTGAGATGATTTGGACAGATGGTGGAAACTACTGAGTTGCACACACTGGCTCCATACAGGAACGACCGAGAGAAGGAGGGGTTGTTGTGGTTCTTTGCAAGGAGCCGGTTACCACTTACTACTTGTACAACTGGACAAAAACCCAAACAAGACAGTGACAATCCAAGTATACTTGCTGACATCAACCTATGATGAAGAAGAAGAAATGGAAACAGTGTACAGTGAGATAAAAGGTGGTGCAAACATTGACGAAGGACAACACAACCTTATCATCCGGGAAACTGGAATGCATCATTGGGAGAAGGCAGAGATGGCAGTATAGTGAGACCTTTTGGGCTTGGAGAAAGAAATGAAGGAGCAGATAGATTAGTAGAATTCTGTACAGAACATCAGCTAGTAATATGTAACATTTGTTTTCAACACGATTCACGCAGGAGGTCTACATGGAAAGCTCCCGGAACAGGAAGATATAACAGATTGACTTCATTTTAGTTAGGCAAGGATTCCGGAATGAAATAAGAGACTAGAAGCTATCCAGGCCCCGACATCGATAGCGCCCATAACATAGTGATGCGAGGATGTGATCTGAAATTAGAAAAACTTAAGAAAAGAACGTGTGAGAAATGGGGTCAAGTATGGTATGATTCGGTCGACATACGAGGAACAAAGAAACATGGCTACAGTCATGAACAACACCAGAAATTTTGAAGCAAGATTGGAGTCCGTGAAAAGCAGTATCCTACCTGCAGCAAACGAAATAGTTGGAATACAGAAGGCAAAGCATAATAAAGAATGGATTATGGGAAGCATAGCAACAAAAATAAATTTAATTCGTAATTTGGAACACGCCATCACTGAGGTAGGTCAAAGGCAATATAGAGCACTGAGGAATGCAATCAACCGTGAGTCAAGAAAAGTTTAAACAACTATTCTTGGAGGAACAACGCAAAGAGGTGAATGAAACGACCAAGGTAGGAAGACTGATATCTGCCTTTACATCAATTAAACAGTTCTTTGAAAGCAGACAAATATAAGGCATTGGAATCTATGATGAAGATGGAATAGTATTAGATGAGCAGAAAGACGCAGGGGAAGGGGGGAAACAATACCCTGAAAAACTTTATGCAGAAAATAATGAAGACCTGGAAATGAGGTAATCGATCCGGAAGAAGAGGGAGATTATATCTTGCGCAATAAGTTCAACCTTGCAGTCAGGCAGTTAAAACCTGGGAAAGCCACTGGGTGATAGTATAGGGCAGAACTTATCGAGGCTGCTGGAGAACAGCTACATGAAGAACTGTTCCATCTCATATATGTTATATATGAAACTTTGGAGCTCCCAACAGACCTTATAAAATATATCACAGGGCCAATACCAAAGAAAGCATCTGCAAACAGATGTGAACAATTTGGAACCCTCAGTTTGGTAACATACGAATCCAAGTTCTTGAGCTCTATCTGGCCAGGAGGACAGAAGGCAGGATAGATGCAACGATCACAAACGACCAGTTTGACTTTATTAGTGGTGTAGGAACACGAGAAGCAATACTCGGCTTACGACTAATTCTTGAGAAAAGACTAAAGAAGGGTCAAGAAGCACATATGGCCTTCATCGACTTAGAAAATGCATTCGACGGGGTAGACTGGCGACAGCTTTTTCAGTTGCTGAGAGCGACTGGCATGAGTTATAAGAATACAAGAGTAATGCAGAGATTGTTTAGAGAAGAAGTGGCTTTGATAAGGTGTGTGGAACAATATGGTTCAAACGGCTCTAAGCACTATGGGACTTCACATCTGGGCTCATCAGTACCCCAGACTTAGAACTACTTAAACCTAACTAACCTAAGGACATCACACACATTCATGCCCGAAGCAGGACTCGAACCTGCAACCGTAGCAGCAGCGCGGTTCCGAACTGAAGCGCCTAGAACCGCTCGGCTGCAACGCCCGGCTGTGTGGAACATCAAAATGAAGCTACTATCAGTTAGGGTGCCCGCAAGGGCTGCTCTCTCTTTCCTGTCTTGTTCATTGGATATATTCAGAGGGAAATAGATGAAGCTAGGGAGATGCTAAGAGACGTAGGAAAAAATTAAAGTCGTTGGACGGAAAACAGACATGCCGAGATTTGCTGATGATATCGCAGTGTTAAGTGAAGATGCAGGACGATTAGAAGCGATGCTGTCCCACATGGAAACCATCATCAGCTCTTCCTACAATACGCAAATTAATAAAGGTAAAACAGAAATCTTTGGGGTGAGCAGACAAAACACCGCTGCCCGACGTTCACTTAACAATGAGCAACTGGAGACTGTTGAACACTTCGCCTAGCTAGGGAGTAACGTTACGTCAGACGGAAGGCCAAGGAAGAATATTGCAAGCCGAATAGCTGCTTTCAAATGGTTCAAATGGCTCTGAGTACTATGGGACTCAACTGCTGTGGTCATAAGTCCCCTAGAACTTAGAACTACTTAAAACCTAACTAACCTAAGGACAGCACACAACACCCAGCCATCACGAGGTAGAGAAAATCCCTGACCCCGCCGGGAATCGAACCCGGGAACCCGGGCGTGGGTAGCTGCTTTCAGCAAGCGAAGAAACCTTTTCACATCCAACAGCATAGACAAACATCTGAACAAAAACCTCATACAAATGTTAGTTTGGAGCGTGCTGCTGCACGGAAGTGAAACAGGTACACTTGGGGAAGGAAAAAAAGCATAAAATAACAGCGTTCGAGTAGTGGTGCCACCGCAGAATGCTCAAGATTTTCTGGGTAGGTAAGATGTAAAACGAAGAGATGCTGCTTAGATGGAAGAAGAGAATCCTTGTCTCCTGAAGCTAATTTTACTCAGAAGGGACACATGAGTCGGCCATTAAAAGTGCCGTTGAAGGGACGGTGGGAGAAAAAGGCTGGCCCAGACTAAACACATCAACAGATCATGGAACCTACCATATACCGCTCTCAAGATGAAGGCCGAAGACAAAAATAATGGCGAACTGCTGCTAAACAAGCTGACTGTTGAACACGTAAGAAGTAGAATACAAAGTAGGGAGTGAGGAATTTGCGAAGAAAGGGACATAGAGAATACACAGACAAGAGGAAGGGACACGATAACACGAAATTTATTAAGAGACCGAGATTGGAATAAAGCCAACAAATGATTGATGACATAAGGTGCAAGAGATACAAATAGATGAAGATGGTGGCACAGGAGGGGAATTCGTGGTCGGTCGGATCAAACGAATCAGAAAAATGTATTGGTGAATTAGGCGAATTAGGGAGGCGCTTGAATCTGGAGAGCACCAAATTCTAATAGGGAATGCAGAAAATTTCAAGAATGTGACCTTTGTGTACGTTTTCGTTGTTTTCCCTCCTGACGAGCGTATTACAGCCTTACGTCACACAAATGATATCACTGCCGGTTTACGTTGTTACCTGGTCATCATCAGATCATTGATTAATTTGCATTATAAATTTACAAGGGAGCAGGTTCTGAGAAGCGCTGACAATGTAGACATATCACGGCGGCTTCTGAGCTGATGAGTTTCTACGTAAGATATTCTGTCACCAGATGATGACTTAATAAATGGCTAAACCGATGATGTTATTAGCTGTTGATTTTACAATTGCCGACGGCGGAACGCAGAGCCAAGCTTTGTTTATAGCATATTGACAAGGCCGAATGCGTCCGACAATACTCGACAGTATACGAAGGAAGCACGTGGCTCGACATTAAATACTCACGTTGTTGTCATAGTGCGTTACTAATACTGTATTGTCTTAGCGTCTGCTGAAATGGACGGTGATCGCGCAAATATACATTATCTAAGAGTAAGCTCAGACCGAAAAGTCGTTATTAATAACGTAGTTCAGTTCTGTCGAGAACAAAAACTGAAGGGTTTGCTAGTATCGTTATTAAGAGGTCTGAAGAGAGTAGCAGCCGCAGTGGGAAAGAGTGTAAGGAGAGTGCGTAAGTGCGTAATGCTGTGGACGGTGTTATGAAAGCCAGACGTAGAGGTCAGTAAATTGTGACACCAAGGAAGAACAGACTGAGGATCAAAACGAAGTGTCTCGGCGATTTTGATGAGCGTTTACTGAAAAGAAAGTTCTTGGAATATTACGACGTTAAAAGAGAAATACCCACTCTTCGAATGCTTTACAGTTCGGTGAAGGAGGATACAGGCATTACTTTCACGGTGAAACGAACCATTTTCTGGAAAACTTCGAAGGATGTGGGGTTTCGTTTTAAAAATGTAAAAACAGACCAACATTTCCGGTTGATAAGGAGGACATTGTAGCATGGCGTACACGCTTTCCTAGAACCTTGAGTGAAAACGAGTAAGGTGCGAAGATACTCGGTCGTGTATACTGATGACGGATGGGTGCATACACACTGTACTGTCGGTAAATGTTGGCAGCATAGTGACGTATCAGGTGTGAGGAAAAATGAAAATTCTCGACAAAGAGCAGTAGAGGTTCATGGGGGAGGAGAAATGAGATTCATTGAGGGTGCAGGGGTCATCTCTGATTCGAGATCAACATCGGAAGATTATCATAACGAAATGGAGAGTGAAAATTAAATAAAATGGTTGCTAGAGTGTCTAATACCAAATATTCCAGCTGGAAGTATTGTTGCGGTAGACAACGCACCCTACCATTGTGTTCACGCAAATAAAGCACCTAGCAAATCTTCTCGTAAAGTAGATATACAATAATGGCTGTCTACGCATAAAATCCCGCTCGTTGCGGATTTAACACGCAACGAGCTCTTGTAAGATGTGGTACGTTACAAACCCAAGCCAGAATATATAGTAGATAGTGTACTAAAAAAATTCGGGGAAGGAGTTACAGTCTTATGCCTTCCACCGTAAAACTGTGATATCAACCCCATCGAAGTTATCTGTAATTTAATGAAGCAGAAAGTAGCATCGAACAACGTCAACAGCGTTACACTTTCCCAACTTAAATAAGCGACTACGGGTTCAATACAGAGCATTACGAAAGACGACTGGAAGAAGGCGTGTGGACGAATACTGGCATAGAGACGCACTGATGGACGAAGCTATTGAGAGCGTAATTATTCAACTTCAGCCAGACAGTGACAGTGAAATTTCATCGCGTGGTTTTGAGGATATATCTGACGCGGCACATCCACACTCGGCGGAGACACCTGCTTCGGACATCAGCAACAGCTCTACCGAATCAGCAGATGAGGCAGCCCTTACATACGAATTAAAAGACGTTGAAAACATTATATTAACGTTTTTCACTAAGTCACATTTTTTGCTCCTGTCTTTGTTTTTTCATTTTTATTTATTCGTCATAATATTTACGCGTTTGAAAATGCTGATGTATTGATTAAAAAACAAAAGTAGAATAATCTGTTTCTATTGATTGTGCAATGCGGTCAAATTATTTTTTTTTTTTTTTTCGCCGCAAGATTTAACAATGTAGTGATCATAGTCATTTCGATAAAGATATGAAAATAAAAAACGTTACAGCATCTGAAAAAATTTGAATCCACAACCTCTTGTAGTACAGTAAGCAGACGTGTTGTCCACTGTACTTGTTCAGCTGACAGTGATTGTTTTTTTTTCCTTTTTTTTTTACTTCAATGGTATAGATTCTCGCACGAAATTCCGAAACTTTTTTTTTTTGTGTGTGTGTCCATTACTTGCAAACGGTGGCCCACTAGGGTGGCCGGCCGCCGGTGGCCGAGCGGTTCTGGCGCTACAGTCTGGAACCGCGCGACCGCTACGTCGCAGGTTCGAATCCTGCCTCGGGCATGGCTGTGTGTGTTATCCTTAGGTTAGTTAGGTTTAAGTTGTTCTAAGTTCTAGGGGGCTTATGACCTCAGCAGTTGAGTCCCATAGTGCTCAGAGCCATTTGAACCATTTTTTGAACCACTAGGGTGAATCGCTCCAGCAGGTTATTACCCACACCAACGTACAGTCTGTTTCAAAAGTCGACCCCCCCCCCCCCCCAGACGAAAGCTCTCTTTGTTAGTTATTAGACCGTACACCAGAATTTCTATTTCATTTTCGTTTCTTATGCTCTCCTATAATGAATTAAGAGAGAATGTGTTTTTAACTGCTGCACGCCCAGCTCAAGTTACTAGATCCAAAAACGTCTTCATTTAAATTCCCCACGGTTCTCTGTTCAAGGATGTGTTACTAGCAAATGTATTACTCTTTCGCCTCAGTTATTAGATCGTAACGCAACAGTTTTTTTCATTTCTTACGTCTGCCTGTAGAAGAACATAATAAAAGTGAATGAACCGCTGTCTCCTAAACGAACGCACAACTGCATTGTTCGACCGTAAAACAAAAGTTTTATATTAGTGTTCATTTCGATTGTTTTTCTGTGAAAGAATGTGTTAACAGAACGTATATATGTTTTACCTGCTGCACGTATACCAAGTACAGCTCACGAGCTGTGTTACATTTTCATTGAGCCCTGTTATACCGTACGTGCGTCATCCGAAACATCCAGTAGCAGCACTCGTCAACAATGAGCATCGCGCCCAGCTAAAACGGCAGTTGTAAACTGAAAGGGTAATACGATTCCTGCGACCTCAGCTTCTTATAAATAATAATAACAATAATAAATTAAAAGTCGATCACTGTTTCGCTAACACAGTACGCCCAGTCCATTTATTACATTGCTGTTGGAACCACGCAAGCATCAACAATATATATTTCTGTTCCACGACGACACACATGGGTCAAAGTCTACATCTACATCTACATATACATGGATACTCGGCAAATCACATTTAAGTGACTGGCAGAGGGTTCAACGAAGCACCTTCACAGTTCTCTATTATTCCAATCTCGTACAGCGCGCGGAAAGAATGAACACCTATACCTTTCCGTACGAGCTCCGCTTTCCCTCATTTTATCGTGGTGATCGTTTCTCTCTATGTAGATCGGTGTCAACAGAATATTTTCGCATTCTGAGAGAAATTTGGTGATTGGAATTTTGTGAGAAGATTCCGTCGTGGCGAAAAACGCCTTTCTTTTAATGATGTCCAGCCCAAACCCTGTATCATTTCTGTGACACTCTCTCCCATATTTCGCGATAATACAAAACGTGCTGCCCTTCTGTGAAATTTTTTCGATGTACTCCGTCAGTTCTATCTGCTAAGGATCCCCCACAGCGCAACAGTATTCTAGAAGCGGACGGACAAGAGTAGTGTAGGCAGTCTCCTCAGTAAATCTGTTAGATTTTCTAAGTGTCCTGCCAACAAAACGCAGTCTTTGGTTAGCCTTCCCCACAACATTTCCTATTTGTTCCTACCAATTTAAGTTGTTCGTAATTGTTATATCTAGGTATTTAGTTGAATTTACGGCTTTTAGATTAGACTGATTTATTGTGTAACCAAAATTTAACGAATTTCCTTTAGCACTCATGTGGATGACCTCACACTTTTCGTTATTTAGGGCCAACTGCCAATTTTCGCACCATTCAGATATCTTTTCCAAATCTTTTCTCAAGTTGTTTTGATCTTCTGATGACTTTATTAGTCGATAAACGACAGTGTCATCTCCAAACAACCTAAGACGGCTGCTCAGATTGTCTCCGAAATCGTTTATATAGATAAGGAACATCAAAGGGGCTATAACACTATATTGGAAAACGCCAGAAATTACTTCTGTTTTACTCGATGACTTTCCGTCAATTACTACGAACTGTGACCTCTCTGACAGGATATCACAAATCCAGTCACATAACTGAGACGATATCCCATAAGCACGCTAAATTTCACTACAAGCCGCTTGTGTGGTACAGTGTCAAAAGCCTTCCGGAAATCCAGAAATACGGAATCAATCTGAAATCCCTTGTCAGTAGCACTCAACACTTCATGTGAATAAAGAGCTAGTTGTGTTTCACAGGAACGATGTTATTTAAACCCATGTTCACTGTGTGTCAATAGACAGTTTTGGCTCTGAGCACTATGGGACTTAACAGCTATGGTCATCAGTCCCCTAGAACTTAGAACTACTTAAACCTAACTAACCTAAGGACAGCACACAACACCCAGTCATCACGAGGCAGAGGGAAATTCTGACCCCGCCGGGAATCGAACCCGGGAACCCGGGCGTGGGAAGCGAGAACGCTACCTCAAATAGACAGTTTTCGTCGAGGTAATTCATAATGTTTGAATACAATATATGTTCCAAAATCCTGCTGCATGTCGACGCTAACGATATGGGCCTGAAATTTAGTGGATTACTCCTACTACCTTTCTCGAATATTGATGTCACCTGTGCAACTTTCCAGTCTTTGGGTACGGTTCTTTCGTCCAGTAAACGGTTGCATATGATTGGCTAATACATCAGCATACGTCGAATGGAACCTAATTGGTATACAGTCTGGACCAAAAGACTTGCTTTTATTAAGTGATTTAAGTTGTTTCACTACTGCGAGGATACTTACTTCTACGTTACTCATTTTGGCAGCTGTTCTCGATTCGAATTCTGGAATATTTAGTTCGTCTTCTTTTCTGAAGGCATTTCGGAAGGCTGTGTTTAGTAACTATGCGGCCGGCCGCTGTGGTCGATCGGTTCTAGGAGCTTCAGTCCGGAACCACGCTGCAGATACGGGCGCAGGTTCGAATCCTGCCTCGGGCGTGGATGTACAGACTTCTGCTCCGTGGTCTAGCGGTTCTAGGCGCTCTGTCCGGAACCGCGCGACTGCTACGGTCGCAGGTTCGAATCCTGCCTCGGGCATGGATGTATGTGATGTCCTTAGGTTAGTTAGGTTTAACTAGTTCTAAGTTCTAGGGGACTAATGACCTCAGAAGTTGAGTTCCATAGTGCTCAGAGCCATTTGAACCATTTGAACTTCCGCTCCGCTCTGCACTGATGTGAGGGCAACACGCAAAGGAGGAGGAAAACAAGTGACAAACTGTAACCTGATTAAAACTAGTTGTTGCTTGAGGTTTGTCACGTACCGCAACAGCGTTTGCCGTATCGGCTGTTAACTGACGCGCGTTTATGGGCAACACACGTGCAGCGGGTCATTTCAAAACTGCTGTTTCTCACGTCTCTCCCGAAACAATGCTATTATCGGCAACTGATTTTAAGTACCCAATAGAGAACTGCACGCACACGACGTATTCTGTTGCAATTAATCAGGCTAAAGTCGCATCCTAACCATAACACAAACTCGCGTTGTGCATTTAGTCGAGCAAAACGCCAATTGGCAACCAGCGGCAGCTAGCGTTGGACTATTAAACACATCCGCTGCGTGGAAAATGCTTAGGTTCTCGTGTGCCGAGCTAATCACAGCCTTGCCGCGTGCTACGTACTACAGAAAACGCAAAATGTGTCATCGAAAATAACGTCTTTGGCTTCTTGTAAAAATTTGCCATCGTCGTACAGCTACGCCTGCTCACTCTATTAATATTGTAAGGCCTCAAATAATGTTCTGTTTGAAACCGGGACTCTTGGGAACGAGTCACAGCGACAATTATACTTTCGGACACACATAATATGAGAAGAAGTGTTACTGAAGTAGAATACGTCCTGTCTACATTACTAAACTACTATCACAGAACTCGGTACCAGTTGCAGGTTAGCTATCTAACAGCTACTAGGGGCAACAAAAATTTGATTTTCATTATTTCGTGTAATTATTGACTGCAATCAAAAATTTAAAATTCTATCGAACTCTAGTAAACTATACAGAGTGACAGTTATTGAAGTACACGAAATAAATATGGAGATAGTAACTGTTCTCGAAAGAACCGATACCATTTATGACCATGCAACTTATCTAGAATAAAGGATACTTAATTGAAATCCTCAGCTGCCGACAGGTGTTCTTGTATACCTCGATGAGGACAGCTGAAAATGTGTGTCCCGACCGGGACTCGAACCCGGGATCTCCTGCTTAAATGGCAGACGCTTTATCCATCTTTCTTTTTAATATCATTTTGTTCTATACTGTTCGTTGAATGTGTTCGTGGCGGACGTCCGATGACACCCTTACAGGTGGGCAAATATCTATTAGGAGCATTACGTATGTAGATTGTGGACAGTTGGGCATGTGGGTCTCACGCCGAGCGTGCAAGGGGTAAGTCCCTGCAGTCGCACTATCCTCTTTGACGTCCGTGGCTCAGATGGATAGAGCGTCTGCCATGTAAGCGGGAGATCCCGGGTTCGAGTCCCGGTCGGGACACTCATTTTCAGCTGTCCCCATCGAGGTATATTAACAACACATGTCGGCAGCTGAAAGTTTCAATTAATTATCATTTATACGAAATAAAATCGTCATAACTTCTGAATGGATTGCGTCAGCACGTTCAGAGTGCGCTGTAGGTTGCGAGACATGATAGGAATTGCTATGCGCATTGTTGTATAATTTAGCGACGAACTCCACTTTCATTCGGATGGGTTCGTCAATAAGCAAAAATGGCGCACTTGGGGGACTTAGAAATCCCATTTGGAGATCGAGAAGGCTCTTCACCCTCAGCAGGTGAGTCCACTCACGGAAAAATCGGTGCGGTAAGAAAGAAAACTGGCGTTCTACGGATCGGAACGTGGAATGTCAGATCCCTTAATCGGGCAGGTAGGTTAGAAAATTTAAAAAGGGAAATGGATAAGTTAAAGTTAGATATAGTGGGAATTAGTGAAGTTCGGTGGCAGGAGGAACAAGACTTTTGGTCAGGTGATTACAGGGTTATAAATACAAAATCAAATAGGGGTAATGCAGGAGTAGGTTTAATAATGAATAAAAAAATAGGAGTGTGGGTTAGCTACTACAAACAGCATAGTGAACGCATTATTGTGGCCAAGATAGACACAAAGCCCATGCCTACTACAGTAGTACAAGTTTATATGCCAACTAGCTCTGCAGATGATGAAAAATTGATGAATGTATGATGAGATAAAAGAAATTATTCAGGTAGTGAAGGGAGACGAAAATCTAATAGTCATGGGTGACTGGAATTCGTCAGTAGGAAAAGGGAGAGAAGGAAACATAGTAGGTGAATATGGATTGGGGGGAAGAAATGAAAGAGGAAGCCGCCTTGTTGAATTTTGCACAGATCATAACTTAATCATAGCTAACACTTGGTTCAAGAATCATAAAAGAAGGTTGTATCCCTGGAAGAATCCTGGAGATACTAAAAGGTATCAGATAGATTATATAATGGTAAGACAGAGATTTAGGAACCAGGTTTTAAATTGTAGGACATTGCCAGGGGCAGATGTGGATTCTGACTACTGTCTATTGGTTATGAACTGCAGATTGAAACTGAAGAAACTGCAAAAAGGTGGGAATTTAAGGAGATGGGACCTAGATAAACTGAAAGAACCAGAGGTTGTAGAGAGTTTCAGGGAGAGCATAAGGGAACAATTGACAGGAATGGGGGAAAGAAATACAGTATAAGAAGAATGGGTAGCTCTGAGGGATGAAGTAGTGAAGGTAGCACACGATCAAGTAGGTAAAAAGACGAGGGCTAATAGAAATCCTTGGGTAACAGAAGAAATATTGAATTTAATTGATGAAAGGAGAAAATATAAAATTGCAGTAAATGAAGCAGGCAAAAAGGAATACAAACGTCTCAAAAATGAGATCGACAGGAAATGCAAAATGGCTAAGCAGGGATGGCTAGAGGACAGATGTAAGGATGTAGAGGCTTGTCTCACTAGGGGTAAGATAGATACTGCCTACAGGAAAATTAGAGAGACCTTTGGAGAGAAGAGAACCACTTGTATGAATATCAAGAGCTCAGATGGCAACCCACTTCTAAGCAAAGAAGGGAAGGCAGAAAGGTGGAACGAGTATATAGAGGGTTTATACAAGGGCGATGTACTTGAGGACAATATTATGGAAATGGAAGAGGATGTAGATGAAGACGAAATGGGAGATAAGGTACTGCGTGAAGAGTTTGACAGAGCACTGAAAGACCTGAGTCAAAACAAGGCCCCGGGAGTAGACAACATTCCATTAGAACTACTGATGGCCTTGGGAGAGCCAGTCATGACAAAACTCTACCATCTGGTCACCAAGATGTATGAGACAGGCGAAATACCCTCAGACTTCAAGAAGAATATAATAATTACAATCCCAAAGAAAGCAGGTGTTGACAGATGTGAAATTACCGAACTATCAGTTTAATAAGTTACAGCTGCAAAATACTAACGCGAATTCTTTACAGACGAATGGAAAAACTGGTAGAAGCGGACCTCGGGGAGGATCAGTTTGGATTCCGTAGAAATGTTGGAACACGTGAGGCAATACTAACCTTACAACTTATCTTAGAAGAAAGATTAAGAAAAGGCAAACCTACGTTTCTAGCATTTGTAGACTTAGAGAAAGCTTTTGACAACGTTAATTGGAATACTCTCTTTCAAATTCTGAAGGTGGCAGGGGTAAAATACAGGGACCGAAAGGCTTTTTACAATTTGTACAGAAACCAGATGGCAGTTATAAGAGTCGAGGGGCATGAAAGGGAAGCAGTGGTTGGGAAAGGAGTGAGACAGGGTTGTAACCTCTCCCCGATGTTATTCAATCTGTATATTGAGCAAGCAGCAAAGGAAACAAAAGAAAAATTCGGAGTAGGTATTAAAATTCATGGAGAAGAAGTAAAAACTTTGAGGTTCGCCGATGATATTGTAATTCCGTCAGAGACAGCAAAGGACTTGGAAGAGCAGTTGAACGGAATGGACAGTGTCTTGAAAGGAGGATATAAGATGAACATCAACAAAAGCAAAACGAGGATAATGGAATGTAGTCGAATTAAGTCGGGTGATGCTGAGGGAATTAGATTAGGAAATGAGACACTTAAAGTAGTAAAGGAGTTTTGCTATTTGGGGGCAAAATAACTGATGATGGTCGAAGTAGAGAGGATATAAGATGCAGACTGGCAATGGCAAGGAAATCGTTTCTGAAGAAGAGAAATTTGTTAACATCGAGTATAGATTTAAGTGTCAGGAAGTCGTTTCTGAAAGTATTTGTATGGAGTGTAGCCATGTATGGAAGTGAAACATGGACGATAACTAGTTTGGACAAGAAGAGAATAGAATCTTTCGAAATGTGGTGCTACAGAAGAATGCTGAAGATAAGGTGGGTAGATCACGTAACTAATGAGGAGGTATTGAATAGGATTGGGGAGAAGAGAAGTTTGTGGCACAACTTGACTAGAAGAAGGGATCGGTTGGTAGGACATGTTTTGAGGCATCAAGGGATCACAAATTTAGCATTGGAGGGCAGCGTGGAGGGTAAAAATCGTAGAGGGAGACCAAGAGATGAATACACTAAGCAGATTCAGAAGGATGTAGGTTGCAGTACGTATTGGGAGATGAAGAAGCTTGCACAGGATAGAGTAGCATGGAGAGCTACATCAAACCAGTCTCAGGACTGTAGACCACAACATTCCTTGATGGCACGGTGAGTGCCGTACGTTACGTGAAGGGTTTGGAAGATGATTTCACCCCCATTATTCAAAGTGACACTGATCTCGACAAGATGCAGTTCATGCAAGACGGAGCTCGACCCCATTGAAACAGGAGAGTGATGTCCTGGAGGAGCACTTCGGGGTCCGCGTCGTGGCTGGCATTGGCCTCGATTGACCACCATATTATCCGGATCTCAACACATGCGATTCCTTTTTTCGGGGCCATATTAAAGAGAAAGTGTGCAACAATAACCGTAAAACCATCACTTGAGCTGAAAACAGCCATTCAGGAGGTCAACGACAGCATCGATATTCCTACATTTGCAGGATTTCGCTATTCGTCTGTGCCACATCATCGCCAGTGATGGCAGGCATAGCGAACACGTCATAACCTAAATCGGAATGTCTGTAGTGACGTTTAGATGTTGAATAAAGTGTGTGCACGCTGTAGTTTGTAACTAATTTACATTTTTTTCATATAGATCAATAATTGTCACCCTGAAAGTATGATATTATGTTAAAAGTGTAACACAATAAGACAGTATGAGAGTTATAAACTGTGTATTTGTCTTGAGGCAGCTGAACTGACTACCGCAGATATCCAGTATCTGTGAATGAGAGCACTTAGCGGCTTTCGAAAAACCTTACACACAATTTCTAATCTTTACGAAACTTGTCCTCGTGCTGACACCCCCACAAAATAACGAAACGAAAAAAGTTTGTGACTTACTGCATTTTCGCTGTTCATGCAGTCGAACTTCAGCATCAGTTATGACGTTTTAATCTATTACTTGTTTATCACCAAGTATTTCCGTAACACACTTCGCAGACAGTGAAATGATCGTACGGCATTGTTGGCCGGGAGACCCCATGCGGGGTGTTCGGCCGCCGAAAGTGCAAGTCCTTTTTTTTTGAGTCAGTGATGATGAAATGATGATGAAAGACACACAACACCCAGTCATCTCGAGGCAGAGGAAATCCCTGACCCCGCCGGGAATCGAACCCGGCACCCCGTGTGCGGTAAGCGAGAACGCTACCGCAAGACCACGAGCTGCAGACATTCGCAGACAGTATTTGCATATATCACTAAATATGCCTGCAAATTACATCGTTGTGTACGGCACCGAGTTCCGGAGATATAACGTCATAACACTGAGATGCGTGAGAAACTAGCTTTTACTTAAAATAGGCCTCAAATTACCCAGGCCATATCATTCAGCGTTTCATAATTGGAACACTTTGCGTCTTCCAATAAAATTGAAACGTAATTTCAAACCTGTTGTAAACTTTTTCTCGCTTACGTGGTTAAAGTTAAATTAACTTATTTGTAAAGTAATCAAAAGTTTGGAGCCGTCGAATGCATGGGAGCTCGATTCTTTCAACAATCGGGGGGTTACTGGTGATCATCTAAGTATGATAACAGCGTACCTAACATTGAATCGTGAGACGTGAGGAATGATCCAGATTTGTTGTTCTGTTCCTACCTGTAGTTTCAGAACATGACGTCTGCTCACTGCCTTTCTATCCGTATATTTCATTCTGAAGTCGACTGACAACCATCACACTATACCAAACCGTGCCTGCAGTTCATAAGAATACTTTGGAAATAGCACAGACATTGAGACTTATTATCCTTTTATAACACTGTCTTTCTTCGTTTGAATCCCGTGCCCTGTGTCTGTTTCTTCGTATTTCAACATGCACCATAATAGCACCGAAAACAGCAACAGAAATAAATGATATGGATACAACACACAAATGACGGAATTCGTTTGCTTTACAATATCCCAGGTCTCAAGTACTGATCGTGACTTTATCCTGGCCCCTCTGTGGAATGATGCCTGGTTCTTCCATTTCTCTGTAGCCAACTGTTGAACAAAAAAGTAGCCAAAATATCGGTATCTTCTTATCAATAAAAATAAACTGTCGGCATTTTTAATCAGTTAACTTAGTTCGACTGGAAAAAACCACATACCTTCTTCAAAAAACCATTTCTCGAGTCCGGTCTGGAACTAAACCCAGTCGTACTACCAACTGAGCTATGAAGCCAGTCAAAATGCTGTCATATTACTGCAATAGTGAGAAACTGGAAAGTACAATAGTTACTAAATTCAGATACAGTTACATTTAATTATCATATTTATTAATTTAAGAACTTATAACATTCATGACATGAAATGGTTCATGAATCGTTATGCCACCTTGTGCGAGGGATATGCTCAAGCATAGCTTCGATTACAAAACAGATACTTTCATCTTCTTCAATACTGCTGTTTACAGCTGTTGAATAAACTGAGTTATTCAGTCGTTCAAACATTTCTTTGGTTCACACAAAGATGGTACAACCCTTAGGGCTGAGATGGACTTTAATTCGTAACAATGCACTTAGTATTTCTGCTTTCAGCCTATTTCTGACTTTTGTTTTCGTTGCTTTCATAATGCTGAACATTCCACTGCAGCATTAGAAATACCAGCAATAACGCAAATGCAGATAACTCTCTGAAAATTAATGAGCCTCCAGCATCTCTAGGGTATAAAACTGTTGACCAGAATTTGTACTAACTCTTCAAAACGTCGCATCCACAAAAACTCAACCCAGTTAACTTGATCAATGAAGTTAAACTGATTCTCAGTAACATCCATATCATTTGTTAGGCAACTATCTAGGAGCGGCAAATCTTTGAAATTCGCTTTTAGTGCTTTTGACCGGCATATCTTAGGAGTGAGGTAATGGAGTTTCTTAAAATGATTGAAGCTTGTGGGCAACCTTTTTAGGACCTCACATAAATACAGAGATATATGTCGCGCAAATATGTGCTCTCGTCAGTAATTAACGAGTACGGTTCATTACGTCACGCAATAAAGCATCAAGTAATCATGATGCAGTAACATTTTTGATGAGAGCATAGCATTTGGTTCTGTGAATTATTTCTTAAGTCATCTTATTTATCAAAACTCTTAGATGATCAATGGTTTTTATTGAAGAGTGCATGCTACGTAAACAGATACCAATAGCTACTTTTCCTTGCACTTCATCAACGACTTGTACAAAACTATTTAACCTCTGCTGTTGCTTTTGAGGGTACCGACTTTTCATTTTTTGAGACACGGTTTCTGAATGATTCTGCAGATACGTCTTGTGGGCGCGTAGATTTGCAATAGCTGTCTTCGAAGATGCTGGCATCTTTTGAACTGTCAGTGACCCAGCTACAATACAGTAGTATGTATTGTAGTCTAAATTAATGTTGAGTAGTATAATTGTTTAGTTTAAGTATAAATATGTAAGGACGCACCACGATTGAACAATTAATAACATTCCTTTCGCCCAGTCCTTTGCTTCCCATTCTCGGCGATATTTTCTAAGGCTCATTGTTGCATGGATTCGAGAGCGCGCTAGTGACAACCCACAGTCAACAAATTCTTCTCTACATGAGCACGTAAAACTGTTAAGTGGTGGGTCAGTTCAATATCAATAGGCGAGATCTGGGTTTGAATGTTACTGCACCGTGAAAGGAAGCGATCAGCGCAGGTTAGAAGGGAGTACCGTTGTTTTGGTAGCAGAGTGTCTGGTTTTCTTTGGCCGTGACATAATACAAAATCACCCATACGAACGACAGGAAAATTATCGTATGTTTAGCCGGTACAGTTAACAGTCGTGGCCCAAGTGGGATGTTTTATATTTAATTTTGTTTGTATTCAAGGAAAATAAATAGCCATTAAGACATCAGGTAATTCTTTTACTCACCAAATTTAATCGCCAGTCGTTAGAAAGTTACACTGGCTGCTATTCTAACAAAAAGATACCAGGCCGGTTTCGTGCCGCTCCAGAATGTTTATGCTCGTTGCCAACCTTAGGCTTAGGACAGTATTGTGCGCCGTGACAGTAAGGAGCTCTTGTAAATATAGTGTTGATCCGTGTGACCATCATTGTTTATATATTTTAGAAATATGAGATAAGAGGCAGTAATTGGTCCTTCAACCGACTTGCCATCAATCTTCTGTGGAGCATCAACTCATAGGGTTGCCAGGTTTCAAACTAAAAAGACAGGAGATTTTTGAAATGATGGCCAAAATGGTCCCAGCGTGGCATTATCAGCATGTTTTACCATTACGTAAATGTTACGTACAATTGCACACAAAAGTGTACACAAATAATTAGTGTACCAAGTAATAAATTATTACTTTACCTGCAGTCGATGCGTGGTGCAGACAATCTCTTGCTCAACCATGTCCTATGCTGAATTCAATGCTGCGTAAAAAACATAGAAATTTATGCTCGCTTTTTTTTACTGATCCCATCCAAATTAAGTTTTTTCCAGTGGGGTAAATGCGCGCACAATTTGAATTTCCCGCCATATCGACGTTCCGACGGAGGTCGTTATGTACGTTCTTGAAAGCCATAGGCCTCTGGCAGTGGCGGATACACAGGGGGGCGCCCCCCCCCCCCCCATTGCCACCCACGCAACCCACGCCAGACAGCCCGCACGCTATTCGTTTCTTTTTTTTTTTTCTTTTTTCGGTAGACTCGACTGAATCGAGTCGTCGAGTAGTTGTACTTTCCTGTGTAGGACGCGGGTCCGCGTCGTCGTATTCGACGATTAATTAACCAATTTGCAAAGAAGAATAGGCGGGAGACCCGCACCGCCGTACTAGGCAAGGTCCTACCGGAGGTGGTATGGCATTGCCTTCCTCCAACCATAGTGAGAATGAATGATGATGACGGAAACGACACAACACCCAGTCATCTCGTGGCAGGAAAAATCCCTGACCCACCGAGAATCGAACCAGTGACCCCGTGCGCGTGAACTGAGAACGCTACCGCAAGACCACGAGCTGCGGACTTATTTAAGGGTGAGAACCACAATTGTAACTTTTTTATATCATAAGAGGGGGTTATCTTGTATATGTGTATAATCAGTTTAAATACAACTTTCTTCAACTTTGCATGTGACTTGATTATTTTTTACTACGGAAAAGTAAATGTAGCGCAAGATATCTTTAGCGCATCCTCCTTGAGGTTGTTCTGTATCCGCCACTGGCATCTAGTAAACAGTCAGAACCTCAAAATGGTCGAGATGTTACGGACAAGTGCGGAGTACAACCCGAGAGTCGCGATTATCGAAAGTGTTCGTGCTGGTCGTTCACCCACGGAAATACACTCCTGGAAATTGAAATAAGAACACAGTGAATTCATTGTCCCAGGAAGGGGAAACTTTATTGACACATTCCTGGGGTCAGATACATCACATGATCACACTGACAGAACCACAGGCACATAGACACAGGCAACAGAGCATGCACAATGTCGGCACTAGTACAGTGTATATCCACCTTTCGCGGCAATGCAGGCTGCTATTCTCCCATGGAGACGATCGTTGAGATGCTGGATGTAGTCCTGTGGAACGGCTTGCCATGCCATTTCCACCTGGCGCCTCAGTTGGACCAGCGTTCGTGCTGGACGTGCAGACCGCGTGAGACGACGCTTCATCCAGTCCCAAACATGCTCAATGGGGGACAGATCCGGAGATCTTGCTGGCCAGGGTAGTTGGCTTACACCTTCTAGAGCACGTTGGGTGGCACGGGATACATGCGGACGTGCATTGTCCTGTTGGAACAGCAAGTTCCCTTGCCGGTCTAGGAATGGTAGAACGATGGGTTCGATGACGGTTTGGATGTACCGTGCACTATTCAGTGTCCCCTCGACGATCACCAGTGGTGTACGGCCAGTGTAGGATATCGCTCCCCACACCATGATGCCGAGTGTTGGCCCTGTGTGCCTCGGTCGTATGCAGTCCTGATTGTGGCGCTCACCTGCACGGCGCCAAACACGCATACGACCATCATTGGCACCAAGGCAGAAGCGACTCTCATCGCTGAAGACGACACGTCTCCATTCGTCCCTCCATTCACGCCTGTCGCGACACCACTGGAGGCGGGCTGCACGATGTTGGGGCGTGTGCGGGACCGTAGCCCAGCTTCATGGAGACGGTTGCGAATGGTCCTCGCCGATACCCCAGGAGCAACAGTGTCCCTAATTTGCTGGGAAGTGACGGTGCGGTCCCCTACGGCACTGCGTGCATCCGTGCGTCGCTGCGGTCCGGTCCCAGGTCGACGGGCACGTGCACCTTCCGCCGGCCACTGGCGACAACATCGATGTACTGTGGAGACCTCACGCCCCACGTGTTGAGCAATTCGGCGGTACGTCCACCCGGCCTCCCGCATGCCCACTATATGCCCTCGCTCAAAGTCCGTCAACTGCACATACGGTTCACGTCCACGCTGTCGCGGCATGCTACCAATGTTAAAGACTGCGATGGAGCTCCGTATGCCACGGCAAACTGGCTGACACTGACGGCGGCGGTGCACAAATGCTGCACAGCTAGCGCCATTCGACGGCCACCACCGCGGTTCCTGGTGTGTCCGCTGTGCCGTGCGTGTGGTGGTGGTTGGTTGGTTGTTTTGGGGAAGGAGACCAGACAGCGTGGTCATCGGTCTCATCGGATTAGGGAAGGATGGGGAAGGAAGTCGGCCGTGCCCTTTCAGAGGAACCATCCCGGCATTTGCCTGGAAAGATTTAGGGAAATCACGGAAAACCTAAATCAGGATGGCCGGACGCGGGATTGAACCGTCGTCCTCCCGAATGCGAGTCCAGTGTCTAACCACTGCGCCGTGCGTGTGATCATTGCTTGTACAGCCCTCTCGCAGTGTCCGGAGCAAGTATGGTGGGTCTGACACACCGGTGTCAATGTGTTCTTTTTTCCATTTCCAGGAGTGTAGTTCGATTGTTCGGGTACCCTAGATCAACTTTTTACATTATTGCGGCAAAGTATAGTGCCTCGGAGAAGTCCGGGGGAGGTTCCGCCATCCCGGTGAGGAAACCTCATTCGAGGAAACCCGTGTCACGAACTGCGGCAGTCATCGAAAAGGCTCAGGCGCTGATTTCGGAGGTCTCGGGGCAATCGCTGAGAAAATTGGCGGCAGTATTGAATGTCAGCGAGCGAACAGTGCGTCAGATGGCAGAGGAGGACCTCATACGAGCCATTTAGTCCACAATTGGCTCTCGGATAACGCTTAGAGCGTAGTCGAAAGAGCTACCAACGAAACGAAGCACCCTAACGTCGCTTCTGTACGCACCGCTTTCGAAGCAGCATTCGCGAATATGGACAGCGCTGTTTTAAAGAGAGCATGCCATCGCTTCAGGACAAGTGTGGCGGTCACTGCAGCTGAAGGGGGCTGCACCGAGCCATGTTAGTCTTGAATGATACCACTACTTATATGTAAAAGCATCTTCAATTGTAGTTTGTTTTAATAAATTTCCTTTTAAAAAAAAGGTTTGATTTGTCCGGATTTAAGTGCTGCACCCTTTAGTTGAACCTCTTCATGGTGGTGTCTTCGAGTCATCCTCGCCGTCACTGCCTATGCACACTTAAACAGATGTATTATATACAGTACAAACTGCACACTGAAATGACACCGAGCTGCACTTCTACATGCTACCGAAGCAAAATTTCGTCACGGAAGCTTCAAGGTTCAAGCTGGCCAACATGAAAAAGAGAGAGTTCAAAAATGTAAACTGGACGATTGTTGTTTAAGCAACGATAATCCTTGAATGGTGTGAAATGTTAGTATACAGGGTGTCCCTTTTATCTTGACCACCCTAAATAACTGTTTGTCCAGACGCAAATTACAAAATGTTTCAAGAACATGTTCTCTAGCCGTCAGGGGGACATAAATCAGCATGATTGCCTTCGTTGTAGCTTTGTTTTCTATAAAGATATGAACAGCGGTATGAGTTTTTTTAAATGGCACCCTGTATTTTTTATTCGGTACTTCATTTCCTCTCCTAAAGGCCTATTCAAAAATGTATCACAGTGTACTATTCAGTGAAACACGACGTTATTAATTACGTAACATAACACTGACGTTGACGCTCCCAGCGCTTAGTGCAGGTACTCGGGGTAATGGAACACAGCCACGTGCTGACGTTGCCAGAGGGCAAATGTAAACATACGTAGAACGCACACCCGTCATTCCGTCAACCATCGCCAGTTGAAGAGTTGTGTGGGTAAAATGTACACCAACGAAGAGAAGGTAGAAATGCTACTCATTTATGGGGAATGTAAGTTAGCAGAACAGTAATTGCAATACTGTTTTCTTATGTGTGGGTACATTTAGTACAGTAGTTCAGTCCTTTTAAACACGGTTGTGTAGAGTAGGCATACAGTAAAGGCTGTCATTCCTTCAAACTGCATCGACATAACGTTTCTTTTGTTGTTGTTGTTGTTGTTGTTGAAAGTTGGCGAAATCTACGCAGGCAGCGGAACTGTACAGAGAGCGACAACCTGACAAGAACACACCGTCCCGACGGACGTTTTCTCGTCTTGTTGCGCCGCTTCAGGAAACCGGAAATTTCAACCCACGACAAGGCAATCGGCGTAGCACTCGCACAGATGAAGCTGCCGAAATTACTGTTCTCGCTTCCATTGCTATGATTCTACGTGTGAGCACACCACAGCCAGAACACGAGATTGGCATTCCTAAAACCAGCGTACATCGAATTCTTACACGTCACCGGTTCCATCCTTACCATGTCCACCTACATCAAGAATTGCATGGGAATGATTTCCAGAATCGTGTACAGTTCTGTCAGTGGGCACAGCAGCAAATTCTCGCCAACCCGAACTTCTCCAATGTTCCTTCTCAAACAAAGGACAGGTAAATACAAGGAACATGCATTATTGGTCCAGCGACAACCCACGATGGCTTAGGCAGATGGAACATCAGCGTCAATGGAGAGTTAAAGTCTGGTGTGGGATGCTTGGTACTACAATTATTGGCCCTTATTTCATCAATGGAAGTCTATACGGCACAGTGTATGCCAACTTCCTCAGACGAATTCTTCCTCTTCTGGATGAAGTGCCGCTAAGAACCAGAATGCTTATGTGGTATCAACACGATGGATGTCCAGCACACAATGCCTTGCGTGCACGTCGTGTTCTGAACCGAAGCTATCCTGCCAGATGTACTGCTCGAGGAGGACCAGTTACTTGGCCTGCTGGCTATCCTGATTTAAATCCTCTGGACTTTTTCTTTGGGGATTAAAGACGTTGTCTATCGGGATATTCCAACAACTCCAGAGGACACGCAGGAACGATTCGTTCTTGCTTATAATTCTCGTCAGCAGGCAACACTGGAAGCAGTATATAATTGTTTCACTCAACGAGTGTACCAGTATATCGGTGTCCAGGGTCACCGCTTTGAGCATCTTTGAGTGTTCTACTCCTGGGCAATGCTACAGGAGAGTCAAAGTCAAGTTTGTGTTATGCTTTTACTTGGTTTTCATTTGTTTTCTGACAACTCCAGCAAGTGAACGAGTTTGTGATCCCAGGCTCAAAGTCAATGTTATATTATGTAATTAATAACGTTGCGTTTCAGTGAATGCATTGTGATACATTTTTGAATAGGTCTTTAGGAGAGGAAGTGAATTACCAAATAAAAAAATACAGGGTGCCATTTAGAAAAGTCATACCGCTGTTCGTATCTTTGTAAAATACAAAGCTACAACGAAGGCAATCATGCTGATTGATGGCCCCCTGACGGCTAAAAGAACATTTGCTTGAAACATTTTGTAATTTGCATCTGGACAGTTATGAAGGGTGCACAACGTAAATGGGACACCGTGCTGGCTGGTCTGAGAAAAGGGTCCACCTACAGTCAAAATAATGTGGTGGTAGTAATGGGATGGTTGTGTTTGGCGGTCAACAATGCAGGTAAGGAACGTGTCGCGCTGGACTGTGTGTGTTCAATACGGACTAGGCATCAGTGCAGGCTGTTTACGAGTAGTGCACACTTCGTATTTGCATTCAGAGGCCGAGGTCGACGTGCAATGAAACACCTAACAGAGTTACAAACAGGGCATATTGTGTAGGCCTCTTTTGCTGGAGCATCAGTAACCAACTTATTGAATGTTTCAAGAGCAACTGTTTTAACATTCATGATAGCCTACACAAAACATGGAAAGACATCATCGTTTATACGTAATATTGGGCGCAAATCAAAACTGAGTGACAGAGATACTCGTACGCTAACACGAATCGTATCAAACCAACACAAAACTACGGCGGCTAAAGTGACAACAGAGCTCAATAGCCATCTTCGAGGCGCCGTATCTGTCGACACTGTCCGCCGAGAACTCCATAAAACGAATATTCATGGACGAGCTGCTATACCAAAATCATTAGTGACAACAACCACCGCAATGAAGCGTAAAACATGGTGTGAGGAGCATAAATCCTGAACAGCTGATCAGTGAAAACACGACATATGGTCCGACGAGTAAACGTTTTCGTTATTTCCATCATCGGACCGCGTTTAAGTCTGGAGAACGCCAAAAGAAGCCCACAATCCTGATTGCTTGATTCCAACGATTAAACATGGAGGTGGTGTGAAACACATACTCACATCATTTTACCACCCACAAGGCAATTTGGTTGAGAGAATTTTTAGAGAGTTCAAACGATTTATGAGGACCTATTGCCATAATAAGCAGACTGCGTGGGCAAATTATGTGGAAGAATTTGAGCAGATATACAACAACATGCCCCACTCCTCCACTCGATATACACCTCATGAATTGATGTTCGAGGCAAAAGAAGAAAACTTCTGGACTGAACATATGCCCAAAACTCAGGAAACTGAGATGTCTTGGGAAGAAAAAATAAGGCAAGCCATCGTAAATATGACACAAAAGGCTGATCAGAGAAAACAACAATATGACAAATTAGTAAAAAGGGTACAGGTGTACCACGTCGCAGAGAAGGTACTAGTCAAAAGACATACCAAATCATCCTTAATAAAGAAGAGTATAAAGAAATGGGAGTTATTATATACTGGCCCATACATCATTCTACAAATTCCGAACCCTGGGGCTTATCTGTTAGCACACCCGGGATCTAACAAAATTAAAGGGTTATTTTCCCATAACGACTTGAAAAAATTTAATGAAGATTAGAAGATAGGGAGGAATGGTATTGCGAGTGACAGAGATGAACGCTCGAGAAAACATAAAAAAAACTGTGTGTGTTTAGTGTTAGAAAACTTTAAACTGAAATACTTAATGAGTGACACAGATTGTAGAAATAGTGACTAACTATTACTATTGAGTGCTGCAAAGAAGACAGTGGAGATAGGCTTCACCTGTGTTTGGGTAAACATGGAACTTTAGCATTGCTAATGTCATCAAGATTTATAAAGGATCTGAATGACCTTCAAGAAGAAAGAAATGTTTCCCGAAAATGACGCTGCATAATCAAAAGAGGTTCCCAGTGAATGTTCATATATAATTTCAAGTGCACGCTTAGATGTGTAAACGTGTGAAGTGATGCGTTTAGGCAGTGAATCATGAGTGACGGTTAACGCCGCGAAGATAATTTCCCGCGCAAAACAATTGACGCCGGCGCGAGAGTTAGAATCGATATAGACGACACAGACATGCTTTGTAAGAGACTCGCATCAAACGCGAGGGGAAACTGATTGATGTTGAACTTCAAAAAAGTGTCATAATTAGACGTTAAGAGTTCTTGATTTATTGTTGAATGTCAAAAGAAAGTAACATTCATAGAATTAGTAGTTATTTATCGGGTCTTGTTCACTTTGGAATTGTTGAATGTCAAAAGAAAGTAACATTCATAGAATTAGTAGTTATTTAATGGGTCTTGTTCACTTTGGAATTTTGTTTGAAAATCCATTTCCATATATGTGCATGTATGAATGCCGGATGAATCAGAGAATAAATGAAAGAAGAGAATCCACATTCCTCACTACTAATAACTTTTACATTACAGCAATCAAGCGGAGAAATATATGTATTTAGGATAAAATTTTTATGAGTATAGATAAATGATATGACTTTTCAAGGAAATGATGGATTATGTCTTTGTATAAAATGAACCACACTTTCCATTATTCGATGAATTGAATCCAAAATCTACTGCAAGTTGCATGAATCCTTTAAATTACGAAGAACAAATCATTGACAGAAAATGTGTCAGAATTTTTCGACTTACAAGCACAAATGGTGATGCGAAGTCCAAAAGAAAATTCAAACTAGAGTAATTATTATGATGTTTTCGGCAACAGCATTAGTCAATGGATAAACGGAAACTTTAAGTCAATGGCTAAATTCCTTGCAGTACATCGTAAGGAAAAGGATACATGAAGCCATAGGGATTTTGTTTTCAAAAAGGAGAATCTTGGACGGTGGAACCTAACCAGTTCTTTTACAGGAAGAGTTTCCCTTTCGGTCATTGCTAATTCTTTTGGAATGAATGTTGCATGTGAAATCTGGTATCCCTGTTCCTTCTACTCTTCCCATTGTGGGCCGCGTAGAAGACCGACTACAAATGTGGACGTCGGGGACATGCAAGATCCGGGGGAGTTTCAGCATCGCAAGATATTGTCCTGGGAACAAGATTGTAAAAAAAAAGAAACTCGAGTTATTTATTGTAAATTTTTTTTTGCTAGAGGCACAATTCACTCTTCTCCAAATCGTTATATAAATCGATCCCTATCTTTCCTTTAGAGATCAATTTCAAAATTACTTTTCCTCTTCTGTAGGCTTTCCTATCTTCTATGTACCGTAGTCTGGGGGTCTAGGCTTAAGAGGTTTTCCAAGCTTTCCCTGCTTAAGAAAGTTCCCGAATGGGTAGACCCAGATCATCTTCCTTGGTTGTGCACAGCAAACATAACACCTTGATGCACGTAAAAGCAATACAGCCGCGGTACCTGTCTCTTCATTTCTTATGTTTCCAATGTTTATTTTATTCATCTGTCTTAAACATAATTATTTCTTTTTCAGTCGGAGGACTGACACTCATCACTTCCGGGTTACCCACAATAATAGATAGCTCGCGAAGTGTGTTCGGTAAATCAAAATTAGGCTCACAAACTTCGCTCGCTGCGAGGGGCATTGTAATGTCCCCACAGAAAATACCCTTTACCACGCACCAATTAATCATTGTCAATCAAACCATCCACATTCATTCACATTGGAAAAGTATCTGATCTGATTTTCTCGTAACATATGCGGCGACTGCTAGACGACGCCAAAGTATTTTCTAGCGCGTTTGTTCTTTGAAATAACAGAGATGCATATATGCATTCTCCATGGTTGTTAGAATGATAACTAGGACACCTTCTGGAGTAGGGATTGAGGGATTGACGTATTTCTGAGAGATACATATTCTGATTTTCTTCTCGCTAAATCGAGCGAATTAACTTTTGTGCCACTAGCGGTTTGTTTGAATAGAAAGAGAGTGTAAACGGAAAATAATTAAGACGTGGAATCACCGGAGATCTGGACATGTAATGGAGATGGATTTAATACACAATTTCCTTCATAAATAAGGTTTGTGACTTTTTATTCCGGAGTGAATGAACGAATGAGTTTTTTCTGAACCATTTGATGATCATGTTGGCCCTGTAATTAGTGGGGAAGTTTCAGCTGTGTCGAAGAGAGCCTGCAATCACTGAGTCTGTGTTAAATCGTCCAAAAAGGCTTCGTACACATCTGGAATTCGCAATCTTTCGTAAAAGGAACAAATTGTCCACACGATTGATTCTCCCGACTGAATACAGTGTTTAACAGCAATAATAAATGTAAAGATCTCTTACAGCAAGCCAGCCGCTGATTACCAAGACGAAGGACTCCACCGAAGATCCTATATGGCTGATTTCACGTAATGAAATATTATATTAAAAACTGTACATAGATAAAGGAGAGAAAGAGAGAGAGCGAATGAAAATAGAGATAATACTAATAATCCTCCATTAGTCTAACCTTTCGCCTGTCTTATCACGGATCAGCCAAGACACGGGAGGCCCTTACATTACTGTATAGATTTATGTGTGAAGGTGAAAGGGTCTTAAAGGCAACAGATACACGTCTATACAGACAAGACATTACACAAAGTTAGCGGCTAGCTGCATTCATCATCTATTCATAGAGAAAGAGACGACAACTTATTATTATCTTGTTAAAAGTTCCAGAACGCTGCCACACTATCCAGTTTATCTGGCACTTCAGTAGTAAGTATAAGACCATACAGTATCATAAATTAGTCTTGCGACGGTAATCTTAATTATGCGTTGTCTCGCTACATTTTCAACATATAAAGCGCCTCTCACTAGCGTGATAGTCGTGATTATACCTTTGTGGTACATTTAATTATTCACTATTCCTGTTATTAATAATAATATGTATGTAAAACAGTGTGAAAGTGGGGAGGGAACGTACTACATGGTTCAAGCTGGAAAATGGGCTGCGACAGGGAAGTGCACTTTCGCCTTTATTGTTTATTATTGTTATGGATGAAATCCTACAGCAAGTATCAGATGCAATTGGAGATCATAAAATGAAAGCAGTGCTTTTTGCCGATGACCTGATGTTATGGGGAAATTGCGAGAAGGAGGTGCAAGAGCAGTTAGATGTATGGGAGGCAACGGCAGCACAATATGGAATGCATTTATCTGGCCAAATGTGGATATAACTTGTGGAGGGGAAAAACTACAAGTGGTAGAGAACTTCAAGTACCTGGGAAGCATGATTGAAAGTAAGGGGGGAAACGCAATGGAAATAAATGAAAGGTGCAGAAAAGCAGGGCAGTTCTTCAAATGCATTAGGGGGCTTATTTGGAGCAAGGAGGTGCCACACAAATCCAAGGGAATTATATACCGAACCTACTTTGTCCCCATATTGGCATACGGAAGTGAGACATGGGTAATGCACAAAAGCAACAAAAGTAGAATACAAGCTAGTGAAATGAAGTTCCAGAGGAGCAGGTTGAGTGTAACAAGACGAGACAGATTGCGAAATGTGTATGTGAGGGAAAGACTAAAGGAGGAACCAGTACAGGACAGGATAGAAAAATCAAGACTGCAGTGGTACGGACACATGAAGAGAATGGATGAGGGAAGAATTCCAAAGAGGATGTTTGATCTGCAACTGGAGGGGAAGAGGCCCAGGGGAAGACCAAGAGATAGATGGGTGAAGGGAGTGAAGGAATGTGTGACGAGAAGAGGAGAGAACTGGACGAAGGTGGAAGAGGGGGAATGGTGGAAAGACAGAACACGATGGAGAGGCTTGTGTTCCCGACAGACCCAGCCAGTGACTGGAAACTGTCCAAGATGATGATGATGATGTAAAACAGGGAAAAAACTAGTAATAGTAAGTTTTCGGTCTTACTGAAGAGTGTAAACAAACAGAGATTCACGAAAGTCACGTAGCACTGTTCGTCCAATCCTTTTACGAGATATGTAAATACTGCAGCTAATATTGCTGCTACAGAACTTTGGATTTTCTCATTACCTACTATGAATCAGCGCAGTGGCCTCAGCGTAGTGGCTTGAGCATTTAAACGTTTTGTTGATAGAAGTGTTATCCCGAATACGCTGCAGTGCTGGAGAGTCCTTACCTTAACTTTTTCGGCCCTCCTGGCCATTCCCACGACGGTGAGTCCATGCTTCAGCAGCGCCTGCACTATGGCAGCACCGATGCCTGCGCTGGCGCCAGTAACCAGTGCGACGCGTCCCTTGTATTTCTCGATGCCCATCGCTGCGTGAACTGACCACCTGGCACAACTGAGTTACTAGCTAGACTAGTCCGCGGAGGCTGCAAACATTTCCGCTGGTACCGGCGGTTTATGTTTGTAACGCTAAGCGTATTGCGTCATGCCACAAGCGCACTAGTTCGCTTATCTCTGAAACACCGAGTAGCCGGCAAAACGACTAAGCACTAGTTAAACGCTTACGCAGATTTTGCGCTGCAATTATTCTTGAGGCGTTGAACAATAGATTTAGTCAGATCCTAATAATTCTTTTAACTGACACATCACCAGCTTACTTTGGTGGTAAAAAGACGTATAAATGTTTTGATGGGTAACAGAATATACGAATCGCGTTTATAGCTTTTCATCTCAACATACTCCATTGCTTATTATTAGAGACCGGATAAGATGAATTTGCATTTTGTATATTTGGCTCCTTTTCACCGGTTATTTGCAAATTTTAACTAAAAACTAGTGACGATGCATATTTTCGCACTATGTTTACAATATTTTAAAGATTTAGACGGGAGGTCTGTAGCTCGATCTAGTTTGGGTGTCTCACAGATTGACCGCGACCTAAAACTGCGTGCAATCGCTAACCGAGAGGCCACTGCCTAGTGAAATCATCATAGAAGAGGAACAGGAGGATAGAGTCAATGCTCTTGCGCTCGCGCCCCCTGTCAATTCCCTCCGCTGTCGTACCGTACGCGTCGGCAACAATTAAATTAAACTACACAAGCTTTTAGTCGCACATCTATTGTTTCAGTTCAGCTTTCTATTCGCTTGTACACAGTTGTACGTCTTTACGACGTGTAGTGTGTAACGTGTTCTGCGCCATGCCGCCCGGTAAAAGAAACGTCGTTTCGTGGATACCTGACCATCCGGAACATTTACATATGATAGAATTGTTTTATATTGTCGAGTTTGTGAGAAAAACGTTTCGCGCTAAAAAAGTTTAAAATAGTCAGCATTTCAAGACAAGTCTTCATATCGTAGCAATGCAGAAGGAAGGACCACGACAACAAATTCTGACAACAGCAAGCTGCAGTAGCAGGAATTTGTCAAAATGTAACCAAAAAAGTTGGTTTCACATGGATGTGTGTGAAGCATTCATTGCAATCAAACTTACAAGCCCTCTCCTCAAAGACTTCTTGCGCAAATGTTGCTTAAATAAAAATATAGTAGATGAATCAACGTTACGTAAAAATTACATACCGACAATTTACGTAAATATTCTGGAAGAAATGCGCAATGAACTCAAGGACAGCATTATCTGGATTTCAGTTGACGAAACTACAGATACTTGTGGCCGTTACAATGCAAATTTAATTGTTGGTGCTAAAAGAAGAGCCTTCTTCATCCTATTTAGCCTGCAAAGAACTTGAAAAAGCAAATCATTCTACGATCGCCAGATTTGTGAATTTCCAGAATCTTCTGCAGATGAAAGGTTGTTTGTGTTTATTTCAGATACTGCTCCCTATATAAAAAGCCCTCCCAGTATTTTATCCCAATTTCATTCATGTGACGTGCTTTGCTCATGGAGTACATCACCTTGCTGAAGAAGTACTTTCTACGTTTGTGAATGTGAATAAACTGATTTCACCCACAAAGAAATTGTTTCTAAAGACTCCTGCTCGCATCAAGACCTACAAAGGAAAATTACCAAATGTGCCTTTACCTCCCGAACAAGTGGTAACTCGTTGGGGTACGAAGGTCGAAGCTGTATTGTTTTAAATTGAACATTTCGAGGCCCTTAGAGGGGTAGTAAACGACTTTCATATTTCAGAGGCTTTGGCAGTTAGCCAGTGCAAGGAAGCTTTTAATGATTCCGATATTAAAAAAGAAATTGCTGTGATTAGCACTCGTTTTTCCCCATATACTTTCAAGTATTACAAAGCTTGAAACTCAAGGTTTGGTGCTGGATGAATCTATTCAGTTAACGAATAAAATTATTCTAGTGAACTCCTCCTTGCCAGAGGTATTTCCAAGAAAATTTAAAGAGAAGTTTAAAAACATTTTAAACAATAACCCAGGCTATGAATCCTTGTGCCAAATTTATAGCTTTATTAATGGGAGAGATGTACTTTTACCAGAAACCATAAGTGCCAACATAGCACCCAAATTCAAATACTACCCAGTTACCTCAGCTAATATAGAACGGTCCTTTTCCGCTTATAAAAATGTTCAAGTGATCGAAGACACTATCTTACTACCAAACATTTGGAATAATACTTGGTCGTTTATGTTTACAAGAGTAGAAAAATGTAAAATTAATTGTAAGTGATGCTTTGGTCTAATAATATTAATTAACAGTTAATGCTGTTCGAAAAATTTCATGATTGTATGTTGTTTTTTAAATAAAAAATTACAGAGTTTTTGAACGTGCCCCTCTGCGTGCGACGTATCTCGAAGTTGGTCCTGTACATATCGATTGTTTCGCTGCGAATTACTCGCATCGCATCCGCTTGTTACCGACTACAATAGCAAAATAGGAACTATTCTTGAAGCACGGTACGCGTCCCCATTTTGTGAATTTTTAGAAAATAATCCTAGAAAGGCCCCCTCCCTAACCACTACCAGAAAGTGTAGTATGATATCAGCTTTCTAAATGTACCGATTTTTCGCGTGGCCGGCGCTCTTCCTCGTAATTGATATGCACAGGTTCCACTTTAACGTATAATGCACATAGTAACTACCATGTTCTTTTCTTCTTCTTCACGGATGTATCACTTACGACCATGCGTAATCAACATTTGTTGGCCTTCCTTTTCGCCCAGTATTCCTTCATACGCAACGAATGGGCTAGTTATCGTTGCGCAGACAACGTATGTTGGTTAGTTTTTCTCTCTTCTTCCTCAAAACCCCGTGCGTTTGTGATTTTTCTGATTTCATTTCTGTCATGTAGAGTTGGAGACCCTAATTGGCTCAGGTCTTTTTCCGTCTGTTTGTACCATTTCGGTCTTGTAGTTTTGTTCTTCAAGATGTACGGATTTTGTGCATTAACCTGTTTGAGTCCATTCTTTCTAAATGCCCCATGAATTGGATTCCTCTCATGCGCATTCTGTCTGTTATTTTGGAAATATTTTTATATATTTCTGCATTGAGTTTTGGATAATGCACACCATCTTTACTTCTTGGTACTAAGATTTTCCTCATTATGTTCTTTTATTATCGGTCCTGCATATTTAGATACTTTTCATGCTTTTTTGAGAATTTTTCATGCTTACTTACATGCATATTTTAAGGTTTTTATGATGCATATGATCCGGTCTCTTCTTATTAGTAACATTTACTGTTCTGGTGATTCAATAGTTCCTATATTCCTACACCCGATTCAGTAAAGAACACATGTGAGATTTCATTCAAGTGAGGTTTATGTAAGGATTTATCTGAACTGAGAAATTAATTTTAATTTAACAACCTGTAATATTCATCTGGGAAGAGGTCAACAATGTTTGATAGAAAACAACCTGTTGCCGTAATCCATATACAGCTACAGGAGTTGTCATTTTCGTCCTTGTTGTTCCTGCGTTTGATTAAAATAATATTTTTGGTAATATATTACCCCAGGGGTCACAAGTCCCCAAACTCTTCATCTCAGAGGAGCACTTACATCTAAAGTCTTTAGTTATTTGTTAGATATATTCATATTTCTGCCCTGTTCTAAAGTTATTACGCTCTACTGCTGGAAGTTATTCGCTGATTTCTTAATATATGTCCTATCGTCCTGCATCTTTTTCTAACCGACTTATTCCTTTCCTCGCTTATTTTGCGTAGAACTTCCACGTTTTCTACATTTTCGGTCCTCCAAATTTTCAGCTTTCCACATCTCAAACGCTTCAGTTCTTTTGTTTCCCGGTATACTCTCACCCTCAGTTTTAATCTCGTTCCTGAACATTTCTATTATTAGCAGAATGAGATTTTCACTCTGCAGCGGAGTGTGCGCTGATATGAAACTATGGCAGAAGTAAAGCTGAGAGACCGGGTGTGAGTTGTGCTTCGATAGCTCAGATGGTAGAGCACTTGCCTGTGAAAGGCAAAGGTCCCCAGTTCGAGTCTCGGTCGGGCACACAGTTTTAATCTGCCAGGAAGTTTCATTGCTATTATTTCCAACATTGCTTCTTCGGGATTTAGATTGAACACAAGAGGTGAAAGACTACATCCCTGTTCTATATCTTTTCTAATTGGGGCACTTCGTTCTTGGTGTTCCATTCTTGTTGTTTCATTTTGGTTCTTTTAATCTATTATATACAGTAGAGTCCCGTTAATCCGAACTTGGGACCGGTTACCGATTTGTTCGGATTACCTGGAATTACAGTGACGAGTTTCTAGAATGAAGTATACCAAGCAGATGAGTAGGCATACCATGGTAACAAATGGGAACAAGTGTAGGAACAATGACTCACTCTCACTTCCTGCCCCTGTTGTTATGCATTGTTGAGAACATTGTAGTGCCTGCGGTCAATCCACTACCAGTTGGCTGACAAACTGCTTGCTTATGTAAGCTATCGATCGCTGGCACGCTTAACAGTTGTATTGTATCCGTTCAGGTGTAGTGGCGTACGTATTTTCGTCATGACTAAACGGAAACCTACAACGTTAACTCTCAAAGAAAAACTGAATGCTTTGAAGCGGATAGACAATGGTGAGAATGTGTCTATACTGGCAACGGAACTGGGTGTTGGTAAAACAACCATTTGTGATTGGAAGTAGAGCCGAGTGAAGCTTGAACAGTCGTGTGCAACGTCTTCGGAAAGAACACTCGAAATTCGGCAAACTTTGAAACAGTCCCAGTACGATAAAGTGGGTGAAGCTCTTTTCCTTTGGTTTACGCAGGAAGGAGAAAGGGGAACTCCTTTGAGTGGAGCACTGGTTCAGGAGAAAGCTGTTTGCCTGAACAAGCTAATGAATGGTGATGAGTCTTTTAGTGCGAGTACAGGTTGGTTGGACAGATTCAAAAAACGTCATGGAATCCGTCAGCTAACAATTACTGGAGAGAAGCTTTCTTCTGACCGTGATGCAGCGAATGAATACTTGGGTGAGTTTGAAAAAAATGATAAGAGAGGGAAAGTATTCTCCCTAACAAATTTATAACACTGACGGGACTGGCCTTAATTTTAGGGCATTGCCAACAAAAAGCCTGTCATCAAAAGCAGAAGACCATGTTCCTGGTTTTAAAATGTGCGAATATCGTGTGACTTTATTAGCATGCAGCAACGCTGCTGGTGATGAGAAGCTGCCTTTAACGCTGATCGGCAAGTCTGCTGGGCCCAGAGCTTTTAAAAACTGCAACACGAAGTCCCTGTCGGTATATTTTCGCAACCAGAAAAAAGCATGGATAGATGGCAAGCTGTTCAAAGAATGGTTCACGGCCAGTTTGTTCCCTCTGTTCGACGGTTTTCTAAGGATAATCATTTGTCTCCCAATGCGATCCTTTTGGTTGATAACGCGCCGTCTCACCCCAGCACTAATGAATTATGCCATTGAGTTATTGTGGCGAAGTTTTTTACCGCCGAATGTTACACCACTTCTACAGCCGATGGACCAGGGCGTACTGCAAACATTAAAACTGATTTACAGAAAAGAATTTTAAGAATGCTGATCCAAGATGATGGCATTCCTTTAGTGGACAAAATAAAAAAGACCATTGTGAAGGATGTTGTTTATTGGGCCACTGAGGCATGGCAGAATCTTTCAGAAAATCGTGGAGAAAACTGTGGAAATCTCTTGAATTTCAGGACAACCTAGTTGAAAAGGAAGAGGAGAATCTGCTACAAATGATACAGGCAATCCCTGGATGTTAAGAAGCTAGTGAAGGAGAAGTAGATGAGTGGATGACAGCGGATGGGGCATGTGTGAAGAACCTTACTGATGCTGACTTAGTTGCTACTGTGAGTCAAGACTAAGAAGAAGTGGACTGCTGTGACGGAAATGACAATGAGCCTGAAAGCGACAAAGGAGAGCTGGTACCACACAGCGACGCAGCAGAAGCCCTTGACTTCGCGCTACGTTATTTGGAGCAACTGCCCACTGCTACACCTGCTATTTTGATGTTTATGAGACGATGGCGCAACTATGCGTCATATAACAGACTGTCTTCATTACGCCAAAAAACAATGGCTGAGTTTTTGTCATCTAAAAAGTATGGATAACAGTTCCGCTGTATTTTAGTAAGTTTGACAGCTTTTCTTTCATTATTATGCATTGTTTATCCCTAATGTTTTCTTGCCATTTTTTCTAATACATGTTTACTGTACTGTGTAAATTAAGACAGTGTGTATGCACAGAAGTTTACCGCACAGTTTTCCATACTTTTACTAACTTTTTCATGTTCGGATTAGCCGAACGTCCGGATTACCGGGGTTCGGATTAGCGGAATTCTGTTGTACTAACAATAAGTCTGTAAACCTCTCGTGTGTGTCTATCTGTTTGAACACGTTTCTTCAATACTACTACACATTTCATGCGGTTCTCGCAAACAACTTTAGCATAGCTTGGGCTACCGTATAGGCTTCATTCCATCAAAATCGCATCACGTAATTAAGATATCGTGATTTGGGTTTTATCCAAAACCGTCTATCTGCCTGTTTTATCTAAAATCGTCGTATCTATCTGTTTCTCTGTTTGAACACGCTCATCTCCAAAATCACCAAACGAATTTTCAAGGTGACTTGTCGCAGCGTATTATTTTATCAAAATTGGATCACAAAGAAAAAACGATATTGAGATTAAAATTTTATCCAAACCAGTCATGTGCCTGAACACGCTAACCTTTTAATGGGGTTTTCACAGATATTTTATGCTGAGCTTGGGGCACCCTAAGGGCTTTATTTCATCGAAATCGCATCACCAAATAACGGGATATCATAATTGGAAGTTTTATCCGTATTACTGTCATAAAAGCGAAAGTAATTCTGCCTGTTGCTAGGACACAGGAAGAACATGGGCTCCTTTCGAAAGTATCTAGAAGAAGATACTGACTGATTTGAGGAATATTACACGAAGCAGAGAAAAATATTTACTCTTTGAAGAAGCTGTTTACTCTTTGACTTTAGATCTTAATCATATCTGTGAAAATACTTTCATTGGGTGATACGAGCTAAGTGATACGATTGAAAGTAATAAATACACTGTTCACATTAAACATACATAGTTCCACACTATTAGTTGCATAATGTACACTCATATATAGCTATTTCAGTAACACGATACATAGATGCATGCTCCTGCCCATGCCCCTCTGTACGCACTGGTCAGCAGGGACATTGTACAAGCTGATGCATCATGCGTTGGGACAGCTTGGGAAGGGAGAAAGCAACTTGCATGTCACTAGCTTTGAAGCGCGCGGTGCACATCACGATCTACACTTACCCAAACGTTGAGGGCAGCTGATGTTATTGCACGTACGGTAACTTACTTACTCACCCTCACAACAAAACTTCTAATAGGCATGTGCAGCTGTGGGTAACATTGCGTATTACTTGACTTTCCCAATAGCTTTCAATTTAGAAAAGGAAACATTTCCTTATCTGGAAAATATAGTCATTACTACTAAATGACTCGACAGACGTTAACTGTCCGAAAAGAACCAATCAGTATAGGAGAGAGATGTTCACTTGTTTACAGCATTTTGCTCAAGACGCTGTGTTACAGATGAAACATTAGCCTGTAGCTAGGATAGAATTCTTGATAGTCTAATATTTCTAGCGTAGCCTGACTCTTTACAGATGCGTAACATCGATATGTCTTCCAGGAACACTACATATTGCACTGTGTGTGCGAAGTCTTCTGTCATGTATTATAAGGTATTTTAATGATAGTTGCAGGAAGAGGTAACACATCACTTGGCCATTCTTTCTTCAAAACGACCGCATCAAATTTCTTCCCCGTGCTCACCTTTTTGACATATTTCCAAAGAATTCAATATCAGTGGCTCATTAAACATCTAATATTCGCCTCTTTCGAAATGCGTTTAAGTATATCATATATATACAGGATGACGAAAAATTCGCGCCCTCGGACTTCGCAGCGCTATTCCTCAAATACTGGCAATACAAAACGGTCCCTCACAAAATTTCGACCTGCACTTATTTCGGGCAGTAAATGGACGTTAAAGATTGGCAATCTGGCAACACTGCAATCACATGTACAGTAACTACTTCTGTCAGCAAACAGAGAACGGCTGTGCAATGGATAGTGTTTTGGGTTGGCATACAGGAAATCGATGGTTCGATTCTGAGTCGAGGCATATTTTTTGTTTCTATTTGCTAAAAGTAGTATGCTTGGTACGGTATCTGGTCTTAACAGTCATATAGCGATTACAGTGCGTCTTCTACAAAACATTTGCAGTTACGTACTACGAGCACAAAAATGGAAGTACAATTGTTATTCGATACAAAGACAGCTGACTAAAACTGAACGTACTCAGACAGTTCTCTCTTTACTTATTCTGATTACCACTAAACTGACACACAATATTTTTTTTAGCACAGCGCAATCTGACTTTCAATAATCCCTACAAAAGGATGGCCCTGACTAACAATAACCTATACCTTTCGTGAATCTCTTAGCTCACAAAAATCTTCGTTACTCTGACTACTGCAATACAGCGAGCGCCAATACTGCCAGTTAAATAAAAGATTCTCACTACTGAAGGCACTAACTACTTATAGGCATAGTTAGCAAATGAATGATTTTGATAGAGAACAAACAATGTATTTACCTTAATAGTGTTCAAAAGTCATCATATATATATCTATCAATTCATGACATCCATCTTTACAAATTTCCTTTTCCTGGCGGACCCACGTCCAGACCGTCCGTTCTCAATACTCGGGCATCTCTCTCTCCACATCCACCACTGCTGGCGGCTCACCTCCAACGGCCCAAAGCTATTTTCACATCCAACTGCACAACACTACACAAGCGAATATTCCAACAATGAGTATAACCAGCCACAGACTGCACACAGCACAGTCAGTGATTTTCATAGAGAGCGCTCCGTGACGTTACCAACATAAAAACCTAAACAGCCTACTTACGTGATCAGCTTTTAAAGTAGCCTTTTGCACGTCGTGGAGGCGAATTGTTTCGCGCAACTGCAACTACTATCCCAAATCTGTTTTCTATGTACCCTGCCCGCAATGGCGCCACCGAAATTATTTGCAAAGCACGTTGCTAGCCCCACTGGTGAGATAAGGTCCTAACGGGGTGTAATGGACCTGAACGTGGCAAGAATAATAGTGCTGCGAAACAATTTACGTCCACGACACGCAAAAGGTTTCTTTAAAAGCTGACAAATGAAAACGATTATATTCCGATTTCTATGGCCGTAATACGTAATTGCATGTGTTTTGCAGAAGACCAACTGTAGTCGCTGTATGGCGACTAAGACCGCAGATACCGTACCACACAGACTACTTTAGCAAATAAAAACAAATAATCCACGACCCAGAATCGAACCCTCAATCTGCTGCGTGCTAACCCAAAACTCTTTATCTACTGCGTCAAGCGCACAGTACTGTTGCTATCTACCCAGAAGCGGAGGAGCTCATACTGCCAAGTTCTTTGTAAATCTGACATGAGTTTGTAATCATTGAAATGACATCATATACTCTCTCAACCAATGAAGTTACACATGTAATCATTGAAATGACATCACATACTCTCTCAACCAATGAAGTTACACTACATGTGTAACTTCATTGGTTGAGAGAGTATATGATGTCATTTCAATGATTACAAACTCATGTCAGATTTACAAAGAACTTGGCAGTATGAGCCCATTCATCAGCGTGACGTTGTACGACGGCTGATCTGGATGCATCCAGTGGTTCGGTTGGGGAGCGTGTCATGAAGCTGTTGTATGTTCTCCTGACGCAAGCTGGCATATAAGTGTTACTAGTCCATGAATCGTGGAATATTGCCACTGGGATGGGGTTAATGTCCGAGCTGATCCCACACACGACACTGTCGGATGAGAGGTAACACACAAGGGCGCAGAATGTCCATGACATACCTTTGTGCTGTCAAAGTTCCCTCGGCCGTTATCAGACGTGACCTGAAATCATACCCAGAAGCTCCCCACACCGTAACGCCAGCAGTAACAACACTGTGCCTCTCCAACAAATTGGATGGATGTGACCTCTCCCCAGTTCGCTACCTTACTCGCCGACGTTGAACATCTTTGGTAGTGCTGAACCGCGATTCATCGCTGAACACTATTCGACGCCACACATCAAAAGTCCGTAATTCCCGGTCACTGCATCACTCCAAAGGCACCAGTTTTTGTTGTTGTGTTACTGGCCATCTCCGCGTGGAACAATAATATCCTATCCATCTGCTGCTAGTCTCCAACCATGACAGAGAATGTTTGGAGAGATATTACTTGTTGATAGAAGGCAGGCACGGTTGTGAAGGTCTTACGATATGGTGAGTGCACAATACTGTGAGCCTTTCTTGTAATGGCCAGACGTGGTCTACCAGAATTTTGACGAGTATGGCTACACTCACGTTCCAATGCTGTCGCATTCGTATGCCCCATGCATCTGAATACTGCGCGACTGAACCAGCCTGCCAACTAAAGACTCACAATGAGGCCGTTTTCAAACTCTGTCAGGTGCTGATAAGACGATCTCACACCCGTACGCGACATCTTCATGTCCTTCACACTGAAATCGAATGAAACGGTCGTATGGCATTGATGGCCGACAGTCGCCACCTGGTGAAGTTCGGTCTCCGAGGTGCGAGGCTTTGCAGTTGAGGCTATATCGGGCGACATTCGTGTCCATGATGATGAAATGATGATAAAGCCAACAGAACACGTAGTCCTTCAACGAAGAAACTCACAGACCCGGCTGGGAATCGAACCCGGGCTCGCTGCATGGCAGTCAATCACATTGGCCACTCGGCTAAGGCAGCAGACCCTCCACAGTCACCCACTCGACATCCGATGCTGTTCAGTCCCAGTGCTGTACCTTACCAGGCCTGGTAACAAAATTGAACACGAATGTGTTAGTGCACTTTGGTTGCCGTTCTACCTGTCACAGGAAATTGTAACGGTAATCATTCACATATCCGCTGTTGGTGTGTACGTGTACTAAGTCAACTTGATCGTCCTCGAAGAAAAGTGTTAAAAAAATGTCTCTGAGCACTATGGGACTTAACTGCTGAGGTCATCAGTCCCCTAGAACTTAGAACTGCTGAAACCTAAACAACCTAAGGACATCACACACATCCATGCCCGAGGCAGGATTCGAACCTGCGACCGTAGCGATCGCGAGGTTCCAGACTGTAGCGCCTAGAACCGCTCGGCCACTCCGGCCGGCGAAGAAAAGTGTCTATTGAGACATAGTCACTACGAATTCAGAAAACATCGTATTTGTAAAACAAAATCGTATATTTAGTTATGCGAACTAATCGACATGGGATCTCAAACTGATTCCATATTTGCAGATTCTGACATCATTCCTCACAAGCGGCTTTTAATTAAATTAGTTTCGTCGCAGTTGAGCGAATGGATTCGTGATTTCCTGTTAGAAAGGTCAAAGTTCGTAGTGAATGATGGAAGGTTGCCGAGTAAAAAGGAAGTGACATCTTGTGTTACTTAAGGTGGTCTTATAAGCTCTCTGCTGTTCCTAATCGACATAAACAATTGAGGAGACAATCTGAACAGCTCTCTTACATTGTATGCAGACAATGCTGTCTAGTAAAGTCATCAGAAGATCAATACCATTAGCAAAAGGATGTAGACAATCACAGTGGGGTAAAAAGTGCCAGTTGACTTTAAACAATAAAAAGTGTGAAGTCATCCACACGAGTATTAAAGAAGTACGTGAAATTTACGTTACATGATAAATTACACAAATATAAAGGCTGTCAATTCAGCTGCGCAGGGCATTAATGAGAAAGTCGAGATAATGCGCCCTAGTTAACCTTTGTGCTAGCACGATAGCCCTATTAATTTCGAGCTTGTGATCCGTCTCTTATGACGTTATCTTCAATGGAACGGTACAACACGATTCTTCCTTCCGAAGTAGTGGCCGCTATGACAGACCAAGCCCTGTGACTCCTTTAACCGCCTAATCTCTATGGATGAGTGCTCCATATATCACTACGACTCCGAGGCTAAAGGGCAAAGCCAGCAGTGGAAATTTAGATTCACCTCCGTTGGAAGTAGCGAAGACCGATTATTATAGGGCACGATGTGACGACTTTATTTTTGTCTGCCTTAGTGAGGTGCTAACACATTATGCTCATAAACGGCAATCCGCCACAGGAACATACTGCCGAAATCTCTTGGATCGCCAACGAGGCATCGCGGTAAGCTGAACAATCGGATGATTTTTTACACTACATCCGTGGTAGAGGCAGGCGATCATTCAAATTTAGCACAACTTGGAAATATAAAAATGTCTTGATGGCACAAGATTTTGACGATCTAAAGCGCCAGTAGGACACACGACATCCCTCAGGAGGACATCCAGCAACTCCGTCAATCAGTGCCAAGCCGAATAACTGCTAACATGAGGGTCAGAGGCGGACCAAAGCCTTACAGACGCTTAATTTGTGATGCTCTTTCTCTTGAATAAATCATCCAATTTTTTCTGAAATTGTAATCATTTCTTTGTCTGCACGTGTACATCACATTGAAACTTCCCCTTTGATTGCAAAATATGACTATGCTGGTAAACCTTGTACGTTTCTTGTTTTTCTAACTCCAGAGTGAAGCTGAACGTACTCAGACTGTTATCTCTTTGCTTATTCTGATCATTTCTAAACTGATATACAATATTTTAGCGCAATGCAATCTGACTTTTAATCATTCCTACAAAAGAATAGCCCTGACTAACAATAGCCTATACGCTTCGTGAATCACTTACTTCACAAAAATCTTTGTCACTCGAACTACTGCAATACAGCGAGCGCCAATAATGCCAGCTGAATAAAAGATTCTAACTACTGAAGGCACTAACTACTGATAGGCATATGGTTAGCAAATGAAAGATTTTGATAGACAATGAACAATGGACACACGTCCAGCTCGTCCGGTCATATTAACATCTCAGAACGAGCCGTCATACTGCATATCTTTATACATGTACAATGTGTGCAAATAGAAGTTTCTGTATTCTTCTCTACCAACCACCTTCTACTCCAAATTCCTTTGGATTTTTAGTCAAATACTGCTTAAACGAGTAACGCTCTGGAAATGGAATGAGTTCTCATTTGTCGTCAGATAATATGAGAATATGCTTTCGTGTATTTTTTTTTTTTTCCTGTAAGGGTCACTTACTTAATGTGTGAATACCTAGTGACGTTACTATTTGACGTCACAGTTACATCAAATAATGAATCTGTATTGCATTTTCTTGTAGTTTTCAATGTCTCATTGTTGCACTGTACAACATAATGTACCACACTAGTAGCAACAGTGGAAAACGGCTCCGTATTTGTGGTAGAAAATTTCACGGTTGGGTCCCGCTTTTGCACATCTGAGCACTGGGTCAGCCCAGCTCCAGATAAATGTCTGATAATAAGACTGCGTTTTTCATTAAATGGGCTCCTTTGACTAAATGGCTGGTTATTTCATTTGGTCCTGCCTTTCAGATCATAAAAAAAAGAAACCATTATTCACAGTGGTCGTATAAACACTAGGAGTGGTAACAATATCAGAATAACTGTCGTATTTACTTTTTCATCCTTTTCATGGCGAAACGCAGAGAAACCTCTCACTGTCTCATCATTGTCACTGTCGTCGCAAAGTAATTCTGGCTGAATTTTCCGGCATCTTGCATCAAGAAAGAAGAAAAATATGTCATATTTTTTAAGTAGGGTTGCTATATATCACGACCGTCACCGTTATGGACTTTCTTTTCCCGACATACCGACAGGACCCAATTTTGTCCCGATTTTGCGAAATACTGTTATGAGCTTGGCTCAAGTACCGAAGTAACGCCGACTGATTGAACAACATGTAAATGCAGCCTCAGTTAGTTTTATTGATTCAACAATTTGATGTTGATAAGGCCGCCTCACAGATGGCGTTGCACGTTGCGTATTCTGTATTGACAATGCGAACACTTTTCTAGATATAGTGCCATCATTCGAGAAAATACCATACTTCTCCAGTAGTACGGGGCTGAAACTACACTCCTGGAAATGGAAAAAAGTACACATTGACACCGGTGTGTCAGACCCACCATACTTGCTCCGGACACTGCGAGAGGGCTGTACAAGCAATGATCACACGCACGGCACAGCGGACACACCAGGAACCGCGGTGTTGGCAGTCGAATGGCGCTAGCTGCGCAGCATTTGTGCACCGCCGCCGTCAGTGTCAGCCAGTTTGCCGTAGCATACGGAGCTCCATCGCAGTCTTTAACACTGGTAGCATGCCGCGACAGCGTGGACGTGAACCGTATGTGCAGTTGGCGGACTTTGAGCGAGGGCGTATAGTGGGCATGCGGGTGGCCGGGTGGACGTACTGCCGAATTGCTCAACACGTGGGGCGTGAGGTCTCCACAGTACATCGATGTTGTCGCCAGTGGTCGGCGGAAGGTGCACGTGCCCGTCGACCTGGGACCGGACCGCAGCGACGCACGGATGCACGCTAAGACCGTAGGATCCTACGCAGTTCCGCAGGGGACCGCACCGCCACTTCCCAGCAAATTAGGGACACTGTTGCTCCTGGGGTATCGGCGAGGACCATTCGCAACCGTCTCCATGAAGCTGGGCTACGGTCCCGCACACCGTTAGGCCGTCTTCCGCTCAGGCCCCAACATCGTGCAGCCCGCCTCCAGTGGTGTCGCGACAGGCGTGAATGGAGGGACGAATGGAGACGTGTCGTCTTCAGCGATGAGAGTCACTTCTGCCTCGGTGCCAATGATGGTCGTATGCGTGTTTGGCGCCGTGCAGGTGAGCGCCACAATCAGGACTGCATACGACCGAGGCACACAGGGCCAACACCCGGCATCATGGGTTGGGGAGCGATCTCCTACACTGGCCGTACACCACTGGTGATCGTCGAGGGGACACTGAATAGTGCACGGTACATCGAAATCGTCATCGAACCCATCGTTCTACCATTCCTAGACCGGCAAGGGAACTTGCTGTTCCAACAGGACAATGCACGTCCGCATGTATCCCGTGCCACCCAACGTGCTCTAGAAGGTGTAAGTCAACTACCCTGGCCAGCAAGATCTCCGAATCTGTCCCCCATTGAGCATGTTTGGGACTGGATGAAGCGTCGTCTCACGCGGTCTGCACGTCCAGCACGAACGCTGGTCCAACTGAGGCGCCAGGTGGAAATGGCATGGCAAGCCGTTCCACAGGACTACATCCAGCATCTCTACGATCGTCTCCATGGGAGAATAGCAGCCTGCATTGCTGCGAAAGGTGGATATACACTGTACTAGTGCCGACATTGTGCATGCTCTGTTGCCTGTGTCTATGTGCCTGTGGTTCTGTCAGTGTGATCATGTGATGTATCTGACCCCAGGAATGTGTCAATAAAGTTTCCCCTTCCTGGGACAATGAATTCACGGTGTTCTTATTTCAATTTCCAGGAGTGTATTTAAGCAGCGCCACGCTAAAGAATCGAGCAGTTTCCATTTCAATAGCGATCAGATAAGACGATTCTTTCTAAACCTAATACGAACAACGAGTGCAAGTTAGTGATGTTGGAAGTGTTTACTAGGGGTATGGGCATGAAGTGTATAGTAACATGTACTTCGATGACTAAAGTTATATTGTCGACTGTTTACCGTCTAATAAACTTATCATAGCTGATGAAAATGCGTAAGGGTGGAAAGCGAAAGTGTCACTTTTCGGGTGACTACACAAAAAGAGTAGCATTTGTCAAGAAAGTACGTACGGATCAGGAAATGTTGTGTGAGATTTGCAGCTATTTCATTTCAGTAACTCACGGAGATGAGGCAGATGTGAGGCATTACATTTCTACGAAGAATGATACAAATAGATTAGCGATAGCATCGACATGAAAGCCTATCTCTACATTCATGATTAAAGAATGTCCCCAGCAAGAACTGCTCGTTGCCACTGCAGAACTAACAACAGCTTATAAAGTTGTCAAGCATCATCAACTTAAATGTACCGTAAAACTGAATGCCGCAATGTATCCTCACTCCAAAATCGCCGCAAAGCAGTCCACTGCTAGGACCAAAATTGCGTTCTAAATAAAAAGCAATTATATTTAATAAATGTTTTACTTCGTTTCTACACCACTATCTCAGTGTCCCGACGAGATTTGACAACCCTGTCCTTCGACTAAGGAAAGATGATATACAAAAAATAATCATAAAGACGACAAGATGATATACAAGAAATATTCATAAATAATTATATTTACTTACCTTCAAATGAATAAATATTTTATTCGATGTTCTGTAAACTATATCTTGCGGAAGAGAAGATCCACTTGCGTCCGGCCACGCATGATAATACAGTAGAGGAATGACAGTACTCGCGTCGGTTGAGACGTGCAATAATGGAATTTTATTGTGAAACAATAATATCAGCAACGATACGCATAACTGAAGAAAGATCGAATTACACGGAATGAACGTTCTACTGCAGTGCTTGTCAAACCGAATCACGTGTTCGTGCAGCCCGGGGTTCTCAGCCTATTTTATGATAATTTGCTTCTCACATCTAACAAAAACGACAACTAACGTTAACAGGTACTGAAGAGCGTATTTTTCGTGTTCAACAACAAATATACCTACAGGGACAGTAATATTGTAAGATACGCCTAATTTTAATTGACGTCGGTGAATTCGACCGTGAGTTATGTAAAGTCTGCCGGAGACCTGAGGGGCCGAGAGTAAGTAGCGTGGCCATTGCGGGCTTAAAAGAAGTGAGAAGGGAAAGATGTTGCTGTTTGACTTCCATTGCACTCACGGCAATGCTTAACTCGCACCGATCAACTACTGTGGCATAAATGTCAAACGAAAGCAGCATGGATTCGTGATTAAGCGTTATAGAGAGCGTCATATTCAAATCTGGTACAGCAGAACATGTTTGCAGTTTGTAGCAAGTAATACGTCTGAACTCATATCAAGGCTGCTGTAACACAATACAATGAAGATAAGAAAATGACATCTAATACGTTTAGTACATATTTGTGATCATTTCATACATCGCAGTTACTGTTACTAAGTAATATAATATTAATTATATAGGTTATCAATTAGTAGTAAGATCAGTAGGGGAAGGTGTGGTAAAGTCGCCGGGACGGGAAAAAAAGACCACCGCATATTTGTTGCCCTGAACAGAGGTGCTGCCTGCCGAGAAATGATCAGACCGGTTCTAAAACACATCGTCATTGTTGTCAGTGATACTGTAAAAACTTTGGAAGTCTAGTGTCAGGCAAGTCATTTATACACTACTGGCCATTAAAATTGCTACACCAAGAAGAAATGAAGATGATAAACGGGTATTCAATGGACAAATATATTATACTAGAACTGACATGTGATAACATTTTAACGCAATTTGGGTGCATAGATCCTGAGAAATCAGTACACAGAACAACCACCTCTGGCCCTAATAACGGCCTTGATACGACTGGGCATTGAGTCAAACAGAGCTTGGATGGCGTGTACAGGTACAGCTGCCCATGCAGCTTCAACACGATACCACAGTTCATCAAGAGTAGTGACTGGCGTATTGTGACGAGCCCCAGTTGCTCGGCCACCATTGGCCAGACGCTTTCAGTTGGTGAGAGATCTGGAGAATGTGCTGGCCAGGGTAGCAGTCGAACATTTTCTGTATCCAGAAAAGCCCGTACAGGACCTGCAACATGCGGTCGCGCATTGTCCTGCTGAAATGTAGGGTTGCGCAGAGATCGAATGAAGGGTAGAGCCACGGGTCGTAACACATCTGAAATGTAGCGTCCACTGTTCAAGGTGCCGTCAATGCGAACAAGAGGCGACCGAGACGTGAAACCAATGGCACCCCATACCATCACGCCGGGTGATACGCCAGTATGGCGATGACGAATACACGCTTGCAATGTGCGTTCACCGCGCTGTCGCCAAACACGGATGCGACCATCATGATGCTGTAAACAGAACGTGGATTCATCCGAAAAAACGACGTTTTGCCATTCGTGCACCCAGGTTCGTCGTTGAGTACACCATCGCAGGCGCTCCTGTCTGTGATACAGCGTCAAGGGTGACCGCAGCCATGGTCTCCGAGCTGATAGTCCATGCTGCTGCAAACATCGTCGAACTGTTCGTGCAGATGGTTGTTGTCTTGCAAACTTTCCCATCTGTTTACTCAGGGATCGAGACGTGGCTGCACGATCCGTTACAGCCATGCGGATAAGATGCCTGTCATTTCGAGTGCTAGTGATACGAGGCCGTTGGGATCCAGCACGGCGTTCCGTATTACCTTCCTGAACCCACCGACTCCATATTCTGTTAACAGTCATTGGATCTCGACCAACGCGAGCAGCAATGTCGCGATATGATAAACCGCAATCGCTATAGGCTACAATCCGACCCTTATCAAAGCCGGAAACATGATGGTACGCATTTCTCCTCCTTACTCGAGGCATCACAACAGCGTTTCACCAGGCAACGCCGGTCAACTGCTGTTTGTGTATGAGAAATCGGTTGGAAACTTTCCTCATGTCAGCATGTTGTAGGCGCCGCAACCGGCGCCAACCTTGTTTGAATGCTCTGAAAAGCTAATCATTTGCATATCACAGCATCTTCTTCCTGTCGGTTAAATTTCGCGTCTGTAGCACGTCATCTTCGTGGTGTAGCAATTTCAATGGCCATTAGTGTATTATTATTGTTATCTTACTTGTATATCAAAGTTTACGCCTTTGTCCCACAAATGTAGTTCCTTTTCAGTTCCTTTAGTTTGGTAGTATTGTCTGTCGGTCACTAGTGCCGACATCAAGTCCTAATGGGAAAAGTGCCCACACTACTTGTTGGGAAAAGTTGTCAAGTTGGTTATCAAAATAAGAGTTAGTTACTTCCAAAACACGCATACGATAGATGAATCTGACTTCTAAACTCTTTTATACACTAAGCTACCATCCACCATTCTATCCGTTTGTGACAGTTACGAATTAATTTTCTTCTTGTATTTAAAACCGCCTGTGTTCTGTTGTTTTCTGCCTAATACGAAAGTTCGTTTGAATACGATTGCTGCAACCGCTTGGTAGCCTTTAAGATACTAGAAGCTGAAGATTCCTGGAAAATATACCTGGAAGTCAACAATCATGCGATCTTGTTGCAATGGCACTAGCCACATTGTTCGCTTATGTACGGAAAATTTTTCACTATATAACTCTTAAAAAATGTGTCTGGTTCCTATATATTATTTTCTTTTCCACTTAAAAAATATTTGGTGTGGTACCTTATAATACTTAGATTCAGAGTGTGTAAGTGGTAAGCTTTCATCGGTACCGCCGGTTTGGTGAAAATGTAATTGTCCTTTAAGTGGCCCCTTTACCGTCATCTATCTTCCGCACTCCCCTCTACCCCCCACCCCCATGCTTACGCGACCGAAGATGTCGCCCCACAATATTAGTATGGGGTCTTGAACGAAAATGATTGACGACTGTGTGCAGAATGTGGGCTGAGAGTAAACTTGAAGATAGACGTAAATAATGAGAAGTGACAGCGTTGAGATTAACGATGAAATTAACACCGAAGTCGGAGACCTAAAGGGAAGAATGAATTATGCTATCATGGAGGCAAAATAGCGTATACGAACAAAGCAAGCAGGATATGAAAAACAGACTAGCTCAACCAGACAGGACATTCCTGGCGAAATTAAGCCTACCAGCATCAAACATTGTTCTTAATCTGAGAAACAAATTTCTGAGAATGTACGTCTAGAGCATAGCACTATATGCAAACGGACTGTGGGGGAGCGCAGAAGAAGAGACTCGACGTGTTTGACAGAAGGGGGCTGGAAATTAGGTGGACTGTTAAGATAAGCAATCTGGAGGTTCTCCACAGGTTTGGTGGGAACAGAAATTTGGGGAAAACACTGACAAGAAGAAGGAACGGGATGATAAGACTGATTGGGACATCAGTAAATACCTTGCGTGGTACCGGAGAGAGCTGTAGAAGGTAATAACTTTGAACAAGAGTAACAATAATAATAATGAAGTGCAAAAATAGGTATTGTCCTTTTCGAACGAACCATCCCAGTATTTGCCTTAAGTGATTAAGAGAAAGCACGAAAACCTTAAACGTGGATGACTAGACGCGGAAGCGAATTACTGTCATCATGACTCTGATTTCAGTGTAATAAAAACAACAGTATCCTTTTCAGAGGAAAGTAATAAAGGCTGATCGACATCAGGGAGAAAAATTGGACAGATGAGTAGATGGATTTAGGAACTGCTGGGAGAGACAGGAAAATAATAACGTGGTCAGCGAACGGTATGAAGGGAAGACGTAGTCATGACTGTAATTGAAAATTAAAAGAATATTTCTGTAGTCATAATGCTTTAATTATCGTCTGGAAAAACAAACTTGCACAATTAGTATCTTGTTTATTTGTAACATTCGCCAGTGCAAAATATACCAGTGTCTAATGGTACACAGCACCTACACATCAGTAAATCTGAAACTGTGTCGTGAATACAAATGTGAAACTTGGAGCTACCGGTTATACAGTAACTGATTTATGCGCCGTTTAAAATGCAGACGACATATAGTTGTATTCCTGAGCATATAGATGTATTACGACTGTTCAACATGGCTGAACACACAAAACATGTCTTGGCATAAATAGTCTACTGAAAGAAGAAGCTAACTAGGGTATTTGTCCAAGTAATGTAATTCATATCCACGCAGCTGATCCATCACTACCACGAGTTACTACAAGAGAAGAGTGCTGTCTGTTACACTCGTACATCGATGTAGCCTCGCGTACTTTCGGGCACTAAGAGCCCTTTTTCGTGATCATCACAGCTGCTTGATTATTTGTTGCTGATAATGAGCACTCGCAGTCGCTAAATAATCATGCAGCTAGACGTCAATGTGTAACAATCGTGCCTGAGGTGGTAGATTTTTGTATGTATGAAGTTAGATCTAGTCTGCGTAGTTTCGCGAACAGCGTAGTTGAAGAAATCTGAGGGACAGACTCGAATAAGAAAATGCTGCAAGAGTACTGGTACTGGACTTGATTAGAAACCAAGGGCTATAAAGTTTGTGTCACAGCAGAACTGTGTGTGCCTCTGTCCAACTTTAAATTACTGTTATTTGAGAAAAATAGTTTGTAAGTTAACTCTCCCAGTCCTGTACCCCGAAGAGATCCTACGCTGATAAAGAGAGCGTGAGAGATAAGACCATGACTCCGCTTCGCACTTCTGCTTAGTCACACATCTTGAGCTGCCTGCGGCTAAAAAGACGTAGTCATCCAACCTTTCGAAGCAAAGAGACACTCCGTAAACGAATGGAAATAAAAAACTACATTTAAACCAATTAAATAAAAAAGATGATCAAAGCCTTTTCGATAAAATCAAATACTGCACTGGACCTGGCGAGATTCGAGCCCACAATATGTGGAGCTACTATTTTTTTTTTTTTTTGTTGGTCTCAGTCTATTCGTTCAGTTTCATCGTTGATTCGCTGACTCAGTAATTTTATTTTATTACAGGGGGCAGCTAATGCTCTGACCGAACACGCTGAGCTACCGTGCCGGTAATCCATTACACCACGCAGCGAGACTGATGCAATGTTTTTTACGCTTTTGCGGGTCATAAAAAATTCCGAATTTTTTCCCTAAATTATTCGCTAATGAGCGCCCACCAGGGTGAATGACTGCAGTGTGTGATACCTGGGATGTTAGCCCACATAACCGTATAGATACTTTGAAAAGGGCGATCGCACCACTGAAGACCTCTCCTTGTTACATCTAAAGTGTGTAAGAGGTAAGCTATCAATACTCACGTATTGGTGAAAATGCAATTTTCGTTTGTGGCCTCTTTATACCCATCTCTCTTCCCCCTTCTCCCCCCCCCCCTCCATTGTTTACCCTACCGAAGATGTCGCCCTGCAATATCAGTACAGACTTCTTAACGAAAAAGATTGACGTCCACTCTTGTACTGTGAACAGAATGTGGACTGAGAGTAAACCGAAGACAGACGAAAATGATGAGAAGTAACAGGAATGAGAATAATGATGAAATTAACATAAAAATTGGAGACCTCAAGTAGCGAAGGAATTATGCTATCATAGAAGTATAATAGCATGTGACGAACAAACCAAGGAGGATATAAAAAAACTAACACAGCCAGAGGGGACATTTCTGGCCAAACTAAGTGTACTAGTATCAAACATCGGTCTTAATCTGAGGAAGAAATTTCTGAGAAGGTACTTCTGGAGCATATCACTAAATGCAAGCGGACTGTAGGGGAAGCGAAGAAAAAGAGACTCGAAGTGTTTGAGAGATGGTGCTATAGAAAGAGACTGAAAGTTAGGTGGACTGTTAATATAAGTAATGAGAAGGCTCTCCACGGAATGGGTGAGAATAGAAATGTGTGCAAAACATTGACAAGAAGATGGGACGGGATGGAAGGACTGGTTAAGACATTAGTAAATACCTTGCGTGGTACCAGAGAGAGCTGTAAAGGGTAATAACTTTGGGGTATGGCCGAGATTAGAATATATCCACCACATAATCGTAGACGTTGTGTATAACTGCTACTCTGAGATGGAGAGGCTGGCAAAGGAGAAGAACACGTGGCGGGTCGGGTCAGTCAGACATCTGAGACAAAAGAATAATAACGGTAATAATAACAAGAACAATAATAATCATGAGAGTCGAAAATCGGTAGTGTCCTTTTCGAAGGAACCATCCCAGCATTTGCCTTAAGTGATTAAGAGAAAGCACGAAAACCTTACATGTGTATGACCAGACAGTGATCTGAATTACTGCCGTCACGATTGTGATTTCAATGTCATAAGCACAACACTACCCTGTTCGGTGTTATTTCCAGAGGGGCTTAATATAAGATGATCATACCGAAGAGAACAACTGAATAAACGAAGACGTGGATTTAGTAACCGCTGGGAGACGCAGGGAAATAATAACAGTGGTCAGGAAACGGTGTGGAGGGAAGCTGTAGTTATGACTGTAATTGAAAATTACAAGAATTTTTCTGTACTCATGACGCTTTAATTATCTTCTGAAAAAAAATAAACTTGCATAATTACCTTTTTGTTTATTTGAAACATTCCCTAATGTTCAATATTCCAGTGTCTAATGGTGCACTGCATCATTGCATCAGTAAATCTAGGGGTGTGTGTTGTGAGTACAAATGTGAGACGAGGAGCTACCAGTTATAGAAAAACTGATTGCTGCGAAGTTTAAAATGCAGCCGATACAAAGTTGCACTAAAAAATGGCTCTGAGCACTATGGGACTTAACATCTGAGGTCATCATCCCCTAGACTTAGAACTACTTAAATCTAACTAATATAAGGACATCACACACATCCATACCGGAGGCAGGATTCGAACCTGCGGCCGTAGCAGGAGCGCGGTTCCAGACTGAAGCACCTAGAACCGCTCTGTCACAGCGGCCAGCCAAAGTTGTACACCTAAGAATATAGATGTATTACGTCTGCTGAACATTGGTTAAAACACGAAACGTGTCTTGGCATAAACAAAGTCATACTGAAAGAAAGAGCTAGTTTCGGGATTTGTTCAGTTGTTATCATTCATATCCACGGAGCTGAGCCACCATTTCGAATTACTTACTGTTATACAATGATGTAGGCACGCATACCTTCAGGCACTAAGGACTTCCATTTCGTGGTCATCACAGCTGTTTTATTATCTGCTGTTGATAATGAGCACTAAATAATCATGCTGCTGGAAATGAATGTGTAATAATCGTGTTTGAAGTGGTATATTGTTGCATGTATGGAGTTAGAGATAGTCTGTGTAGTTTCGCGAACAGGGCCGTTGAAGAAATCTCAGAGACAGACTTGAATAAGAAAATGTCACAAGTCTATTGGTATTTAACTTGCTTAGAAATAAAGGGCTATAAAATTCGTGTCACAGGAGAGATTGTGTGTGTCTCTGTTCAGGATTAAAGTACTGTTAGTTGAGAAAACAAATTTCTAAGTTAACTCTCGCGTTCCGTACTCGATGAGATCCTCCGCTGATAAAGAGAGCGTGAGAGATAAGGCCATGTCGCTGCTACGCACGTGGGCTGAGTCACACTTCTCGATCCGGCCTGCGGTTAAAAAGACTTAATCATCCAACGTTGCAAGAAAAGTCAGCCTTCACAGCAACTGGCCTCGCACACGAGTATGGCGCAACTTACTGCAACTCGTCTAGTTTCATGGACAGTTATGCTTTCCTACGTTTTACACATTACGATGGCGTCTTACAAACTCAAAACCAGTCAAACGAATTGACATAAACGACCTCCAATCTCCAACTTTCGTTTAAAAACCTTACCCCACTTCGCCTCCGTCTTAGATGTGTACGTCCGACACAAGATATTTAAAATCTTCGAAACGGCCTGATACTGAAAGTATGCCTTAACTGTAGGTTTATTGCTCCATTTAACTAGTCACTTCTACGATAGTTAGACATCACATACTGAAATGCAGACATTACTTAATGTCAAAAATGAGTTTAATTGCCTTCAAGCACTCATTTTAAGGGCTATACATTGTTAAGTTGGTAATGTGTAAGGAATAGGAAAGAATAAAATGTACTCTAATGAAAATTAAAGTGAAAGCACTAAAAACTGAAAAAATAACAATTTCGAATATTAACAGTCTGTATTTGCAGCCTTTTAGAACAAAAAAGATTATTTTATTTTAATAATACGTGAGATGTTGACTGTTAGTAGAGCAAGATTAAGTTTCAATGGCGTTTGGAATAAGTTCGAGGTTATGAATAATAGAATACTACTGGTGACGAATTATCACTGAAACGTGTTTGAACGAGGAGAAGACATTGATTGAGTGCATAGCGGATGAACAGTCAATATAGTTGGTTAAAGCTTTCCTTGAGATTTTAATGCATATCCAGTACACAAAAGTACACCAGTTTGAAACGTGTAATACATCACGATGCGGTAAATAACCTTACACAGCTTGAAAGAAACAGAAATTCCGAAAAAACCTGCACGACTGTGAACGACCGGTGATGGAATTTCATTCGTGGCGCTAGCAACGATTTATTTCGATATATCAATGACGTTTCGAACGATACAGAGACTTTAGAAATAAGACTAGAGAAGCTACGCACTTTCAGCCTATCGTACTCTTATCATTTTCAGTTATTATTGGTTTATAATCGACGAGCTCTTCGTTTGAAACGTGACGTGTAAATGAGTACGATTAATGCAAGACAGAAGGACACATACTCTGAGGTCGACAACTACCACTGAAATGTCAAATTCTGCAGAGTCTCGACGCACTGAAATATGATAACTGATTTTTTCTACCCTCTGCAAAAGGGTCTATAACGAACTCTTGTAGTTCTTGCACGTTTGAACGTATCCATGTTTTGGTCAAGTGCAAAAGATTTCTCAGGTCTCAATAGAGCAATCTGATGTCAAAAATTTTGAGAATACTCAATGTTGACCAAATCTGCATTGAGAGTCCTTGAGAAATTAGTCGCTGATAAAACAATGTCACCGTCAGTGTAGTGACACACAGCTTTCGTCAGAACTCATCACGATAGAGAGAAGTTTAGAACTGAAACACGAGTCTGGCAAAGAATTTTCGTACTATCGAAACTAATGTGAGCAACGTTAGAGGAAGGTACCAAATCTTGTAACTGCGGGAACGAAGAAGGAATGCGTGCTAATGGGGCACGTCTGAAACACATTCTTGACATTGTACTCTGAATTAATTTTCTCTCTGCTTTTGACTGAGTGCTTATCTGATACGTCCTGCCAGATTAAAAGTACATCGGGCCGGGATTCGAACCAGGGCGAATACTATTGACGATTGATGTCTGCCGACACGACTGACAACCCGCCACGCAGCTGTGGAAGGTAGGAACGGACGTAAGATGGCAGAAGCAAAGCTGTGAATCTGTTCATGAGTCGTACCTGAATCGCTCACTCGGTAAGAGCGTTTTCCCGGAAAAGCCTAAGGTTCGAGCTGAGGTTTCGATGTGGTACACAGTTTTAATTTGCCATTGTCCTCTCGACGACGGAAGAAATTACTGTAGCTGGCTTTAAAAGTACTCCTGAAGAACAGCATATTGTGATGAACCAGTTGATAAGTTTTGCATTTGGTGTATTTGAGTATATTGTGTGGAAGACCGAGAAAAGAAATACGAAGAGGAGTTAAAATGGCACAGAACGAGTTTTTTTTTTGTGAAATAAAAATAGTTTACATAACAGAGCTTCCGGTATGTCTTTAACGGAGAGTACACTACTACTTTCGATTTGTGTCGTAAATTATGCAGTAATTGCATGTGACTCAGTGAGCAATGAAGAGGCACTTGTGGAGAACTTGTAAAAAATACAGGAAACAGAGTAACGGGTCGTGAAACTGACAGGAATGGGAGACGAAATTATTACTGTGATTAGAATGGACAGCATGTTTGGCAGAACCTGTAGATAGGCGAATTGATGGTAGTTGGACAAAGCATTTCTCAGCTGAATTTCAAGAGGAAAGGCTAGAGTGAAGTGACGTTCTGGCAGAATGTGGGTAGACGACATAGAACATGTGGGAGCAATTTGGGTGAGTGTAAATGACAACCATAATCCACGGAAAAGTCCGGAAGGAGGAAGAAACAATGATTAACGTGTGTCGTTGCGTCGAAGATTGCATCATTAGATGTGGATTTCAACCTAGCGTTGGAAGAAGAGTAGCGATGGAAACATCAGTTCTCTTGCAAGCAACCATCACAAATTTGCTCAAACTATAAAGGTAAATCATGGGAAACCTACATGATAATGACCATATAGGGAATTTAATTTCCGGCCCTCCTGCTACCATTCCAGTGTTCTACCAATTAGTCACCTCTCTTGGTAAGTCCGAAATGGTCCTTTATCCGGCATTTCTTTTAGAATGGCTGTTTCTAGTAATGCTGCTTCTGATCACGATGGTGTAATAAAGATTTTTCGTCTGTTAACAGTGCTACTCTGTATTCTTATTACATGAGATAAGACCTTTTTCATGCCAACGATTACCTTATTATCTTCTTGATATTATACAAGTTATTAAACGAATTTCGTAACAGATGAAGTTTAGATATTTAATTGTCCCATTCACATTCAGTTCATCAGAGGTAGAGTAAAAAAGTATAGAGAGAAATCGGCTGCGACCTTTCTGAAGAAAACGATGTACTCGAGTAATGCTTTACAGCTGCATGTAATTTTCATTAAACGCGATTTGCGTGTACAGTGCAACATGCGTCACTCATTGTGCAATCCGAGAAAACTGTAACACTTCATAGTTGCTGGAAGCGGTATCTACCAAGTGTATCTGAAATGAGTAAGATAGTGCTACAAATTTAAAACAGATTACCGAGCATTCGAGAAGGCGTCTTTATCTAGAGGTCAGTTTAACATTTGTAAGGCAGCGTCTTGAGCAAAATATGACAATGGAACGCACAGCCCTGTCCTATATAGCCATCTCAGTACACTGTTTAGTCTTCTTTTGGACTGTTAACATTACCTGGCGTGTAGTTTAATAATAACGATATTATTTTCCCATTAATAAAGAGTTCCCTTTACGCAGTACTGCAACGCACACTTGTTACGCTCTTACAACACTTCTGTTGATGGCAGAAGAGCATAAAATGATGCGAAAAGTTCGAAATTTTCGGAATGACAGATGTAAGATATGGGGAAGACGGATATTATAAAACAAGAACCAACTGGGAAAAATGAGGGTGGAAGGGAAAAAAAACAGGTGCTACGATTAGAAACGAAATAAGAATAGGATGTACACTTCAGCCATACTGTTGAATCTATAAACTGAAGAAGGAATGACTCAAAAATTTGGCCAGGTGTTAGTAGTACGGGTTCCGTAAAATTATATGTATCACCCATTTCTGGAATCGATTATACTGGCAATTTTTGTCTATTATCGACACTGATACTGGCTAGATATCGGTCCCAAGGTTTCGAAGACATTCAAGAATGTTTTAACTTCGAGTCTGAAGTAGGATATACTGAATAGGGCCAGAAAGGTAGCAACAATAGAATCATCTTGACGGAAAATGTTACTAATTGCGAAGTTACACTACAAAAATTTCCTTTACAAAGAAATTTGATCAAATATTCTCCATATTTCTTTGACAAATATCTTTGACGTGGCGCAAAACGGGCTTTTACACTCCACTCAAATATTTCGCCATAGTTTCTACACTGCGTATGCGCCAGCATCACGTGTGTTCACAGAATTTGTGGCCATGGCTATATTTATAAACACTACGTTAAACGGCAAACAACTGCAGCGACGCTAGGGCTCCAAACGGCTACATTTCTTCATTCAGTTAACAGAAGATGAACACTTTCTTTCGGCAAATTTAAGGCGAGGCGCTAGATTTCATCAAAGAAAATTTGACGATTATCTAACTTTGATAAAGTTCCATATTACCCTATCAAATTTTATTTGACAAAGAAACTTTGTCAAAAGATTTTGGCAGTACAATATCGGTTTACAGACTAACTGAAAATAAAGTGGAGTGTACAGAGATCAAAACCCTTAAGCACCTTTAATATACTGTGTTACGTTTCAAAAACGATTATACAACATGTTACAAAACAAGTAAGCCGATGATACACCACATAAATCAGCCATTAGGTCCTGATTAAATTTGTTGTGGAACGCCATAGAAAAATAACTTCTTTTGACAAGGAAAGACCTGCAGCGCAAAATCTTTTTGAGCGTTTACTAACTGCATGGCCATGCTGCCGGCTACACAGGTTTCCAGAGATAAACGGATCAGTGGCCTTGACGCATGACATAATTCGCTTATCGTTACATGGATAAATGGCCGGCGCCAGCGCCAATGTTCGCAGTCTCTGCAGACCTGTGTACCCAGTCACACAGCAGCGCCAGTAAGTCGGTCCACATAGCAATGGGCATCGAGAAATACAAGGGACGCGTAGCCCTGGTTACTGGCGCCAGCGCAGGCATCGGTGCTGCCATAGTGCAGGCGCTGCTGAAGCATGGACTCACCGTCGTGGGAATGGCCAGGAGGGCCGAAAAAGTTAAGGTAAGGACTCTCCAGCACTGCAAAGTATTCGGGTTAACACCTGTGCTATCAAGAAAGCTGTTAGATCGCAATATAGTTCAAGACGCAATGCTGAGACCACTGCTAATTCGTAACATGTAACGGGTGTCCGGGAAGTAAGGACGTATTTGAACTTTGCAACATTTTCTCGTACGACGGTTAGCAGCCGTGGTTTTTTCATGCTTGTTATCCGCCATCCTTTCCATTAGTAGGTAGATAGGATTTCTGTGGTGAGCATTGTTTATTTTCGTCATGGAGCAGGTGACAACTGAGCAACGTATCCAAGTGATAAAAAGTTATTAGAAAAACAGTGAAATTCCCACGGCAACCGTTCGACAAGCGGAGAACGGGAACTTCACAAAAAGAATAATTTTTTCAGATGAGGCGCACTTCCACCTCGGTGGGTACATTAATAAGCAGAACTGTAGAATTTGGGGTAACGAAAATCCGTGAGTGACTGTGGAAGATAAGATGCTTCTTAAGTAATAGAACCCAGTAAGTTGTCCTCGATGGTGAGTGTTCATCGTAGGTGAGGTATCATCTGGAGTGCCCCAGGGAAGTGTGGTGGGTCCGATTTTGTTTTCCAGCTACATAAATGGTCTTTTGGATAGGGCGGACAGCAATGTGCGGCTGTTTGCTGATGATGCTGTGGTGTACGGGAAGGTGTCGTCTTTTAGTAACTATAGGAGGATACAAGATGACTTGGACAGGATTTGTGATTGGTGTAAAGAATGGCAGCTAACTCTAAATATAGATAAGTGTAAATTAATGTAGATGAATAGGAAAAAGAATCCCGTAATGTTTTAATACTCCATTACTAGTGTAGCGCTCGACACAATCACGTGGATTAAACATTTGGGCGTAACATTGCAGAGCGATATGAAGTGGGACAAGCATGTAATGGCAGTTGTGGGGAAGGCGGATAGTCGTCATCGGTTCATTGGTAGAATTTTGGGAAGATGTGGTTCATCTGTAAAGGAGACCGCTTATAAAACACTAATACGACCTATTCTTGAGTACTGCTCGAGCGCTTGGGATCCCTATCAGGTCGGATTGAGGGAGGACATTCAGAGGCGGGCTGCTAGATTTGTTACTGGTAGGTTTGATCATCACGCGAGTGTTACGGAAATGCTTCAGGAACTCGGGTGGGAGTCTCGGGAGGAAAGGAGGCGTTCATTTCGTGAATCGCTACTGAGGAAATTTAGAGAACCAGCATTTGAGGATGACTGCAGTACAATTTTACTGCTGCCAACTTATATTTTGCGGAAAGACCACAAAGATAAGATAAGAGAGATTAGGGCTCGTACAGAGGCATATAGGCAGTCATTTTTCCCTCGTTCTGTTTGGGAGTGGAACAGGGAGCGAAGATGCTAGTTGTGGTACGAGGTACCCTCCGCCACACACCGTATGGTGGATTGCGGAGTATGTATGTAGGTGTAGATGTAGATGCATCCACAACGCAGGACTGTATGGTGTGGGTTCTGGGCAGGAGTGATCGGCCCGTACTTTTTTTGAAAATGATGAGGGAGCTTACGTCACTGTGAACGGCGACGGATACCGAATCGTGCTTTCTGATTGGTTTTTCAATCTTGAAGAAGACGATTTTTGGTTTCAACAAAATAGTGCGACCTCACACATCCCGTGAAACGATTACTCTGCTGAATGAAAAGTCTCCTCAAAAAATTATCTGTTTACGTGGCAACCAGAAATGGCCAGCCAGATCACGCGATCTTCCGTTTTGAAACTTTCTTGTGGGGATTTGTGAAATCAAAAGCGTACGTGAACAAACTACAAACAATACACCAATTGATGGATGGAATATAAAAAGGCTATTAACGACATCCCCTCGAGAACTTCAATGAACGCATTGCTCGTGGCCGCGGTGCCTTGGGTGGCAAATGGAGGATATTATTTTCATTCATAAATGGGAGAAGATACTTAATGTGATTGTAAAAAAACATTAGATTTTCAATAAATTTTCTATGTACTATAGCATTTTAATACCGTCCCTACTTTCCGGAGCCGGCTGGAGCGGCCGAGCGGTTCTAGGCGCTACAGTCTGGAACCGCGCGACCTCTACGGTCGCAGGTTCGAATCCTGCCTCGTGCGTATGTGTGATGTCCTTAGGTTAGTTAGGGGACTGATGACCTCAGAATTTAAGTCCCATAGTGCTCAGAGCCATATTTTACTTTCCGGACACGCTCTAGTAACATGGTATTTTGGTGCGTTAGTAGGAATATTAGCTGCAAGATCTAGTAATTTCATAGCATAAATGGGACAAACGGAGCTGTGATTGTCGGCTGACGTGTAATATAAGCATGTAGCGAGTGTATGAAGTGCAAGCATATGACCAATAAGGCTAATACTTTTCATAACATTTGGTGCAGAGTGCAAACTATCGACGTTTTAGAGGGAGTATTGGGCACAACATGTCACTTTTGTCTTCAGGCATTGTTGTGTGAGGGGAACGCAGGGTAGTAATATGAATGGTGTGAGTTTAGTGTAGGGCGCACGTCGCCAACATCGAACTGGGATTGCTACGTGAGTTTCATATAACGCCGTTTCTTCACATTTTGCGCTAAGGCATAACGCTTTAATGTTACACGTACTTTTCTGCTTTTACACAGTTACGTATTTAGTGGTAACAGCGAAGGTAATTGTTGCTTCTACTGGTGCAAAATCGAAATACATCTAATGAGGAAAATTGCTTTTCATAGACAAGTATCACAAAGGTCAAATTATGGTTATCTTACTCGTAAATGTGACAGCTTCAGTCAATGTTCATCTGCAGATAAGATTTTATTGTAACAGGTAAGTAGCACAAATGTCAAATCACGGTTATCTTACTCGTAAGTGGCACTACTTCAGATAAGATTCGTTTATAACAGTCTGAGTCATATCCTTTGGATTACGCGCATCTCGACGCCATTTTACGTATTTTCCAGCAGTTACAACATGAAATCGTACACTTACTGCTTTTGATGGGGAGAATGGTGATATGAGATTAAGATTTAAGATTCGGTAAGGATGGACAAAGATTATAAAAATGATGTTGTTGTGGTCTTCAGTCCTGAGACTGGTTTGATGCAGCTCTCCATGCTACTCTATCCTGTGCGAGCTCCTTCATCTCCCAGTACTTACTGCAACCTACATCCTTCTGAATCTGCTTAGCGTATTCATCTCTTGGTCTCCCTCTACGATTTTTACCCTCAACGCTGCTCTCCAATACTAAGTTGGTGATCCCTTGATGCCTCAGAACATGTCCTACCAACCGGTCCCTTCTTCTTGTTAAGTTGTGCCACAAACTCCTCTTCTCCCCAATTCTATTCAATACCTCCTCATTAGTTACTTGATCTACCCATATAATCTTCAGCATTCTTCTGTAGCAGCACATTTCGAAAGCTTCTATTCTCTTCTTGTTCAAACTATTTATCTCCATGTTTCACTTCCATACGTGGTTACACTCCATACAAATACTTTCAGAAACGACTTCCTGACACTTAAACCTGTACTCGATTTTAACAAATTTCTCTTCTTCAGAAACGCTTTCCTTGCCATTGCCAGTCTACATTTTATATCCTCTCTACTTGGACCATCATCAGTTATTTAGCTCCCCAAATAGCAAAACTCCTTTACTACCTTAAGTGTCTCATTTCCTGCCGGCCGAAGTGGCTGTGCGGTTAAAGGCGCTGCAGTCTGGAACCGCAAGACCGCTGCGGTCGCAGGTTCGAATCCCGCCTGGGGCATGGCTGTTTGTGATGTCCTTAGGTTAGTTAGGTTTAACTAGTTCTACGTTCTAGGGGACTAATGACCTCAGCAGTTGAGTCCCATAGTGCTCAGAGCCATTTTTTTTTGTCTCATTTCCTAATCTAATTCCTTCAGCATCACCCGACTTAATTCTACTACATTCCATTATCCTCGTTTTGCTTTGGTTGATGTTCATCTTATATCCTCCTTTCAAGACACTATCCATTCCGTTGAACTGCTCTTCCAAGTCCTTAGCTGTCTCTGACAGAATTACAATGTCATCGGAGAACCTCAAAGTTTTTATTTCTTCTCCATCGATTTTAATACCTACTTCGAATTTTTCTTTTGTTTCCTTCACTGCTTATTCAATATACAGATTGAATAACATCGGGGAGAGGCTACAACCCTGTCTCACTCCCTTCCCAACCACTGCTTCCCTTTCATGTCCCTCGACTCTTATAACTGCCATTTGGCTTCTGTACAAATTGTAAATAGCCTTTCAATCCCTGTATTTTACCCCTACCATCTTTAGAATTTGGAAGAGAGTATTCCAGTCAACATTGTCAAAAGTTTTCTCTAAGTCTGCAAATGCTAAAAACGTGGGTTTGCCTGTCCTTAATCTTTCTTCTAAGATAGGTCGTAATGTCAGTATTGCCTCACGTGTTCGAATATTTCTATGGAATCCAAACTGATCTTCCCCGAGGTCAGCTTCTACCAGTTTTTCCATTCGTCTGTAAAGAATTCGTGTTAGTATTTTGCAGCTGTAACTTATTAAACTGATAGTTCGGTAATTTTAACATCTGTCAACACCTGCGTTCTTTGGGATTGGGATTACTATATTCTTCTTGAAGTCTGAGGGAATTTCGCCTGTCTCATACATCTTGCTCACCAGATGGTAGAGTTCTGTCAGGACTGGCTCTCCCAAGGCCGGCAGTAGTTCTTATGGAATGTTGTCTACTTCGGGGGCCTTGTTTTGACTCAGGTCTTTCAGTGCTCTGTCAAACTTTTCACACAGTATCATATCTCCTATTTCATCTTCATCTACATCCTCTCCCATTTCCATAATATTGTGTAGTGGCGTAGCAAGACAGCCAAGTCACTCGGAGGTAGCCGAAATGCACGCTTTTAAGCTCACGCAGATTGGCGTGAGGTGTGGAACAAGGTAAAGTAATTATCCTATAAAGAAAAGAACGTAGTTCTTGGAATACTTAACTTTAATCCACAATTGGAGAAGATCGCTCTTGTTTAGACATTATTACAATGAATGTAAACTGGTAATGGCGCCTTGCTAGGTCGTAGCAAATGACGTAGCTGAAGGCTATGCTAACTATCGTCTCGGCAAATGAGAGCGTATTTTGTCAGTGAACCATCGCTAACAAAGTCGGCTGTACAACTGGGGCGAGTGCTAGGAAGTCTCTCTAGACCTGCCGTGTGGCGGCGCTCGGTCTGCGATCACTGACAGTGGCGACACGCGGGTCCGACGTATACTAATGGACCGCGGCCGATTTAAAGGTTACTACCTAGCAAGTGTGGTGTCTGGCGGTGACACCACATTTTGTCCTCAAGTTCATCGCCCTTGATAAAAATTATATCAGAAATTAAATCTGGGCCATTTTGTCCTTAAGCACATAAGGTTGAGACACTGCTAATTTCGTGGCTGTCATAGCTCCAAATCGAACTTTTTCGAACACTCCCACTTTGACGTTTTAGAAATCTGTTTCAAATGCCGCCGCAGCATAATTTGTTAAAGAAGAGACTCAGAAATAAGCTAAAGTGCAGTACAAAGCCTAAAAAGTAGTTGTATCCATCTCTTATTTTCTAAAACAAATAACTAATTACTTGTTCTCATTATTTCTGGATTAGTATTATTTCGGATATTTGAAAAACATTCATTTGTTGTCAGATGGTTTTAAGGAGAGAGAATACGAAATGCAGGTCGGTAATACCAATAAGTTCATCGTTAAATACAAATATGAGGAGAGATAAAAGAAGTTTCCGTTCGAAGGACGTACGGTCCGTAACTGGTATGCCAAGCAGGGAAAATAGCCGTGAGTACTGAGGCGATCATGTCACCGACACATCAGGTTGAAGATACCCATTTGCTGAAACATGTTGTCGCGCTGCTTCAACAAGAATCGTAGACCCTTCGAGGCCTCTTTTAAGAGACCGAAGGCGTGGTAATCGCATGGGGAGAGATCAGACCGATAGACTGTGTGGTGGTCTATCCGTGTGCCTCCGACTTGAGTTGGCATAACACAAGACGTGAAGACGTGCGTTATTATGAAACAGCAGCACCTTTTGTCCCGCACAGTTCCAGAACGGTGATTCCCGAGAGACGTGCTGCCTCATACACATCCTTCATTCCCTGATGAATGTCTGTCTGTGTTTCCCTTGGGCGTTCAAGAAAAGAATAACAGCACGTGGGTCTTGTTTGGACGCATTTGGTAATAACGTCGTCATAGTTCACGTTTACCGATTTACCGCTCACACTTTGGAAGTGCACGAATGCCAAACTAACCCCATGCCTACATATCGGTACTTATGCACTCGGATCAGAGCCACCCTACCATATATACGAGGTGCATTCAAGTTCTAAGGCCTCCGATTTTTTTTTTCTAATTAACTACTCACCCGAAATCGATGAAACTGGCGTTACTTCTCGACGTAATCGCACTGCAGACGTACACATTTTTCACAACGCTGACGCCATGATTCCATGGCAGCGGCGAAGGCTTCTTTAGGAGTCTGTTTGACCACTGGAAAATCGCTGAGGCAATAGTAGCACGGCTGGTGAATGTGCAGCCACTGAGAGTGTCTTTCATTGTTGGAAAAAGCCAAAAGTCACTAGGAGCCAGGTCAGGCGAGTAGGGAGCATGAGGAATCACTTCAAAGTTGTTGCGTAACGTTAGCTCTACGTGCGGGTTCGTTGTCTTGGTGAAACAGCACACGCGCAGCCCTTCCCGGACGTTTTTGTTGCAGTGCAGGAAGGAATTTGTTCTTCAAAACATTTTCGTAGGATGCAGCTGTTACCGTAGTGCCCTTTGGAACGCAATGGGTAAGGATTGCGCCCTCGCTGTCCCAGAACATGGACACCATTTTTTCAGCACTGGCGGTTACCTGAAATTTTTTTGGTGGCGATGAATCTGTGTGCTTCCATTGAGCTGACTGGCGCTTTGTTTCTGGACTGAAAAATGGCATCCACGTCTCATCCATTGTCACAACCGACGAAAAGAAAGTCCCATTCATGCTGTCGTTGCGCATCAACATTGCTTGGCAACGTGCCACACGGGCAGCCATGTGGTCGTCTGTCAGCATTCGTGGCACCCACCTGGATGACACTTTTCGCATTTTCAGGTTGTCATGCTGGATTGTGTGCACAGAACCCACAGAAATGCCAACTCTGGAGGCGATCTGTTCAACAGTCATTCGGTGATCCCCGAAAACAATTCTCTCCACTTTCTCGATCATGTCGTCAGACCAGCTTGTGCAAGCCTGAGGTTGTTTCGGTTTGTTGTCACACAATGTTCTGCCTTCATTAAACTGTCGCACCCAGGAACGCACTTTCGACACATCCATAACTCCATCACCACATGTCTCCTTCAACTGTCGATGAATTTCAATTGGTTTCACACCACGCAAATTCAGAAAACGAATGATTGCACGCTGTTCAAGTAAGGAAAACGTCGCCATTTTAAGTATTTAAAACAGTTCTCATTCTCGCCGCTGGCGGTAAAATTCCATCTGCCGTACAGTGCTGCTATCTCTGGGACGTATTGACAATGAACGCGGCCTCATTTTAAAACAATGCGCATATTTCTATCTCTTTCCAGTCTGGAGAAAAAATTAATCGGAGGCCTTAGAACTTGAATGCACCTCGTACAGGCTGCGGCAGTGTGTAGTGACGTTGCGGGCACTTAACTCTGTAACAAAAGAGCGTAAGCGCAACAGACATGAACGAGGGATCACTCTAGCGAAGATATGGGCTTCTTTGAGATAAGCGACTTTATCAAAGGGCAGATTATTATTACGCAGAGGCTGTGAACGAGTACCTTGAAAACGGCGAAAGTGGCGAGGGTGGTCGAATGTTCACGTGCTACTGTCGTGACGATCTACGGATAGAGGTAGAAGGACGGTGAAACTACCACTAGGGGCTAAATGGTTGGACGTCCACGACTCTTCACAGAACGTGGAGTTTGTAGGCTTGTTTGCTCTGTAAGGTAGGATAGATGGCGATCAGAGGCGTCTCTGCCGAAAAAGCACAGTGCTGGTGAATGCACGTTTCGGAGCGCATCGTTCATCATATATTGCTGAACACTGAGTTTCGTTGCAGACCACCCCTGCGTGTTCACACGTTGACCCAGTGGCATTGTCACCGTTGCAGTGGGCACGGGGTCATCGGGATTCGGCCGTCGATCAGTGTAAACATGTCGGCTCTTCGGGTGAATCACAATTGTGCTACTCTATGTCTATGTTCGTCTCCGCACACGGCGTCACTGAAGTGAACGCCAGCACGAAACATGCAGCGCGTCACGGACGCAGGCTGGTGGGAGCACTGTTATGCTATGGGAGAAATTCGCCAGCGTTTGCGTTGGACTTGTGGTGGCAAACTAAGACACGATGACAGCTACGAACCACCTGTATCCCTTCATTCATGATGTCTTCTCCGTCATCTATGTCATCTCTCAGCACTACAATTGTTACTGTATCAGAACCGTGCTATAAGTGTTTGAGAAACATAATAGTGAACTCACGTTGATGTCTCGGCAACCAAATTCACCCAATGTAATTGTTATGGACACCATGTGGGTCGCTACCGGGTGCCATAACAGTGCACACAAATGAGCCACCTGTTATTTATGCGCGTTACTGATACATACCTCCACAAACCTTCCAACAGATTGTGCGATCTTTGATACGCAGAATCAGTGAGGCATTTCGTTTCAGAGACAAACAGCTTCTAAGCAAGTGGTCCTAATGTTGTGGCTCATCAGTATATATATGTTAGAAAGTCTCTACTGAAATCCGCCCTGATAGCCGTGTGTGTTACAGCGCCGCTTCCGGGATGGGAAGATGCGTTGCCCCGGATTGACTCAACTCCGCGAATTAATGACGAGGTCGGCGTGCCGGCCAGCTGGGATGTGGTTTTTAGGCGGTTTCCCACACCCTGCCAGGTGAATACCGCTCTGGTATCCGAGTCCCGCTTGAGACGATTCGTCAACATATAGAAAACTTTCTTCTCTTTCACATAAATAACACTACACACATACAGTTGGGGTACGCATTGGTTGGTTGGATGACTTGGAGGAGAGAACCAAACAGTGAGGTCATTGATTCCGTCGGATTAGGGAAGTAAGTCGACCGTGTCCTTTCAAAGGAACCATCCCTACATTTGCCTCAAGCGATTTAGGGAAATCACAGAAAACGGAAGTCAGGATAGCCAGACGCGGGTTTGAACCGTCGTCCACCCGAATGTGAGTCCAATGTATTAACCACTGCGTCACCTCGCTCGGCAGGATACGCATATTTCGTCCCAGGGTGTAACTGAATGGTGACAAGAAGGGCATCCGGCCGCCCCTTAATCCAACCATGTTAAACCCGTTAATAACCATGCCGACCCTGCGCCGATGCGTGACAAAGGCAAATGAAAAAGAAGAAGACAAAATGTTTGCTGAAGGTGGATGACAGGAGTAGCTTTGTGCGGAAGTGAAGAGTGGTCAATAATCACTTCAGGTCGGAAGAGAATAGAAGCTTTTGAAAAAGTGGTGCTACAGCATACTGCTGAATATTAGAGGGATAGATGGGATAATTAAGGAGTAGGTACTGAATCGGAGAGAAAGTAAAATTATGGTACTTAACTGTAGAATAGGACGGTTGACAATCGTCGATTTGGTAATGAAGGAGAGTTGGGGGGGGGGGGGGGGGGAGGAGAGATCGTAGAGACATAGAGCACAGGACAGACTGGCGTGTGGAGCTACATCAAACTACAGGGTGCACGAGAAGTCTCCGTACCTCTGTAGCCCCTTGTTAGTAATAGATGTTATTAGGTTGGTTGGTAGTTATGTTACTTTTTATCATTTGTTGGAATCAGCTGCTAGAATAACTGTTTACATGTTTCCGCAGTTGGAGTTGTGTTTTAATTTGTAGCCACGGCAGATGGGAGCAGTCATAGTTACAGTATTGAGGAGCGTTTAGTGACAAGCGAGTGCGTGAACGAACGATAACACACACGGCAGGCAATGAAACAGATTATAGGGGCATTCCTGATAAGATTTAATATGGATCCACGGCGAAAGACAACACTACTGGATAGGGAAAGACGTGCTTTTGCTTTTGGCAGTGTTAAAGAGAGACCGCGGAGTCGAAGGAAAGAGAAACGTGAAGAAACATGTGCCCCAGTCTCCGATTCGATTGAACAATCTCCTGTAAAGTAGACAGGCTTCGGGACTCCGTATACAGAGGACAACAATTCGAGTACACGTGAATAAAGACGTTAAGGTCAGACCTTTTCGACCGACGTTCGTAAACGTATTATCGGATACAGATCGAAATGAGCGCGTTTCGGCGTGCCGTGCTTTGTTAATTCAGTTTACAAATGCAGTGAACAGTGCCAACGCTACGTTTCCAGATGAATGTGCGACTTATCGCAGCTCACGTACTAGAAAAATTGTCACTTGGGCTAAAGAAAGTCTTCATTACACAGTCGAGCTAGGAGGAAAACCGCCTCACATAATGGTGTAGGCAGAGACAACATCACAATGTCTGCTTCGACCGTACTCTTTTGAACTGTTGCGATAGTTCCCGATATCGCTCTCTTTGACATTTTAAACAGATATTGTGTGGCAATTTGATTATATAATAGTAAGACAAAGATTTTGGAACCAGATTTTCAAACTTTGAGCCATTTCCAGGAGCAGATGTGGACTCTGATCGTAATTTTCGTGTAATGAACTGTAGATTAAAACTGGAGAATCTGAAAAAAATAGTTTGTAAGGTAAGGAGGTGGGACCTATATGAGTTGAAAGAATCAGAACTAGACGTTGTTGAGAGTTTCAAACATAGTATTAAAAACGACAGCCTGAAACAGGAGAGAGAAATGCAGTGGAAGATGAAGGGGTAGCTTTGACAGATGAAACAGTGAAGGAAGCAAAGGTTCAGATAGGTAAAGCGACAAGGAGTAGTAGAAAAAATTGGATATCACAACAGATATTGAATTTAATATGATGAAGGAGGAAACACAAAAATGTAGCAAATGAAACAGGTAAAAGAGAATACAAACATTTAAAAGTTGAGATTGAGAGAAAGTGCAAAATGGCTAAACAGGGTTGGCTAAAGGATAAATGTACGTCTATAGAAGCATGTACAACTAAGGGGAAGATATATACCGCCTAAAGAAAAACTAAGTAGCCCTCAGATAACAAAGAAGAAGCTGTATGAAAATCAAGACCTCAGTGCTACGGAAAGAAGGAAAGCTGAAAGATGGAAGTAACGTACAGAGGAGCTGTACAAGGGAAATGAATTCGAAGGCACTGTTATAGAAAATGAAGAGGAAGTAGATGAAGACGAGAAGGAAGATTCGCAGCGAGAAGAATTTGACTGAGCACTGAAAGATCTTAGTCGAAGCAAAGCTCCAGGAGTAGATGACATTCCATCATAACTACTGATACCCTTGGGAGAGCCAGCCATCACAAGCTATTCCACCTGGCATCCACTATATGTGAGGCACAGCTAGCACCCTAAGACTTCAAGAAGAAGGTAGTAATTCCGATTCCAAAGAAAGAAAGTGGTGAAAATTACCGAACTATTAGTTTAATAAGTCATGTTTGCAAAATAGTGACACGAATTATTTACAGAAGAATGAATAAACTGGTAGAAGCTGACCTCGAGGAAGATGACTTTGGGTTCTGGAGAAATGTTGGAACATGCGAGGCAATACCGACCCTACGACATAGCTTAGAAGGTAGAGAGAAACCGGCTGACAATTTTGATGGGAATACACTCTCTGAAATTCTGAAGGTATCAGAGGTAAAATACAGTGAGCGAGTATGAAATTCATTAAGAAGCGAGGGGCTGGAGTGATAAGGTGTGAGACTACCAAAACCATAACGCTTCATTCAGAAAAGATATATTGTTTAAAGCTCTCTAATCTCTTATTATGAATTTGCTTTTAACACGTAAAACTCGACAGCCTCGTATTAATGCAAGAAAAACTCCCTTAAACATTAATATCTGAACTTTGACCACTTTTTAATTGAGGTTTAATATTGTGACGTGGCGTAGAGTTTCTGCCGCAGAATAAATCCGGTAAAGCACAGTATGAATTCAGGCACTACTAGTACAGACATGAAAGATTTCAGGTAACAAATGTTTCTAAAAAATACTTTAAGCGTTACTAAACATTTAGTTAACACATCTCTGAAGTATAGCAGATTAGAATGACCAACGAGCAGCTATGAAGCGCCGGCCGAAGTGGCCGTGCGGTTAAAGGCGCTGCAGTCTGGAACCGCAAGACCGCTACGGTCGCAGGTTCGAATCCTGCCTCGGGCATGGATGTTTGTGATGTCCTTAGGTTAGTTAGGTTTAACTAGTTCTAAGTTCTAGGGGACTAATGACCTCAGCAGTTGAGTCCCATAGTGCTCAGAGCCATTTGAACCATTTTGAAGCTATGAAGCAATTTAAAAGATATAAGCCTTATGCGAATCAAAGGAATATTATTTGAACTTTTGAAATCAAATAACTCAGGCTATTTCTATAAAAGACTATGCACATAAAATTTAAACAACAACGCCCACATAACTTCAACTAAACCAGCAAGCAATAAACTGATCTTACATTAATCCCGAGTACCAAATAAATTACACAAAACCAGCACAGATAACTTTTAGACCCAACAGACAGATATAACTGTCGGAGAAACAGCCAGAAAACTTTAAGCAATGCAATTAAGCTTTGTTGGATGCTAAATTTCGTCACAACTACCTTTTCACAGCGTAAAAAACAACACAATTAACGCGTTGCGAAGATCGACACTTCGTCTTCAGATTTACTGTACAAGATGCCTCTAAGAGCGACCAATATAAAACATAAACACGAGCAATAAAAAGGATAACATAACTTTGGTACTTCCCTTGCACCCGTTTCTTCTTAAGATGTACAACCACATCACTATCAGCTGATAAAACAGATGAACATGGAATGGCATATGTCGTCCACAGGTAATGGCAACGTCACATTAACATATGCTTTAAAATATGCCATGGGATGTTAATCTATTTTATCAGTTGACAGTGATGTGGATATGCCTCTTAGGAAGACACGGCTGCAAGGGAAGTAGCAACGTTCCTTTTTGTTATTTTTATTGCTCTTGTTTTGATTTACGTTGGTCGCTCTTAGAGGTTTTTTTACAGTAATTATGAACATAAAGGCTTGACCTTCGAAATGCGTAAATTCTAATGTTTTTACTGTGTAAATAGGTTGTTGAGACGAAATTTTAACATTGATTTTGACAACCACGACCTCATATCCATTATTAATAAAATCATACCCAAGTTGGAACCGACAGGCTCTTTAAATGAAGTCAGGGTCAACTCACACCTAAAACACACAGTATGAAGAGCCCTACGGCAAAGTGGATAACTCCAAATAACTGTTCGTATAGTCTGTTCATTAAAGTGCTCACAAAACTAGTCCAACAGGCGACAATGATTTCGGGCCAGTAATCCCACTTTCCGCAAATTCTGTATACACCAAACACCAGACAAAGTTCCTAAGCTCTCTTCCACCAAATCCTAGCGACGTATTTCCGGAGGATGTACAACTTCGATAACTGCTTATAGTATTCACGTCCGACACGACTGATATCTCTTTTTTTTAGTGTCCCATCCCGCAGGTACTTGCCGAAAAATGTCTGAGACTCAGCTCAAACGCATAGCAGTGAAGTCGGCGCGACAAAGAGCGTGCTTGACCCCTGGTGGGACGCAAAGGAGTTGGTTGCTTAGCTACTTAGGCAAAGAGCTGATATCGAGCTTTCGATTCCATATCAAAGCTCCGCGCGGGTCAGAAAGGTTATATACGACTTTTAAAGAAAACAAATTGCAATCATAATAGTCGAAAGGCTTGAAAGGGAAGCAGTGGTTAAGGAGGAGTGAGACAGGGTTGTAGTCTATCCCTGGTGTCACACTGAGTTAACAGTAATGGAAGGCAAGGAAAAATTTTGAGAAGGAATTAAGGTACAGGGAGAAGAGATAAAGAGTCTGAGGCTTGCCTATGACATCGTAATTCTGTCAGAGACAGCAGAGGACATGGAAATGCAGTTGAGTGGAATGGCAGTCTCTTCAAAGGAGGATATAAACAAGAGTAATTGAACGTAGCCGATTTACATTATGCGATGTTGAGAGAATCAGGTAAGATAACGAGACACTGAAGATAGTAGGTGATTTTGGCTATCTGGCCAGCAAAAGTAAGTGACTCTGGCCGAAGTAACGGGGATATAAAACTAGACTGGCAAATGGCAAGAAAAGAGTTTCTGGAGGAAAGAAATTTCTTAATATTGAATAGAAACTTACGTGTTGTGAAGTATTTTGTGAAGGCATTTGTAAGAAAGAGAAATGTGGACGATAAGGAGGTCAGACCAGAAGATTTTGAAATGTGGTGTTACAGAAGAGTGCTGAAGATTAGATGGGCAGATCGCGTAACCCACGAAGAGGTCGTGGATAGAATTGGGTAGAAAAGAAATGTTTGGCACAACTAAACCAGAGGAAAGGATCGGTTGAGAGGACGCAATCTGAGACGTCAAGAAATCGTCGGTTCTGTACTGGGGGGATAAAAGTTGCAGATCGAGACCAAGAGACGAGGTGGCCTGCAGCCGCAGGTTCAGATGACTGTCGGCTGGAGTAGTTCTTCAGAGATGAAGAGACTTGCACACGATAGGGTGGATGGAGAGGTGCCTTAAACTAATGTTCGGACTAAAGACCACAAGAACAATGTGAGCCGACTTCCCAATGAATCGCACAGCCAGTCTTTCTCGAACAGTTACTGCTTCTCTCAGTTTTTTCCATTTTCCTATCGATCCTTGAAACGAACCATTCAAAATCTTTTGCTGTGATGTAGTTGAATTTACTGATGGTAATGATGATGGTTTACACTGAAGTTTGCCATATAAATTGGTTTCCACGCTGGCATCGGCGATGGAGTAATTCCTTGCTCCACCAGTGGTGTCCTAATTTTGCTTCCATTTTCTTCATGAAATATGTGTACAGCATCATCATGACTGCAATCGTGGACGTAATATCCGGAGGTACGACACAGTACGTCGAATTAGTTGTTAAGCCCTAACTGTTGGTTTAACCTTCCCCTGTTTGTTCCGCGAATGGTTTCGCTCCATGTCAATGGAGGAACGAGACAGGCGTCTCTCGAAATATCCTGTATCGCGAAACAGTTATTGTAAACGCACAGCTGGACAATACGTGGTCTGTTTGAGGGTATACAGAACTTGTTGCTTTATCTCCACGACCCAAAAGGATCACGTAAATAGTCAAAATCTTGCGTAATCGTGAGAACGTTCGCAGTCGCATAAAGAGCAAAGCTTTAATGACTTACTCCTTTCATTATTTTCTTTTCTTGTATACAGTGATGTATTTGTGCCCCATAACAGGAGCTGGCACTCAAGGATGCCCCAGGAAAGCTGCACGCCATTGCCGGGGATGTGAGCGACGAAGCCAGCATCCTGGCTGCCTTCAAGTGGGTCAAGGACAACCTGGGCGGCGTCGACATCCTCGTCAACAACGCTGGTGTATTCCCGAACAGTAGTCTTACAGGTATGAGCAGCATTTTTGGAGTATCGTATGTCGTTTACTTAAGAGCACTTGCAAAATCAACCAATTGAAAAATAATGATGTACTCAGCATCTAGATCTACATCTACACACTTTGCAGTCCACCATACGGTGCGTTATGGAGGGTACCTTGAACCACTGGTAATTATTCGCTTTCCTGTTCCATTCAGAAGTGGAACAAGAGAGAAACGACTGTCTATACGTTTCCCTACAAGCCACGATTTCTTTTATCTTGTCTCCCACGTCATTTCGCGAGATATATATTGGTGGCCACAGGATCGGTCTGCAGTCTGCCGCAAATGTTAGTTGTGTCAACGTTCCTGGTAGTGCGGTGCCAGTTTGTGCCCCAGTTGACATAAACTCTGCTTGGGCCGCCAAGTTGATAGGTGTGCCAGATCTGTGTACAAATGGTATCACAGTAGCGAGAACTGACACAGTGAAAGTATTCTACAACAAAAGCAGAAACTTTCCAGTAAACACGGGTCCGCAAATGAGCCATTTACGGGATAATGTGAATGTGTGGTTTCGAGGTGCCGCTGACTTCAGAATCAAATGTTGTCCCAGTTAGCATAAATGTATTTGAAATTTAGACTTTTCGTTTATGTACTCTTGCAACACGGCTGAAATTTCACCCACAAAGTAGACTTCAAAACTTGAAGTCGCTCGTATGTTGATCTTTAGCGTATGAGCTAATTCTGTGGAGAATTTTGCGACGTACAATGTTCTACAGAGGTCTCTGCTTGTCAGAAGAAGCTACATCTCCAACGAAAAGGGAAACGAGCTTCAGCGAATCGTCAGTAATGTCGTCCTTATTCAGCGACATTGGTAGGGCGCGTTTCTCCGTTCCTCTGTCTCGGTCGCGGAGTGTGACGAATCGCCTCAAGTCACTCTTTCACCGGACACGAACCCTATGTACAGACCAGCGCCCATGCCCTATGGGGAACTAGTTGGAGTATCCTGCAATAAGTTCCCTGTAAACCATTATTCGCCGGCCGCGGTGGCCAAGCGGTTATAGGCGCTCAGTCCGGAACCACGAAACCGCTGCCTCGGGCATGGATGCGTGTGATGTCCTTAGGTTAGTTAGATTTAAGTAGTTCTAGGGGACTGATGACGTCAGATGTTAAGTCCCATAGTGCTCAGAGCCATTTGAACCATTTTGAAACCATTAATCGTGTCTGTCAGTATCGCCGTTGCCTGTTGAGAGGTTTGACAAACAACACCCAAATTTACAATGACTTCACTCGGTCAACAGTTCTCTTTTTTATTCCTGGCATATTTTGTTGTTTAAAATGTCTATTAATACGTACAGTACATTACTTACATTGATTGTAGCATATCTAATATAAAAATACGTTGGTCCAGGCACAGTCATTGCTTAAAGTTGAGTAATTCTTATACCGGTGAAAATCTGGTGAAGGAAATACACTGTGTGATCCAAAGTATGCGGACACCAGGCTGAAAATGACTTACAAGTTCATGGCGCCCTCCATCGGTAATGCTGGAATTCAATATGGTGTTGGCCCACCCTTAGCCTTTATGACAGCTTCCACTCTCGCAGGCACTACGTTCAGTCAGGTGCTGGAAGGTTTCTTGGGGAATCGCAGCCCATTCTTCGCGGAGTGCTGCACTGAGGAGAGGTATCGGTGTCGGTCGGTGAGGCCTGGCAGGAACTCGGCGTTCCAAAACATCACAAAGGTGTTCATAGGATTCAGGTCATGGCTCCGTGCAGGCTAGTCCATTATAGGGCTGTTATTGTCATGTAACCAATCCGCCCCGGGCGTGCATTATGAACAGGTACTTGATCATGTTGAAAGATGCAGTCGCCATTTCCAAATTGATCTTCAACAGTCGGAAGCAAAAAGATGCTTAAAACATCAATGCAGGTCTGTGTTGTGATAGTGTCACGCAAAACAACAAAGGGTGCAAGCCACCTCCATGAAAAACACGACCACACCATAACACTACCACCTCTGAATTTTACACAGATGACGTTCACAGGGCATTCGCCATATCCATACTGTAGTGTACTACGGTCAGCAGGGAAGAACTAAAAATCAATTTGAGCACACTTATTACAATTTAAAAAAAAAACTCCTTCTTGGCATACACAAAGTTTTCAATGCAGACCAAACAAAAAAACCACAACTCTGTGGTAGCAAAGCAGATAAGGAAACAAGACAATGGAAGAAAATACTGATCAAAACTACTCTACAAAATACAATGTGCTGCTAGAAGGCTACGGAGAGAGAATACAATGCTAGGGCCGGCGTAAATACTGGCCGGAGCTGTTCCTAGCGGTTGGTAAACGCTGCCTACCTGACGCTCTTGGCAAGCTTATAAAGCCAGGTCGGCGGAGTGCAATAGCAGTCATATGAGTTCTGATTGGTGGAACACTGTCACATGGTGTCTGGCGAAGTAGTTCCGTGTTTATTTGGAAAGCATGTTACTGTTTCTGTCCGCTGGCGACGTTTCTCTCCGCACTGCTGAAAGCAGATCAGCAATCCATCTTGCGTGTCGGTTCGGCGGGCCCTCTAACAATAAGGGGCCGCTACGACACACGCCCTGCCATAAGATCGCCACGTTGTGTACGGTGATTCGTCACTCCACACAGCGTTTTTCAATGCCCAATCGTCCAATGTTTACGCTCCTTACACCAAGCGAGGTGTCGTTTGGCATTTACCAGCGTGATTTGTGGCTAATAAGCAGCAGCTCGACCATGAAATCCAAGTTTTATCACCTCCCGCCAACTGTCATAGTACTTGCAGTGGATCATGATGCAGTTTGGAATTCCTGTGTGATGGTCTGGGTAGATGTCTGGTTATTACACATTACGACCCTCTTAAACTGTCGTCGGTCTTTGTCAGTCAACAGACGAGGTCGGCCTGTACGCTTTTGTGCTGTACGTGTCCCTTCGGGTTCCATTTCACTATCATATCGGAAACAGCGGACCTATGGATTTTTAGGAGTGTGGAAATCTCGCGTACAGGCGTATGACAAAAGTGACACCCAATCACCTGACCATGTTCGAAGTCCGTGAGATCCACGGAGCGCCCTATTCTGCTCTCTCACGATGTCTAATGACTACTGAGGTCGCTGACATAGAACACCTGGCAGTAGGTGGCAGCACAATGCACCTAATATGAAAAAGTATGTTTTGGAGGTGTCAGGATACTTTTGATCACGTAGTATACTACGCACAGGGCCTTCTGGTTACCGGCGTATTGACACTCGGTGAATGGACAAACAAACTTTTAATGACTTGTTCGAATTATTTCACTTTTTAATTATGAAAATAGGCACAGTCTGTCACAGAGTGATGTACTTCTCGCAAGTGAGAGACTGTTTGTTTACTCTTAGGACAATGTATCTTTGACTTGTTATATGGTATGTTCTGTGACTATGGAATAAAGTGTTGTTGGACTGCTAATCGCTGCTCTAGTGTGATTCACGACGTAACAATTTGGTGCCAAAACCCGGGAAAGACTTTGCCCGAGACAATTCCACGATTGTTGTAGTGCACGGAATTCTGGACGCACGTCACGCGGCAATACTACGACGGGGTTTACTGCAGCGATTTGTTACACCACGCAACAAGCTCTTCGACGACAACCGCCATCATACACAGCTAAGTTCAATTGAATTATCACGCAACATGTTTTGTAATGCCATTTGTAAAGGCAACTGATTACATTAATGCCGCTGTGTACTGCTATTGTAGCTGTTCGATTAGCGATTTAACGAATTATCAGATCCTACGCTACGCCTGTAGATTGTTTATGACTAGTGCTGCCATCTAGCGACCATCAATTGAACTACTTCGACTAGCGATCCAAAGATAACGCCTTACTAGGACCAGCTGATCGCTAGCCGACACTGCTTTAAACTTTCGAGTAATCGGACGGAATGGACGTGCCAGACCACAAACCAGAAGCGCAATTACACTCTCTAAAGAGAAAACGTATGAGAGAAAGAGCAAACATTACGCGACTCGTGGCGGAAGTTGCAAGGTTGCCCGACACATCGGAAATCGCGGATTATAAATATTACAATGACAGATTGGGAAGCGCGCCCCCCTCTTCCCCCGGGCTTCCTCTCCCCCTTCCCCCCTCCCCCCTATCTCCCCTGCCCGTGGCATCTCTGCTCTCCCCTCTCGCTCTCCCACTCCCCTTCCTCCTCCTCCTCTCTTGGCAGGTCCCCGGACTCGCACACGTCTAGTGAACATTCGCGCGCCGGAGATCGTCGCCTTTTGTGTCTCGTGTGTGTGACGTCGTATAGTGTTTTTGGTGTCCGCCGTCCCACTCCTACGTTCACTTGTGCCGTCGGACTCATCAGTGTTTTGTGCGCCGTGCCAACGTGTTTTCAGTGTTGTTATCGTCACATGTGAACGACTCCGTGTTTTTTATGTCTCTGTGACCTCTCTCTTTTGCCCGTCACTTTGTTCATTGTCATTCACCATGTTTTATACTCTTGTAAAACGCTATGGCTGAAGAGCGGCGTAGTGTGCCGCTGCCAGCCTACCTGAGTTGTACAGGTTTTAAAATAACAATAAAGTAAAAAAAAAAAAAAATTGGGAAGCGTTCTGGACCGCCTCGTTAAATTACATGAGGATATTCACGAGTTGTTAGACGATGGCGAATACGAAGGAGATGTTCCTAAATGCGAAGATTATATAGACACCGCCAAACTCACAATTTCCCGATTGTCTCACGAAATAGAGAAACAGCTTGCGAAATCGGTAGCAGACATAAAGATTCCCGACAATCCGCCGGCACAATCTGTAACAATGAGTGTTCCCACAGCTTCAGTAAAACTTCCGCCGATCAAACTTGAGCCCTTTTCAGGCGATATTGAGACATGGGCGCGATTCTGGGAGCAGTTTGAGCAGTCGGTTGACAAAGATCCGACGGTAACTACAATCAATAAACACATTTTTCTTCGCGGCTATCTCTCGGGAGAACCAAAGCATTTAGTGGACGGTATTGCGGTGACGGCCGAGACGTACGCAGAAACGAAGAGGATTCTCCGAGCGCGTTATGGCAACAAGGATCGAATAATTCAAGCCCACTTAGATTATCTCGAAGCCATAAAACCAATTAAGCTGTCCACCCCAGAGGAACTTAATTCAACATTCATTGAATGCCAGCGACGTATTCAAGCTCTCCGGGCACTTGGGGAAGACGTGAACGGATACGGTCGTGTCCTTGCGCCGAAAATTTTACGCGCTTTTCCGGATGATATATGCCGCCGCTGGATAATTCACGCTAAGCGTACAGGAATATCCGAAGGGGACATTTTGCAACTGATGGAGTTTCTGAACGAGGAAGTCGACGGGGCGCTTACCACGCAGAAGATACGCGGTGAATTTTCAAGCACTTCTAATAACCTTCCCACAGCGTCCACACTTCACGTACACGCGAAATCTAAAAGATCGACTCCGAAGGATACCAGCGTAAAGGAACCATTCTGCGTCTTTTGTGAATCTGACGGTCATTGGGCGCAAGACTGTAAGAAGATCGTACGCGTTAATGATCGAATAGATAAACTGAAACTAGCAAACAGATGCTTTCTTTGTCTTCAACGTGGGCACAAAGTGTCAAATTGCAAAAAGAAAGAAAAGGCTCGGTGTGTTAACTGCAAAAGACTGCATCATAAGTCCATTTGTGAGGAACGAAAGGATATTAGGGGTCCTGCGGGTCAGACAAACGTTACTTCCGTTGGAAAGGTATCTGTCGCTCCCCACGGTTACACGTACCTTCAGACAGCCCAAGTATGCGTCTCAGGACCTACAGGATTGAGCAGGACAACGCGATGTCTACTGGATGCAGGCAGTCAGTCCAGCTTCATAGCAAAATCGCTGATTGATGATCTCAAACTGGAAACGATAGATCGACAAGAACTAACTGTTTGTTCCTTTGAATCAAACCCTACACGCCCACGCCACCGCAGGCTTGTTCAGTTTAGTATGAAGGGGCTTTGGCAGAATTCTTCAGTGCCACTTACTGCCTTCGAAAGTACTCACGTTATTTCTCACCAGCCTTTAGTTCCACAACATATAAAGAGTTTACCAGATGCCCGTAAGATTACGCTAGCAGATCCGAAAACCGATTCAACAGAAGATCTTCCCGTGGAGATTCTTGTAGGAGGCGATTTTTATTGGAAGATTGTGAAGCACAATTCGCCCATACGCATCTCTGAAACCTTAGTGTTAGTTCCTTCTCTGTTTGGCTGGATACTTAGTGGTAACAAGTCACAAGCCTGTGTGCATGCAACCGTGGTAAATTTTGCTCAGACTGACCGATCTCCTCTGCACTCTGACAATGATTTCAGACGCTTTTGGGACTTGGAAACTATAGGGATTACTGCCGATCAGGATCTACCTGTGAACAACAAGGATACGAGACTTCTTGAAGAGTTTAGAGCATCTTTCTCTATAAAGGATCAGCGAGCAGTCGTTACACTTCCCAAAATGCAACATAAAGTGCTTTCGAGTAACAGACCTATCGCGGAAAAACGATTCAAGCACCTCAGGGAAAGATTTCAACGTCAAGAGACATTTAAGCAAATGTATTTCGATCTTATGCTAGACTACATTACGAAGGGGCAAGTAGAGGTCGCTCCCATCCCACTCTCAGGAAAGGAGCTATTTTATCTCCCTCATCATGCAGTGAGGAAGGAGAAATACGGAACCACTAAGTAGAGAATAGTCTTTGACGCCTCATCTCACGAAAACAATGCACCTTCTCTGAATGAGGTATTAGAAGCAGGACCGAACCTATTACCAGAGATTCTGGAAATTTTACTGCGTTTCAGATTATATTCTACGGCTATCGTCGCGGACATCACACAAGCTTTCCTTCAATTAACCTTGAGCGAAAAGGACAAAGACTTGACCAGATTTTTCTGGTTCAAGATTAGCCAGGATCAAACAGGAAATCTTCAAACGACGGACGAACTAACAGAATACCGTTTTAACAGACTCCCATTCGGCCTGACCTGCAGCCCATTTTTACTTTCTGCAACACTAAGAGAACTTGCCGACAAGTGTATGACAGCATTTCCCACCGTAGCGCCACTTATAAACAAGACTGCATACATGGACGACTTTGTGATCTCAGTAGAAGGTGATAATTTGGTGATAACCATATACTATGAACTTGTAACCCTAATGAAATTGATCAGTCTCCCCTTATCAAAATGGGCTACCAACTGTGAACAACTCCACACTATCTGGAGGGCAGAAGGGCGAGAACTCCACACCCCGACTCAAGTTTTAGGTGTAGACTGGAACACCGCAGGTGACTACTTCTGTATCGATCCTAGCGAAATCATTAGAAGGTCGTCAGAAGAGCCAGCCACCAAACGACTCCTTTTACAATGTACGGCTAAATTCTACGACCCACTCGGACTGTTTTCCCCAGTTTCTCTTGTTGGGAAATTGCTATTCCAGGACACATGGTGCCGAGGAATTGGCTGGGATGAACTTATGCCCTGGGACTTAGGGGCACGATGGCGCGCTTGGATATCTAGCTTACCTTCATTGTCACATACACGTGTCCCTAGATGGATAGCTACAGCTCATGGAAGAGACTCTCAGCTGCACATATTCTGTGACGCCTCGGAAAAGGCATATGGAGCAGCTTTGTACATTCGTACTGTCTTAGATGATGACGTCGTAACCCATTTAGTCTGTAGCAAGAACAGACTTGCTCCTATTAAGAAGGTGACATTGCCTCGACTCGAACTTTTAGTGGCAGTAGTTGGGACCAGACTATTGTGTTACTTTTGCCGCGCAACAGACTTTAAAATTGCCCGTGCGATACTGTGGACGGATTCTACAATAACACTAAGTTGGATTCGCTGTGATCCTAACAGATGGAAGACCTTCGTTTGTAATCGTGTAACTGAGGTACAAACACACACGACTCCCACGCAATGGAAACACTGCCCAGGACCAGACAATCCTGCTGACCACCTCTCACGTGGACTCCTCGGCTACCAAATGAATTCTCTGGATATTTGGTGGCATGGGCCGCCTTGGCTTACACGCCCTCCTGAATGCTGGCCAAACAACGATACTCCAACGATGGTACGACTTCCTCCCGAAGAAAAGAGGAAGAAAACCCAGAGCCAAGTTTTGTCGATATCTACGCCAACCGGCCTTTTGAACTTACTTAAATTCAGCTCGTACTGGAAGCTCATTCGTATCACAGCATGGACTCTCCGTTTCAACATTCGTCAGAAGAATAAATCTTCAGGAGAAGTTACAGCCACCGAATTATCAGCTGCCAAAATGTATTGGATTCGAGTGGGCCAGAGAGATTCCTTCCCCAACGAATTACATGCACTTCAGAATAACTTACCACTGCCAAGAGAGTCAAAAATCGCACGATACAATCCTTTCCTAGAAGATGGACTGATACGTCTAGGAGGTCGACTGCAGTGCACTAGCCTAAATAGGGAACAAAAACATCCTGTACTCCTTGACGGTTCCCACCACTTCACACAATTGGTTATTCGAGAGACACACATCCGCCTTCATCACTTTGGTGTTCGTTCTGTACTATCCGAACTGCGAACCGAATTTTGGATCCTTAGAGCTCGTCAGGCAATCAAAAGAATCCGATACTCATGCCTCGCATGCAAGATCTTGAAGAATCCACGAGGGCAACAGATCGAAGCACCGCTGCCACCTGAACGAGTTTCACCTGCCAAACCATTTGCTGTAACCGGAATAGACTTTGCTGGCCCACTATTCATCAAAGTGGGGAAGGAAACGCACAAGTCATATATCACTCTTTTCACATGTGCTACCACACGAGCTGTCCACCTCGAACTCTGTACAGACTTGTCAACGGACAAGTTTCTTATGGCACTTCAGCGATTCGCCGGAAGACGTGGACTACCCCACACGATATATACAGATAACGCGAAAACATTCCACGCCACGAATATGGAACTAGCCCAACTTTGGAAGGCATTAACCACCACAAAATCTTATCAGTTCCTCGCCCACCACAGTATTACTTGGAAATTCATTGTCTCCCGTGCGGCTTGGTGGGGAGGATGGTGGGAAAGAATGGTGGGCACTATAAAGCGTTGCCTACGGAAGGTATTGGGACTCGCAAAGCTCACTGAGGAACAACTGAACACCACCTTGATCAGTATTGAAGCCGCGGTGAACTCCAGGAGATGATTGTGATGCACTCACACCATCCCATTTTCTGACGGGAGAAAAACTTACGACTATTCCGACGGGACCAGAGCCTTCAGCGAGCACGAATTTAACAAAGGAATTCCGACTGAGACAGCAACTCTGTGACAGTTTTTGGAACCGTTGGGTTAAAGAATACCTATTGGAGCTCCGGAACTACCATGAAGTTAAACGCCCATCGGGACGAGTCATCCCCTTTCGCCCTGGCGACATCGTGCTGATCCAAGAGGACCTTCGTCCGCGACATATGTGGAAGAAGGCCAGGATAGAAAAGGTACTACCAGGAAGAGACGGCAGGGTAAGGACGATAATACTCCGGACACCAGAAGGTCACATCATTAGTCGTCCTGTGCAGCTGGCCGTACCTTTGGAGGTCGACCAGGGTGGGGAGGATGTCACAGAGTGATGTACTTCTCGCAAGTGAGAGACTGTTTGTTTACTCTTAGGACAATGTATCTTTGACTTGTTATATGGTATGTTCTGTGACTATGGAATAAAGTGTTGTTGGACTGCTAATCGCTGCTCTAGTGTGATTCACGACGTAACACAGTCATTCAAAAATCGATTCCTGTTCCTTGGCATACCTTAGACTATGCAACTGTAAATCTGAAAGTTTTTTCTTGGTCTCCGTTGTGCGCAGAGCATACTTTATTCGGCTTCTTGATAGGTGTATAAACTGCTTATCAGTTTATTTAACATTTTAAAAATTGTACTTTATAATGTATTTAAATGACTGCACACGTTTTAACTCGTCGGCTGATGCTGTCAGCGGCATGATAATTTTACTGATGACGCACGACAAACTCTTATAGAACGAGGGCTTAGTTAAGTAGCAGAGTTTAACTTTCCTGCTGGGCAAGATATGCAAAAGACACCCTCAAAGAATAGCTCATTTAACTTGTTTAAAAAAATGTTACTTTTTGTTTTTTTACGAGCTTTTCAGTGCTGAAACTGCTCGTATGTCACTTGCAAGCACGTCGGGGTCTTCAAACCACTAAAATAAGTCGGGATATCAACGCTGACGCAAAAAGAACCGCATGTAAGTGCATACCATTCATAGCGAAATTACAACTGAATTTACATCTTAGCAAAATGCTTTATGAAGAAAATCAGAAACTCATTCCGGCCAATACTGAACATTGCTATGGTGTTTTAAAAAGTTTGCCTTACGAAACACAGTTCCTTATCACGCAGGTGTGCGAAGAGTTAGTTCTCATGAAGCCAGTATTCACGACCTAATGTAAAATAAACTGAATTCGTCATCATGTTATGAATAAGTATTCGAGATTACGTTTTAAATGAGCCTTAAAAAGCAACATACTATTTAGTTATTTCAGAATGTAATCCTGGCGTGTGCCACGCAGAAGTAATGTAAATGGGCGTTCGTTTTGTTCAGACAGAAATAATTACTGAAGAATATTTCATTGGTCTTATTCCATCTACAGTTGCAACTGTTGAGTGTTTAACCGACGTTCTCTTGAAGTAGTTGGTAATACGTCAGATTCCTTTGAAAAGCCTGAAGAGTATGATAACGGTTCGAATATGAAATGGAAAAATAAGAGTATAAAAAAGAATTGAAAACCTTAATAGTCGAACATATTTTATTCCATGTGGGTCTAATTCGTTTAATCTTATCGTGAATGATGCGGAGCTGCAGTAGCTATTCCTGTCAACATTTTGAGTACAGTTCTAGAAGTTTCCAGTTTCTTTTCTGCATCTACGGGAATTTTTAAGAGGCATATATGACCGCAAAATCTCTCAGTGGTACCCGTTGGGAAAGTTGAACAAAAGCCGTGGAGCAGTCATAAATAAAGCCACTTTCCTCGGGGGGAGTGGGGAGGAGGGGAGAGGGGGAGATATCGCGAATGATGTTGCAAGTGTTTATCAATTTCCTTCATCATATACGGAGTAAAGATAGAAAGCATATAAAGGATTTCCTATTCCTAATTCAAAATGACTCATTTAACTGCAAGATGTAGAGGTCTTCGTCGATACAAAAACACGTGTCTTGAAAATCCACTGTGACCCACACTTACCTTGTTTCTGATATTTTCGTATAAAATATGAAACACTGTATCTGCTGAGGACAACGTTCTCGCATATTTGAATATCATGCACTCGGATGTGGTTCTTTCACGAACCAGCTTTAAGTGAGCACATCTGAGACTTTTTGAATAATAAAGCGGAACAATAACGTAACAAAACTAAATTACACGAAAATTAAACATAAATATTTGTGTTGTTACGAGAACGGATGCAAGGTCCCATGTAGAATACATACAAATATCGTTCAGCGGACCATGTTTCTTTCCAGAAATATTACTTACGAGAGACTGTGTAGGTGCCCATAAGGTTTATCTGCATAGACAAACGAGATGTATTAATTCATATAGACGCCAACTGAATGGGTCAAAGATATATTACTTCGTATTACGCTGCATTAATTTAATGAGAAGGGCGGCGGAAAAATTAAAGAAGGTGTACTTTCATTTTTTTACAACTCTTTTCTTGTTTTAGTGCTAGAACATAAGTCGTCTGTTGTCCGCCGTGGTGTACGGACGTATTTTTGTTCTCCGTGAGTCTAACAATTATAAAGTGGATAGCTCTACGAGATTCATGTATACTTGCTCCCGTCTATGCGCATCATGAACGATTGCAGCAAGCCTCCGAATGCATGGGAATAATCCTCAAGAAGACGACAGCTGCATCGTCATCGGCATTGTCGTCCTATGAGAGAGAAGAGGTAGTTATCATTAATGGAAATAGTTGAAGACTCATCATTTCAAATTCAAGTTGCAGAAGGGTTGAAAGCAGTGTCTGTCGTCGTATCCTGCATGATGTTTGTGTTAAAGAATAAACTTTACCAACTGAAAGGCGCTGCTGAGAACTATACTACCACCACACCTTTCTCTCTCCGCAACATCATATCCTTACAAATACCTGAAACATTATTTAATGAGTGGGAAAATAATGGGCTACGCGACATGGATGCTCAAATAACCAAAGGGATATTACATGTTTAGCACCACTTGTTCTGACCAAGACGTGAATTCGAACGAACAGCTAGCATAACTCTCTCTCTGCTCGTTGTTGGCATAACCACGACGGCGTATGCTCCGTAATAGTTCATAATTCGCGTAAGTTTCTAATAATATATGTATATTGTCCCCACTCTATTTTACGCAAGCAGTCGTTTTTGACTGCGCTTCTTCGGGTACTGAAGACATTTTGTAATGAAAGTATAAGACACTTCCTGTAATGGCTGCCACTAGACCATGTGTCCATGTTACTACTGCGCCTCTGACGCCTGCTAATCTCAAAACTACTTGAGTTTGCTGGCTGTCAATAGCCTACTGGACGGTGAAGGCGAAGTACCACTGCACACGCGGACAATGGAGGGATAATTGAGGCGTTGTTTTCAAAAAGGGGATATGTCACTCAATTGATGTTCTGAGATATATTGGAAAAAACTGTATAATTCTGAATAGCATTTTTACCAAACCTTATAGTTAGTCCCAAAGACTCGTGAGGAAGAATGCAATGCTATACCAACAATCTGTAATCATAGGATGAAGGCAACTAATAGAAAATGGAATTAAAAAATGACTGACATATCCAGTTTTTGATTTAAACAACAGTCGTTGTGCTGAAATATTGACTTAAGCGGCACAGTGTCTCCACTCGGCGTTTTGATATGCCATGGAGGGCAATAATTAAGCTTTCTTGCATAGCATAGTTTCCTTGAAGCCAACTTTAACCTGCAGATACAAGTGAATTAGTATCATAAAACAAAAATCTACATAATCGTAATGCTGTAACTCTATTAAATATATGCTTTAAATAATGCCTTAAAGATTTTACAAAACGTGGATCAAAGATGTACATAATTCGGGAACGAAATGGTTAATAAAGTAATATTACAGTGGTCAGGCCAGTTACCTTATAATAATAATTTGCTGTCCTTCCACGATTGGTAATGGAATTTGCGCGTGGTCTCCTTGCTTTTGGAAAGATGGGAAGAATGTAAGCACTCAATTACCCATACTGTCCATCTTTGTTGGGCATATTGTTGTATTCTGTCAACAATAGTTCCTTCTGAGCAAATGAGAACTTCTCAAAACATATACGCCGGCATGTGTAAACAGGTATTAGCGTATTATTAACCTATATACTCGGCGAATAACATATTTTCACCGATTTCATATATTACAACAGAAACATAAATTTCGACTTTGTTTTCATGAAAGGAATTTATATTCACACTTTAGTACAATGTTTCTACACAACTTGCTTCTGCTACAGCATATTACATTGTATTGTTGTTTTTGTTGTGGTCTTCAGTCCTGAGAATGGTTTGATGCAGCTCTCCATGCTACTCCATCCTGTGCAAGCTTCTTCATCTCCCAGTACTTACTGCAACCTACACCCTTCTGAATCTGCTTAGTGTATTCATCACTTGGTCTCCCTCTACGATTTTTACCCTCCACGCTGCCCTCCAATACTAAATTGGTGATCCCTTGATGCCTCAGAACATGTCCTACCAACCGGTCCCTTCTTCTTGTTAAGTTGTGCCACAAATTCCTCCCCCATTCTACTCAATACCTCCTCATTAGTTATGTGAGCTACCCATCTACTCTTCAGCATTCTTCTGTAGCACCACATTTCGAAAGCTTCTATTCTCTTCTTTTCCAAACTATTTATCATCCATGTTTCACTTCCATACATGGCTACACTCCATACAAAGTGTTTCATAAACGACTTCCTGACACTTAAATCTATACTCGATGTTAACAAATTTCTCTTCTTCAGAAACGCTTTCCTTGCCATTGCCAATCTGCATCTTATATCCTCTCTACTTCGACCATCATCAGTTATTTTGCTCCCAAATAGCAAAACTCCTTTACTACTTTAAGTGTCTCATTTCCTAATCTAATTCCCTCAGCATCACCCGACTTAATTCGACTACATTCCATTACCTTCGTTTTGTTTTGTTGACGTTCCTCTTATATCCTCGTTTCAAGACACTGTCCATTCCGTTCAACTGTTCCATATTACATTATGTAGAGATAATTCAAACAATGAACATTGTATGACTATTTACCAGCAATCTGCACCTGTTTCCCTCCTAGGAACAATGTTTCCTTTCCGGTTGGTATGCTCCAAATCCTTCACCTTCTTTTATTTAATCACATTCCTCTTCCACAGTTCGGGGCGTCTTTTTTTCCTTCTAAATTCATGTAAATCGTCTTCGGACTGGTCTGACGGTTCCGTCACCGAAGTCATTCGGAAATCTCACAGCTGATTACTGCAAACCGCTGCAGTGCTGCTCTTACGCCTCACGTTCTTTCGTCCTATATAGGGACTTGTATCTGTGACAAGTCCTCTTTCTGCACAAAACGTAATTTCAGCACTGATTCTGACAGGGAAAAATCGCTCAACAGATGCCGAATCGTGTGGAAATACCAACTACAGTATTACTCCTATACCCCAAAAATGATGACACGTCCCGTTTCTGATCTCAACGCCGCAATTACTAGTACACAGTATTGGCTGGTACTGCTGGCCGCCACTGCTGTCCCTGTATGGAAAGGACTTAGCGTACCCGTTCGTCGTGCGTCTCACATTGATTTCTGCGGTTTTTTTACGCAGTGTTGCTTTTCTGTTAGCACTGACAACCCTATGCAAACACTGCTGCGCTCAGCCATTAAGTAAAGGCCGCCGGCCACTGATTTGTCCATAGTGAGAGGTAATGCCTGAAATTTGGTATCTCGGCACGTTCCCGACGCTGTGGCTCTCGAAATATTGAACTCGCCAACGATTTCCGAATTGTAATGTCCCTGCCATTCCGCGTAATCACGCCGGAAACCTTTTGTCTTGAATCACCTGTGTACAAATGACAGTTCCGCCAATACACTGCCTGTCCTTTGTATACGTGATACTACTGCCAACTGTATGTATGCACATAGCTATCCAATGACTTTTCTCACCTCTCCGTATCAGTTACGTCCCCTCCCATCCTCAGCTGTTACGGAGATTGTGCTGGCGCAGGAAAAGAGCGCACACGCTGATGACCGAATTGACTTAAGAGAGAACTGTGTGCGTGGGCACAGTGTCTTACTGGGAACACAACTACCTGACGTTATAGGAATAGCAACAGCATGACTTGAATGATCCTTTCAATGTGCCCTGAGCTGTTAAGCTTTCCCTGAACAAGCACTGGGTTATTGGACGTTACGGATTTCCCGCTCATGATTCCCAGACTTGGCCCTGTATAATAAAATTTTCACTCTACAGCGGAGTGTGCGCTGATATGAAACTTCCTGTCACATTGAAACTGTGTGGCGGACCGAGACTCGAACTCGAGACCTTTGCCTTTCGCGGGCAAGTGCTCTACCGACTGAGCTACCCAAGCACGACTCACGCCCCGTCCTCACAGCTTTAATTCCGCCAGTACCTCGTCTCCTACCTTCCAAACTTTACAGAAGCTCTCCTGCGAACCATGCAGAACTAGCGCCCCTGGAAGAAAGGATATTGCGGAGACATGGCTTGCCACAGCCTGGGGGGTGTTTCTAGAATGAAATTTTCACTCCACAGCGGAGTGTTCGCTGAGCACTTGCCCGCGGAGGGCAAAGGTCCCGAGTTCGAGTCTCGGTCCGGCACACAGTTTTAATTTGGTCCTGTATGTTTTTGCCTTGTGCTCTTTTAGAATAGGATAAAGCCATCGCACCGCAGGTAACACCAGTTTGTCGACAAGAAGCATAAACAGTAGTCACACCGCAGCCACACAGACAATCAATGCTGAGACAGTAGAAAAATATAGCCTGGACAGGTGGCGTATCACTTTCCATCCTTCATAGACAAGGGACAGACATGGAACTCCAGATTTACGTAAATGCTAAGCAGGTCATATGAAGGCAGCCAGCACCTCCACTCTCATGTACATCCTGGAGTCGAAGACACAAGGAATCAGACTATTTGAATGGCGTCAAGAAATTACCGAATCCAGCAACTGCCACTATGGACTCAGCCTTCTGCAGCATCTACTTGTTCCAGAGGACTCCATGTAAGCCGAAAATTGTCTCTGATGCTGATATCAACCGTGAACATTACTTTATATAGCCTACGTTACATACAGGGTGAGGTGTATTTTCACCTCAAAAGTAATTTTTCACTTGTTAATCATATATTTAACAGATAGTGACCAGACACATATTAAATGAAGACCAACGAGTTTTGGTAACTTCATAAATCACCCACATAAAGGATTTTACTTTTGTATTGAACGACCAGGGAACCACGACACCAGTCACGAAACGACACCCGCAGCGAGCGATTATGTGGTTTTCTAAGTCCAGTTTTAGGCAAAAAACTGCTAATGGTCGCAAATGACACACTGCATACAACACTGTCCCTAATCTCCAATGAAGTTACTTGTTTAGTTACCATGTAGGAACTGAAGTCAAATCTGATAGTTCAAAATGGTTCAAATGGCTCTGAGCATTATGGGACTTAACATCTGCGGTCATCAGTCTCCTAGACTTAGAACTACTTAAACCTAACTAACCTAAGGACATCACACACATCCATGCCCGAGGCAGGATTCGAACCTGCGACCTCATCAGCAGCGCGGTTCCGTACTGAAGCGCCTAGAACCGCTCGGCCACACTGGCCAGCTCTGAGAGTTCATTAAACACTGATGAGCCAAAACATTGCGACCACATGCTTAATAGCTTCTTTGTCCGTCTTTAGAACGAAATACGTCACTGAGTGTGCGTATCGCGGATCCGACAGTTTGTTGGTGGCTTTGTGGAGGTGTGTGACATTAGATGTCTACGTACAGGTCATGTAATTCTCGCAAATAACGGGCCCCTGATTTGCGCACGTGGTGGTGATACCCGATAGCGACCCAGATAGTTTCCATAGTATTTGCATCAGGCGAATTTGGTCGACGAGACATCAACGTGAGTTCACTATAATATTCCTCAAACCACTGTAGCACGATTCCTGCCCCGAGACACGGACACTGCTGAAAGATGACATCGCCGACGGGGGAAGACATCAACAATGAAGGGATATAACGGTTTTGCAGCTGTCAGCATGTGTTCCATTACCATCGCAGGTCCCATGCAAGACCAGGAGAATGTCTCCCAAAGCATAATACCGCTCCCACCAGCCTGCGTCTGTGGCGCACTGCACCTCGATGACGACGTTTGTGGAGACGACCAGCGACCTAATATAGCAAAAAAGTTACTCGCCCGAAGAGAAGACATGCTTCCACTGATCGACGGTGGAATACCGATGGTCCCGTTCCCACTGCAATCACAATCGACGATGTCGTTTTGGGTCAACGTGTGAACACTTACGAGAGGTCTGTTGCGGAGCGCCATGTTCAATAATCTACGATGAACAGTGTGCTCCAAAACACCTGTGCGTGCACCAGCATTGTGTTCGTTCGGCAGAAATGCCTCAGATCTCCATCTAGCCTATTTTCCAGAGTAAACAAGTCCCCGAACCCCACGTTCTATCAAGAGTCGTGGACGTCCAATCATTTAGCGCCTAGTGATAGCTTCACTGTCCTTCTACATCTTTCCGTAGATGCTCACACAGCAGTAGCACGTGGACATTCGATCAGATTCGCCGTTTTCGAGATACTTGTTCACAGGCTCTGCGTAATAATAATCTGTCCATATTTTCACTAGCGTGATCTCCCGTCATTGTCTGCTCCCCTTACATTCTTTTGTTACAGCGTCACGGGCGAGCATTGCCACCAGGCGGCGTCCAACGGCGTGACAGGCAGTGGTCATAATACTTTGTCTTACCGCTGTAATTGTTTTAACTAATTTTGGGTGCGCCTAAAAGTTCGATCCTTGTTGGAGCAACATTTATCTAAGTGTTTGTGAGGAAGGATAATCGTTAGTGGTGATAAGAATGATATGAAATTATCTCTGATGGTGGAAGAGGTGATAACAACGGAAATCGCTAACGAAGTATATCACAGCTTTCAGTGTCAGCTGGAGAGCAGCAGCAGGAGTTATCACTGCCGAGAACAGTGACGATCTTGTGCCTTTTTCTACAAAGTGGCTGGAGATTGTCTGAACTTCAGGTGCAAATCTTTCTGGACAAACGAGAAAAATAAATGCGTAAAGAAGGGAAACGACAGAAATACGGTTTCTTGTCTTCCATCGACTGTCCACACTAGGCACTTAAAACGTAGTGTTGTCTTTCTTTCCTCTCATGGGCCACTTTCTGAGAACAGAGACTTCCAGATCGAAGTGAGAACTAGGAATGGCAGCAATCTGAGATTGAACGTGCGTGGAAAAAGACCTACATAATGTGAGAGTGTCTTGTACTGTGTGTCATTATTTTCAAAAACTCGGTGTGTCATTGTTTTCAAAAGCTGTTCTTCTGATAAATAATAATCATCTTCAGATCCCTCAAGAATTATTTAAACACGAATTTCCAATAGCTTCGCAGCCCATGAAACTTGAGACGATCTTCAGTAAAGTGGAATCATTGGACCAATGACTGTGATCAAGGGACACAACTATAGATGACGCAAGGTGTGTGGAAAGAACATTTGTGAGGTGTGCGTGGAGTGTACATGTTGACCTGCAATGTCCACATGAATTGTCTGGCTGTTACAGCCACTCCACAGCATTTTTTTCGGTAGTAATGGCGAGTGGAATGGCAATCCCACCACTGGTATAGTGAAAAACAAGAAACACTCTCATACTGCGACGTTCATCCTGTTATCCTGTCTTACTACGATGCCTGCAAAAGAATTAACTGGTAGCCAAGATCGCAGGAATTCTTTTTATTCCATGATTACCGCTTTCGGCGAAACTAAAACCACCATCATCGGATCCAGGGAGGACAGAAAACACTATAAAAGTGGGCTTGGATTATACTTATATAACATGTGTACATACAAATTTAGTCACATACCTTTGGACACATACAGGTTACAATATCAAGGCAAACAATGGTGATATTAACAGTTGCCTATAACACCCAGGACTTACAAAATTGTCGCAAGGCCTGCGTGTTATTGGCAACTATTAGTATCACCATTGTTTGCTTTGATGTTGTAACCTGAATGTGTCCTAAGATCCGATGATGGCGACTTTCGTTTCGTCGAAACCGGTAATCATGGAATACAAAGAATTACTGCGGTCTTGGCTACCAGTTTATTGTTTTACAAGCATCTAGGTTGCTCCCACATGAGCACAATGTGCTCCCTACAAAATTACTACGATGCCACCTTGCATCGCCGGGTTCCTGGGTTCGATTCCCGGTGGGGTCAGGGATTTTCAATGCCTCGTGATGACTGGGTGTTGTGGGATCTCCTTAGGTTAGTTAGGTTTAAGTAGTTCTAAGTTCTAGGGGACTGATGACCATAGATGTTATGTCCCATAGTGCTCAGAGCCATCTGAACCACCTTACATCGTACTGACGGAGACCGTAGTCCGTCTATACGTGTGAAACACACTGGTCGATCAACATATCGATCCTGGCTTCTTGATTGTGCTGCATCCTGCAAACCACCTTACGAAGTGTGTCGAAGTGTGGTTGAGAATACTTTGGGTATCTCTACCATTTGCCCGACTTGATGTTCCTTTCGCAGATGGCGCACAGGAAGAACAAAGTCTGTGAGCCTCTGTATCGTTGAAATTTCTCCTCATAGGCAGTTGACAAGATTTATGTGGCAGGAAGTACCCTTCTTTGCACCTACACTCTCCGGATGTTAATAGCAAGCTTGTCTTTTAACGTCCGCCACAGCCGTTGCATGAGCTAGTTGATATGGCAAAACTTTTAAGCTAGTACAGTACAATTTCTTTTCTTTGTGGTGACCAGAGGCCAAGACGGAAACCTGGAAGCGCATCCTGGACGTGAACGTGCTGGGTCTGAGCATCTGCACCAGGGAGGCCGTGCAGGACATGCTGAGCAGGGGCGTCGACGACGGCTTCATCATCCACATCAACAGGTGGGCTTGTGATACGTCTTGTGACACAAATGTACTCTTATTTCTATTATGTTACGTATATATGTTATTTCTGAAGTTTTCAGTCTAAAATACATAGTTCTGGCACAGATTTCCGATCGTGAAGAAAACGTTTGAAGGAGTTTCTCACCCCTACTGGAAGGAAAAGCAGAAGCAATCATGGTCGATGCTTAAAAAAAAAAAAAAAAAAAAAAAAAAAAAAAAAAAAAAAAAAAAAAAAAAAAAAAAAACTAGTTGAGAAAACCGTCCCGAAACACCTATGCTACAAAATGCCAGTTTCCTGCGCAGGTACCCCGACATCAATATGGGAAATGATCACCATGCACACGTACACAGGCCGCAAAACGGGTTGGCATACTTTGGATCAGGTGGTCGAGCAGCTTCTGGAGTATAGCCTCCCATTCTTGCACCAGTGCCAGTCGGAGCTTCTGAAATGTCGTAGAGGTTTGAAGACGTGCAGCGATACGTCGACCGAGAGGATCCCAGACGTGCTCGATTGGGTTTGGGTCTGGAGAACAGGCAAGCCACTCCATTCGCCTCATATCTGCTCCACGATGGCAGCTCGGTGGGGCCGTGCGTTATCATCCATCAGGCGGAAGGTGGGACCCACTGCACCCCTGAAAAGGCGGAGATACTGGTGCAAAATGACGTCCCAATACGCCTGATCTCTTACAGTTCCTCTGTCAAAGACATGCAGGGGTGTACGTGCACCCACACCATCAAACCACGACGTCCATACAGGCCCCTTTCAAGGACATTAAAGGATTGGTATCTGGTTCCTGGTTCACGCCAGATGAAAACCTGGCGAGAATCTCTGTTCAGACTATACCTGGACACCCCCGTGAACATAACGTGGGGCCACTGTTCCATTGACCATGTACTTTTTCTTGACGCCAGGCTTTACGGGCTCTCCTGTGACCAGGGCTCAGTGGAATGCACCTTGAAGGTCTCCGGGCGAATAAACCATGACTGTTCAGTCGTCTGTAGACTGTGTGTCTGGAGACAGCTGTTCTAGTGGTAGCGGCAAGGTCTTGAGCAAAGCTACCTGCAGTACTCCGTGGCCGACTGCGGGCACTGGTGGTGGACGTCCCGTACTATAGCGCCTGGACACTTTTCCTGTCTGCTGGAATCGTTGCCATAATCTTGAGATCACACTTTGTGGCACACGGAGGGCCCGATCAACGACCTGCTGTGTTTGACGAGCCTCCAGTCGCCTTAGTATTCTACCCGTCATAACGTCATCAGTATGTGTTCTTTGAGCCATTTCCAACACATAGTCCTCATTAAGACGTCTTAAAACGACTGCACACTTACTCGCTGCACCATACTCTGACATGCTCCAACACAGCTGTGCGTATGTGGACTGTTGCCAGCGCCACCGTGCGACGACTGCAGGTCAAATGCGCCGCATGGTCATAACCAGAGGTGATTTAAACCCGCAAACCGACCACCAGAGCGTTGTTTCACCATGTATCGGCATTATCCTTAATTTATGAGCAAGAGTGTATTTAGTTTTTTGAGGCGACAGTCATTAATAAGGTTTAAAATACACTGAGGTGACCAGTAGCATGGGATACCTCCTGACGTCATTTTCCTGGCGTAGTGTAGCAACTCGACGTGGTATGGTCTCGACAAGTCGTTGGAAGCCCCTTGCAGAGATATTGATCAACATTGCCTCTATACCAATCTATAAGTGCGAAAGTGGTGCCGGTGCTGTATTTTGTGCACGAACCGACCTCTCAATTCTGCCCCCTAAATGTTCGGTGAGATTAATGTAGGGTGGTCTGGGTGGCCAAATCATTCCTTCGAATTGCCCAGAAGGAGCTTCAAACCAATCGCGAACAGCTGTGGCCCGATGACATGGCACATTCTCATCCATAAAAATTCAGTCGCTGTCTGTGAACATGAAGTCATAAGGTCCGTAAGTGGCTGCAAATAGTCTCAAAGTAGCCAAACATATCATTTCCTGTCAGTGACCTGGTCCACCCCATGTAAACACAGCCCACACCATTATAGAGCCAACCCCACACCACCATCTTGTGCAGTGGCTTATGGACGACCTGAGTCCATGACTCTGTGGGGCCTGCACCCCACTTGAACCCTACTATCAGCTCTTACCAAATGAAATCGGGACTCATCTGACCAGGCAACGGTTTTCCAGTCGTCTGGGGTCCAACCATTTTGGTTACGAGCCCAGGAGAGGCACTGCAGTGTGCTGTTACCAAAGACATTCCTGTCGGTCGTCTGCTGCCATAGCCCATTAATTTCAAATTTCGCCTCACAGTCCTAACGGATACGTTACCTCCCACGTTGATTTCTGCGTTTATTTAACGCGGAGTTGCTTGTCTGTCAGCACTGACAACTCCACGCGAATGTCGCTTCTCACAGTCGTTAATTGAAGGCTATTGGCCACTGCGTTATCTGCAGAGAGAGGTAATGCCTGAAATTTGGTGTTCCCGGCATTCACTTGACACTGTGGAGTCGGCTGGAGTGGCCGAGCGGTTCTAGGCGCTACAGTCTGGAATTTCGCGACTGCTACGGTCGCAGGTTCGAATCCTGCCTCGGGTATGGATGTGTGTGGTGTCCTTAGGTTAGATAGGCTTAAGTAGTTCTAAGTTCTAGGGGACTGATGACCTCAGAAGTTAAGTCCCATAGTGCTCAGACCCATTTGAACCATTTTTTTGACACTGTGGATTTAGAAATATTGAATTACCTAACCTTTCGAAAATGGAATGTCCCATGTATCAAGCTCTAACGACCATTCAGCGTTCAAAGTCTGTTAATTGCCGTCTTGCGGCTATAATCACTTTGGAAATGTTTTCGTATGAATCACCTAAGCACAAATGAATGACAGCTCCGCCAGTTCTCATCTGAGCGTATAAGGCAACCGACCACTTGTACGCTATGTTAAATAAGCCGAAGCTGCCCGACACCAACCGACATGATGTATTTTGTTCAGATATTGTAACTCAGTGTTTTCATCGTGCAATCTGAGGTAGATCTTTACTATTGTACTCAGAATGATAGCGTCCAGTGTCGTCACAGTCAGGTAAACTATTTAATTCCGAACTACAGCGCCTGTTTGAGTGAAAATTGTTTTCACCCTACCTACTTCGTCTTTCAATCGAGTTCATTGACATTGTATAACTGCCAGAGAGACGGGTGGTGCCTCAGTTGTAAGTGATAACGTGCTAGTGTGTAAAAATGTCATGGTCTCTTTTGTGTGAATCTTTGCTCAGAACGATATCAGAAGATGTAGCAGGTTAGCAAAGAGACCTCTCACAGTTTCTCCGATCATTGGGCCAAACCAATGAGGGCTTAACTTGAACGGTAATTATAACAACGCTATGTATGAAGTATTCACAGCCTTCTTGGCACATTAACAACCAATTACCCCTGATGGATGTGATGGCTGTAATGAACGAAAGCTCTTGATGGATCAAGAAAGTCGAAAACATCTTAAATATGATGTCATCAAAAGGAACTCTGTTCCCATAATAACACTGTGTCGTTATTATTACCTTGGAAACGTAAACCAACAATAAGCGAGGCTGAAATGTTATTAGTATATGAATATCCAAATTATGTTGCCATGTGGAGTGTAAAAATATCCATCGAAAAGAGTGGCAAAAATCGAATGTTAAGTTCACGTAATTTGTTTCTATCAGTTTTATGAATTAATATGACCATGGGTCTTATTAGTATTGCATAGAACGGGCTAAATACAATTCAGTAAATCATAAACGGTGGTTGACGTGCTGGCTCTAGATCACGAAAAGTAAGAAATTGTAGTGAGAGAGGAATAACAATCAATAGGGAAAAAGGTTTGGAAGATAAGAAAGTAGCAACTTACGAAACAGGCAGAAAAGTAGCGTCGTGCATTTCGCTGCTGTATCATTACTTTAATTAATCATCCAAGATTGAGCCTCAGGTACTGATTTCCCACGCATCTCAGATGTCGCAGATTGTTTCTGATGTGGCAACCTGTTTCCTAATTTTCAGTGTTGCGGGACACACACTACCGACATTAGAAGGTATGGCGATGTACTACGCCAGCAAGCACGCCGTAAAAATACTACTCGAAGGTCTGAGGAAAGACCTGGTCACCAAGGGCAGCAAGATACGAGTTGGGGTAAGTTATCTTTTAGATGCCGCACATGTCTAACGGACAAGAACGCGTATGCTTTTACATAACTGATAGTTGCATATCACTACTGTTATGAGTCTGTTTATCTGTCCCAGTGTTCCCGACAGAACTCTTTTTGCAAATTATCTGGGAACATGTATTCCAGCAGTCCTTTGTAATGCATCTAGTAGCATCCACTAGTTCTCATAAATCAAGAAGAAAAAGGCAGATATAACAAATAAAAATGCTATAAGACGAATTGAGTGCGCGTAACTAAAGTGTAAGACGCATCACATATGATTCATAAAACAAGAAAAGAATACCGGATGAATAATCAGTGTTTGAACACAGACTATATTGTCCACGTCCAAACTAGTGTAGGTCAATTAACATCAAAGCAGGTTTACATAACCACCAGTACACGGCGTTCGTTATGATTACTTTGTGCTCCATGTGATGGGAATGCCATTTGTCTTACATAGCTGGTCTTTGAATGACTCTGTTTTGTGCCAGCAGAAGAGCCAACACCGTGTTACGAGTGGAGGCCGAAGTGCACGCGTTTTAGCTCACGCAGGCTGGCGTGAGGAGGGAAGAACTATACTGACGTGAGGTCTGGAACATGACAAGGAATGAGAATTCAGAAAGCGGACGTAATTAGTTTCATACTTAACTTTAATCCATTGATGATGAACGTCGCTCTTGACGGTACATGATTCACAATATATCTGTACTTATAGTAACTGAATATGGCGCCTTGCTAGGTCGTAGCAAATGACGTAGCTGAAGGCTATGCTAAACTGTCGTCTCTGCAATTCAGAGCGTCTGTAGACAGTGAAGCAAAGTCTGCTGTACAACTGGTGCGAGTGCTAGGGAGTCTCTCTAGACTAGACCTGCCGTGTGGCGGCGCTCGGTCTGCAATCACTGATAGTGGCGACACGCGGTTCCGACGTATACTAACGGACCGCGGCCGATTTAAAGGCTACCACCTAGCAAGTGTGGTCTCTGGCGGTGACACCACACTCTGGGTCTGAGTTAAAATGCTGCTAGCTACAGCACGGCTATAGTGAGCATTCCAAACATAATATATGGGATCAAGTCATAAAATCAGGGTTCCCGTATTTTGTGGTGCATTTGTAACTAGATTCTTCCAGAAAGTAAAATGTTTATTATAAGTGTCGAAAAACAGAAAGGAAAGCAGTACTTGCGGAGCGAGTGAGGAAAGTTTGTAGCCCATTCCTAGTGTTTTTTTCGGTCTGCACATTCAGCATGCAGTAAAGGAAACCAAGGAGAAATTCAGGACGGGAATTGCAACTAGAGAAAAATAAATCAGAACATTTTAGTTTTGAAAGAAGCAGGACTGTAGCAGAATGAACAGTGTCTTGAGAAGAGAGCTGTAGGAAGCACATTAACAAAAGTAAAAGAAAGCAAATGAAATGTAAGTTTAAAAACTGGTCTAGGGGTAGCGTCTCTGATTCATAATAAAAACGTCTTCGGTCCTGGGTTCGATCCCCGCCACTGCCTAAATTTTGATAAATAATCAGCACTGGCGGCCGAAGACTTCCGGCATAAGAAGTCAGCCTCATTCTGCCAACGGCCTTGTCAAAGAGGTCGGAGGAGCGGATAGAGGCTCAGGGCACTCTCTTGTCCTAGGGGTGGGAAATTGCCCCTAAAGGCGGAAGAATCAGCAATGATCAACGACATGAGGATGCAGAAGGCAATGAAAACCACTGCATTAAAGACACGTAACGTGTATCCACAGGACATGTGGCCTGTAATTGAAGAAGTGTCATGATGATCTCTCCATTGGCAAAAGATTACGGAATAGTCCCCCATTCGGATCTCCGGGAGGGGACTGCCAAGGGGGGGGGGGGGTTACCATGAGAAAAAGATTGAATAAGCAACGAAAGGACGACGTTCTACGAGTCGGGGCGTGGAATGTCAGAAGCTTGAACGTGGTAGGGGAACTAGAAAATCTGAAAAGGGAAATGCAAAGGCTCAATCTAGATATAGTAGGGGTCAGTGAAGTGAAGTGGAAGGAAGACAAGGATTTCTGGTCAGATGAGTATCGGGTAATATCAACAGCAGCAGAAAATGGTATAATAGGGGTAGGATTCGCTATGAATACGAAGGTAGGGCAGAGGGTGTGTTACTGTGAACAGTTCAGTGACCGGGTTGTTCTAATCAGAATTGACAGCAGACCAACAACGACAACGATAGTTCAGGTATACATGCCGACGTCGCAAGCTGAAGATGAACAGATAGAGAAAGTGTATGAGGATATTGAAAGGGTAATGCAGTATGTAAAGGGGAACGAAAATCTAATAGTCATGGGTGACTGGAATGCAGTTGTAGGCGAAGGAGTAGAAGAAAAGGTTACAGGAGAATATGGGCTTGGGACAAGGAATGAAAGAGGAGAAAGACTAACTGAGTTCTGTAACAAGTTTCAGCTAGTAATAGCGAATACCCTGTTCAAGAATCACAAGAGGAGGAGGTATACTTGGAAAAGGCCGGGAGATACGGGAAGATTTCAATTAGATTACATCATGGTCAGACAGAGATTCCAAAATCAGATACTGGATTGTAAGGCGTACCCAGGAGCAGATATAGACTCAGATCACAATTTAGTAGTGATGAAGAGTTGGCTGAAGTTCAAGACATTAGTCAGGAAGAATGAATACGCAAAGAAGTGGGATACGGAAGTGCTAAGGAATGACGAGATACGTTTGAAGTTCTCTAACGCTATAGATACAGCAATAAGGAATAGCGCAGTAGGCAGTACAGTTGAAGAGGAATGGACATCTCTAAAAAGGGCCATCACAGAAGTTGGGAAGGAAAACATAGGTACAAAGAAGGTAGCTGCGAAGAAACCATGGGTAACAGAAGAAATACTTCAGCTGATTGATGAAAGGAAGAAGTACAAACACGTTCCGGGAAAATCGGGAATACAGAAATACAAGTCGCCGAGGAATGAAATAAATAGGAAGTGCAGGGAAGCTAAGACGAAACGGCTGCAGGAAAAATGTGAAGTCATCGAAAAAGATATGATTGTCGGAAGGACAGACTCAGCATTCAGGAAAGTCAAAACAACGTTTGGTGACATTAAAAGCAACGGTGGTAACATTAAGAGTGCGACGGGAATTCCACTGTTAAATGCAGAGGAGAGAGCAGATAGGTGGAAGGAATACATTGAAAGCCTCTATGAGGGTGAAGATTTGTCTGATGTGATAGAAGAAGAAACAGGAGTCGATTTAGAAGAGATAGGGGATCCAGTATTAGAATCGGAATTTAAAAGAGCTTTGGAGGACTTACGGTCAAATAAGGCAGAAGGGATAGATAACATTCCATCAGAATTTCTAAAATCATTGGGGGAAGTGGCAACAAATCGACTATTCACGTTCGTGTGTAAAATATATGAGTCTGGCGATGTACCATCTGACTTTCGGAAAAGCATCATCCACACAATTCCGAAGACGGCAAGAGCTGACAAGTGCGAGAATTATCGCACAATCACAATAACAGCTCATGCATCGAAGCTGCTTGCAAGAATAATATACAGAAGAATGGAAAAGAAAATTGAGAATGCGCTAGGTAACGATCAGTTTGGCTTTAGGAAAAGTAAAGGGACGAGAGAGGCAATTCTGACGTTACGGCTAATAATGGAAGCAAGGCTAAAGAAAAATCAAGACACTTTCATAGGATTTGTCGACCTGGAAAAAGCGTTCGACAATATAAAATGGTGCAAGCTGTTCGAGATTCTGAAAAACGTAGGGGTAAGCTGCAGGGAGAGACGGGTCGTATACAATATGTACAACAACCAACAGGGAATAATAAGAGTGGACGATCAAGAACGAAGTGCTCGTATTAAGAAGGATGTAAGACAAGGCTGTAGCCTTTTGCCCCTACTCTTCAATCTGTACATCGAGGAAGCAATGGTGGAAATAAAGGTTCAGGAGTGGAATTAAAATACAAGGTGAAAGGATATCAATGATACGATTCGCTGATGACATTGCTATCCTGAGTGAAAGTGAAGAAGAATTAAATGCTCTGCTGAACGGAATGAACAGTCTAATGAGTACACAGTATGGTTTGAGAGTAAATCGGAGAAAGACGAAGGTAATGAGAAGTAGTAGAAATGAGAACAGCGAGAAACTTAACATCAGGATTGATAGTCATGAAGTCAATGAAGTTAGGGAATTCTGCTACCTAGGCAGCAAAATAACCAATGACGGACGGAGCAAGGAGGACATCAAAAGCAGACTCGCTATGGCAAAAAAGGCATTTCTGGCCAAGAGAAGTCTACTAATATCAAATACCGGCCTTAATTTGAGCAAGAAATTTCTGAGGATGTACGTCTGGAGTACAGCATTGTATGGTAGTGAAACATGGGCTGTGGGAAAACCGGAACAGACGAATGTTGAAAATTAGGTGGACTGATAAGGTAAGGAATGAGGAGGTTCTACGCAGAATCGGAGAGGAAAGGAATATGTGGAAAACACTGATAAGGAGAAGGGACAGGATGATAGGACATCTGCTAGGACATGAGGGAATGACTTCCATGGTACTATAGGGAGCTGTAGAAGGCAAAAACTGTAGAGGAAGACAGAGATTGAAATTCGTCAAGCAAATAATTGAGGACGTAGGTTGCAAGTGCTACTCTGAGATGAAGAGGTTAGCACAGGAAAGGAATTCAATTCGTGGCGGGCCGCATCAAACCAGTCAGTAGACTGACGACCAAAAAAAAAAAAAAAAAAAAAAAAAAAATGAAATGTAGTAGAATTAAATCAGGGATTAGATTAGGAAAAGAGACAATAAAAGCAGAAGATCAGTTTTGCTATTTGGGGGTCAAAATAACTGATGACGGTCGAAATAGGGAGTATTCTCAAAATATTACGTAAGGTAGCTCTTCTACAATAATCTCTTTTATTGTTCACGAGTCTAGTCTAATAAATGTCGATGTATGGTGTCAGACGAGAACGGGAGGGAAATTCGCCACACTAATGGCGAAATTCCCTCCAGAAGTACGCTTTATTATACAATAAGATATCACAGCATTTTTAAGTAATTTAAAATTAATTCTTTGTCGTTTCACTCGCAGCACATATTTATACACTTCAGCAGTCAAAATAATAATTTATTTATACTTACAGTAGCGAAAACGGACCTCAAATGGTGGAGATGGAAAATTGTCCCCTGTCTCAGTGTCAGTCTTGTCACGAAATGTGTTCCACTACTGATTGTGAGGACAATAAGTAATTTTCTGTGCTACCACTAGATGGCAACATAGAATGGGCATACTTTGAATCAGGTTTTCTCATGATAGCCAACAGATGGAAGTGACTGCTATCAGATCTGTTGCAATAGAAAGGCAAATACGGCGAACTTCCCTCCCTGACAAACATCCCTCCCTCTACCCTATATAACATGCAGGTTGGCAAAAACAAGAAACGCATTGCTGAAGAAGAGGAATTTGATGACATAATGTAAACTTAAGTGTTAGTAAGTCCTTTCCGAGGTACACTGACAAAAAAAAATCGCAACGCCAAGAAGGAGGTGCGACATACACGAAAGTTGGTTGGCGTCTGAAAAATGATGTCTGTTCACATTCCGCGCCACTAGGAGCATGCCAATCACGTTTTCTTTAAATACACGCTGTAATGGTAGAGAACTTTAGTTAAGTCTGAGACTGAACGTGGCGAGTTTATTTTATTCAAGAATGCATTTAAGACTAAGTTTGAACAAGATCGTGTAACAGGGCTACGAGAAGCCGAATGTTCCTTCTGCAATATGGCAGAAAGACTTGGCCATTGTAAATGACTGCTGGCAGCGGTGGCCACGAGAATGTACACGTAAGAAGAATGGACTCCGGACAGTCACCTGATACGAATCGGTTTCTTCAAGGACACAAATTAATTAATTAATTAATTAATTTTTTTACAGTTACTACTTCATATCTAAGAATTCATCTATTGAGTAGAAGGAGTTGTCATTCAGAAAATTTTTAAATTTGATTTTAAATGTTGGTTGGCTATCTGTCAAACTTTTAATACTATTTGGCAAATGATCAAAGATTTTTGTGGCAGCATAATTCACCCCTTTCTGAGCCAAAGTGAGATTTAATACAGAATGGTGCCTATCATCCTTTCTTCTAGTGTTGTAGCTATGCACTTCGCTGTTATTTTTGAATTGGAATGAGTTATTAATGACAAATTTCATAAGTGAATAAATGTATTGCGAAGGTACTGTGAATATCCCGAGTTCCTTAAATAAATGTCCGAAAGATGATCTTGGGTGGGCTCCAGCCATTATTCTGATTACACGCTTTTGTGCAATGAATACCTTCTCTCTTAATTGTGCAATGAATACCTTCTCTCTTAATGTCGAATTGCCCCAAAATATGATGCCATATGAAAGCAGTGAATGAAAATAGGCATAGTAGGATAATTTACTGATACGTTTATTACCAAAATTTGCAATAACCCTAATAGCATAAGTAGCTGAACCTAACCAGTTCAGCATATCGTTAATGTGTTTCTTCCAATTCAATTTCTCATCAGTGCACACACCCAGAAATTTTGAGTATTCTGCCTTAGCAACAGACTTCCGTTCATAGTCTGTATTTATCAATGGTGTTATGACACTTACTGTACAGAATTGTATAAACCGTGTTTTCTCAAAATCTAGTGAGAGTCCATTTGCAGAGAACCACTTAATAATTTTCTGAAAGGCATTATTTGCAATTTCCTCGGCTGATTCTTGCTTCTTGGGTGTCATTACTATACCTGTATCATCACATAATGAACTAACTTTGCATCTTCATGAATTTAGAGTGACAAGTCGTTAATATATAGTAAGAACAATAAGGAACCCAAGACTGAACCCTGTGGGAGGCCAGTTGAGAGCCTGCAACCATCTTGTGTTTCTGCTAGACACACTGGATCTACTACTGAAATTATCACCTGGGGTGTGATTCTGTATGACAGGAACACTCTCGTGTTCATCCCACGCACCCTGACTGCAAAATTGTGCGTCAGTCTGGTGATTCGGCCTGGTGGCTGCCATTCATGAACTGCATTTCCGGGGATGGTTTCCAACAAGATACCGCAGTTGTAACTCAACATACTCTGCTGAGTGTCGACATGTTACCTTGGCCTGTGCAATCACCAGATCTGTCTCCATTCGAACATATAGGAGACATCATCGGACGATAAATCTCTCATCATCCACAAACGGCATTAACCGTCCCTGTATTGACCAACCAGTGGCAACAGGCATGGGACTCCATCCCACAAACTGACATGTGACACCTGTACAATACACTGCGTGGACGTTTCCATAGTTGTGTTCAACTTTCTGGTGGTTACATATGCTATTGATGTTACGACACTTCATATTTGCAACGGCTTTTCTCGCGCTTACACTAACCTGCGATCTTGGAATGTTAATTGTTGTGTACATAGTTCCACGTAGTCAGCGTGTACACAGCTTTCCCACTAGAGCGCGCCCCACTAAGCACAACAGCGCAGGCGCAGCGCTCGTCCGTCTCCGCACTACGAGATGGCACTGCCTTAGAGACGGACCAAATTCTGCTTCCGCCAATCGGCGTATTAATATGTAACATAGCCAATGAGATTGCTGCTAACGTAGAACCTTTTCTCCTCGCGGATCACACTCGTGCAGTGATACCTGAATGTTCGAGGTATTATAATGAGTGTACAGACCTCCGATTGGTCAGTCTGCATTTGTCTGCACCAGTCTGTACCAGTCTGCATTAGTCTGTACCAGTCTATAGTCAAGTTTCAGTCTGCACCTAAGAAGATTATCATATTCCAGTACATAGCCATGAAGATAAATGTAGACACTTTGTCAAGTATCAGAGATATGTGAGAATAAGATTCACGTACCAAGACCAAAGGAACTTCAGATTGTCAATTGTAAATTGCATCCAGAATCAAGTTATGTAATGTCTATGCTTTTCATTATTTTAATAAATGTGTGTGAAAATTAATCAAGTTCTGTTTAAAGTTGGTCACCGTCAATCTGCTACTTTAAGCATGCAAGTGGCATTTCTATCGTCTGACCTAACGGCAGAAGATAAACACGCCACGATAAGACCCCGAGACATATTGCTGATACTCGCAACTTTGTTAGTGCGACAAGTCAATCTGTTGGTGTGTGTACCGAAGGTCTTACAGTACGCGCACCACGTTAATCATTTAAATATGTTATCTAGACAAATGTATTCTGAAATTCCATTACTCTGCATCAATTACATTTTATTGTTGTCGTATATTTCCGTCATTGTATTTCTATGAAGTATAGCCTTTAACGAATGTGAAACGTGGGCGATACACAGTTTGAACAAGAGGAGAATAGAAGCTTTTGAAATCTGGTGCTACAGAAGAATACTGAAGATTTGATGGGTAGATTACGTAACTAACGAGGAGGTACTGAACGGAACTGAGTAGAAAAGAAATTTGTGGTACAACGTGACTAGAAGAAGCGATCGGTTGGTAGCACACATTCTGAGACATCAGTCGATCACCAGTTTCATACTGGAGGGTAAAAATCGTAGAGGGAGACCAAGAGATGAATACAGTAAGCAGATTCAGAAGGATTTGGGTTGCAGTAATTACTCAGGGATGAAGATGTTTGCCCAGAGTACGGCAGCATGGAGAGCTGCGTAAATATCAGTAACACGAATAAGGGGCAACAGTCATGTACACAACAGCGAATGGAAATTATTAAAATTTTCAAAATAAAAGCATATTCCTGTTTACATCTACATCTACATCTACATCTACATGATTACTCTGCAGTTCACATTTTAGTGCTTGGCAGAGGGTTCATCTAACCACAGTCATACTATCTCCCTACCATTCCACTCCCGAACAGCGCGCGGGAGAAACGAACACCTAAAACTTTCTGTTCGAGCTCTGATTTCTCTTATTTTATTTTGATGATCATTCCTATGTAGGTTGGGCTCAACAAAATATTTTCGCAATCGGAAGAGAAAGATGGTGACTGAAATTTCGTAAATAGATCTCGCCGCGACGAAAAACATCTTTGCTTTAATGACTTCCATCCCAACTCGCGTATCATATCTGCCACACTCTCTCCCCTATTACGTGATAATACAAAACGAGCTGCCCTTTTTTGCACCCTTTTGATGTCCCCCGTCAATCCCACCTGGTAAGAATCTCACACCGCACAGCAATATTCTAACAGAGGACGAACGAGTGTAGTGTAAGCTGTCTCTTTAGTGGACTTGTTGCATCTTCTAAGTGTCCTGCCAATGAAACGCAACCTTTGGCTCGCCTTCCCCACAATATTATCTATGTGGTCTTTCCAACTGAAGTTGTTCGTAATTTTAACACCCAGGTACTTAGTTGAATTGACAGCCTTGAGAATTGTACTGTTTATCGAGTAATCGAATTCCAATGGATTTCTTTTGGAACTCATGTGGATCACCTCACACTTTTCGTTATTTAGCGTCAACTGCCACCTGCCACACCATACAGCAATCTTTTCTAAATCGCTTTGCAACTGATACTGGTCTTCGGATGACCTTACTAGACGGTAAATTACAGCATCATCTGCTAACAACCTAAGAGAACTGCTCACATGGTCACCTAGGTCATTTATATAGATCAGGAACAGCAGAGGTCCCAGGACGCATCCCTGGGGAACACCTGATATCACTTCAGTTTTACCCGATGATTTGCCGTCTATTACTACGAACTGCGACCTTCCTGACAGGAAATCACGAATCCAGTCGCACAACTGAGAAGATACCCCATAGGCCCGCAGTTTGAATAGAAGTCGCTTGTGAGGAATGGTGTCAAAAGCTTTCCGGAAATCTAGAAATACGGAATCAACTTGAGATCCCCTGTCGATAGCGGCCATTACTTCGAGCGAATAAAGAGCTACCTGCGTTGCACAAGAACGATGTTTTCTGAAACCATGCTGATTACGTATCAATAGATCGTTCCCTTCGAGGTGATTCATAATGTTTGAATACAGTATATGTTCCAAAACCCTACTGCAAACCGACGTCAATGATATAGGTCTGTAGTTTAGTGATTAGTCTCTTCCTTACTAGTTTTCCCTCCTGAATCTTTGTTTTTATGCGCAACGAGATACAAAACCTGTATTACATTTATATTACATTAACATCTAAGGTTGCAAAAGGCGTGAATTAATCCGGAAATATCTTTGAAGGTTATCTGCCTTTAAAGTAATATTGCTGAATTTATTTCGCCTTTTCGTTTCTTCTGCGGTGTAATGTAATATGCGTGAAATGCACCGTAAATGACGGTTTAAACTCTTGCACCACAATTTCGTACTGGAAACCGCTCCGTGAACGGTAAGTGCCGAACCGCTCTCGCCTCTGAACACAACTCAGACTGTGACGTCACTAGAAGCAGTTGCAAGGCCCTTAAGAAAGAGAGGCCTCGGCACGTAAATTGTAGCACGTGACACTCCAGGTCTTACTAGTGCCACCAGCCATCTACGGCGGGGAGCGAGGAACTATTTCAGATCAGTTTAATAATTCGCGTTCAAATGCATGCAAGTACTCGATACCACGCGACAAAATCGAGATCTTTAGTGGGTAATTTTTCAATGAGATATTGATTTCCCATGAGACCAGCAGGGAGCCGAACGTTCCAGAAGTGTGGCGGACAAGCCTGCTAGTGTGATGTCTCGTGTTGGTTGCAGGGCCCGCATATCTCTTTGGCCCCAAAGCAGTCGAGCAGCTGCTTTCACGTATTCATCAGCACAGTCCGTGACAACACAGCCGAGTCTGCAGTTACGGTGGTGTCGCCGTAGTAATGTTAGACTCTCATAGTTCTGCTTACAAGCCCCGGGATAAAAGCGGTCAAATCCGTATTTGTGCTCAAACCACGTGCCCCATGTGTGCTATCCGTGTTAGTCTCTCTGACTGACCGAATTTCAGAAAGAGCGGAGGGGGGAGTTGGGAAAGTCGCTGCAGACAGCGCCTCTCTGTCGGGTAGGTGATGGCTACAATATATATATAAAAAAAAGAGGAGAGAAAATGTGAATATAACACAAGAACGTCTTTGAACAGCCACCTTTAACGTACAATAACGTACAAACCACACGATTAAATACTATATTACTTATAAATCAACAAATTTTTGGTCTGAACATTTAGCCAGTACAATTTCTAGATGCACTATATATATATATATATATATATATATATATATATATATATATATCTGTGTGTGTGTGTGTGTCTGTATGAAAGAAGGAAAGAGGAAATTCGAATTTTCAAAATTTTGATTCTGAACCTACACTTACTTCATGTTCAACACCTCCTGTTACAGGAAGTTTCTCCAGGATTAGTTCAAACTGAAGGAGTATCAAACGGAATGGCTACTATGCCAAAGGACTTATCCGCCATATTGAAGGATATGCCAGCCCTGGAATCGGAAGACATAGCGGAAGCCGTTGTTTACATGTTGTCCCAGCATCCTCGTGTTCAGGTGTGTTACATGCACTATAGAATGCGAATTTGTATTTATACTGTTTATGGCTTGATATCTTTGCGTAATATTAAGGTTTCCTTATATAAAATACTTTAACAGTCCAGATGGCAATATTTTAACAATTATTGATGACTAGTTTCGGCCGAACAATCAGCTATCTTCAGATCAATTAATAAATGAGTGCAGTGTCGAATCACAAAATTGGATCAAGAACACATTGTCGTCAATATAACTTTACTCTAAGAGAATACGAGATTTCGTATATCTTTTCCTAGTAATCTCGGATAGTAAGATGTTTGTATGGTAAATATCTAGTATTAAGGAATCCAAAATAACAAATCCAGGTATTTCTATGATTTTACATAAAGATTACAGTGTATTTATGATGCGTGTATGGGAAGCGTTGTAGGGGAAGTTGGGTATAATCGGGTAGCTAAGCAGAAAAGTAGATAACGTTGACAGCTTTCATTGTTGGGACTTCAAATTTATTTCAGTGAAAGATAAACAAGGCATGAACGACATATATGAACTATGTGGATATATTTTTATGGTCTAAATTATATTTAATATAACTCAGCGCTGTGCCCTATACACTTATACAACATACCTTGGGGCAAAAGAGGTACTCTGTGGAGCACAAACGGGCATTTTTTTTATATTTCTTGTCTGGGGTATAGGATACACCGATACTTACGCAAGTCATCTTCGACCCAACCTGTAGAAGCCTCATGGTCCCACGCCTACACTTTATAAATACTTTACCCAATCATCTGATTTTCTTGTTAACTATTAGGTCTCTTTGAAAAGAAGACGTTTCATTCTCATCTTTAGAAGATCTGCTTGCCTCACATGTCTTCAGACTCTTCTGACTCTTCTTTTTATGGTGTAGACCCGGAGCGTCCCGTAAACCATGGACCTTGCCGTTGGTGGGGAGGCTTGTGTGCCTCAGCAATACAGATAGCCATACTGTAGGTGCAACCATAATGGAGGGGTATCTGTTGAGAAGCCAGACAAACCATGGTTCCTGAAGAGAGGCACCAGGCGTTTCAGTACTTTCAGGGCTAACAGTCTGGATGATTGACTGATCTGGCCTCGTAACATCAACCTAAACGGCCTTGCTGTGCTGGTATGGCGAACGGCTGAAAGCAAGGAGAAACTACAGCCATAATTTTTACAGAAGACATGCAGCTTTACTGTGTAGTTAAATGAGATGGCATATTCTTGGGTCAAATATTCCGGAGGTAAAATAATCCCCCATTCGGATCTCCGAGCTGGGACTACTCAGGAGGACTAATCAAAAGAAACAAAAGCTGGCGTTATACGGATCGGAGCGTGGAATGTCAGATCCCTTAATCGGCAGGTAGGTTAGAAAATTGAAGAATGGAAACGGATAGGTTAAAGCTAGATATAGGGGGAAAGTGATGTTCTGTGGAAAAAGGAACAAGAGTTCTGGTCAGGTGAGTAAGTGGTTATAAATACAAAATCAAATAAGGGTATTGCAGGAGTGGGTTTAATAATGAATAAAAGTAGGAACACGAATAAGCTACTACGAACACCAAAGTGAACGCATTAGAAAATAGACAGGAAGCCCACGACTGCCGCCGGCCGAAGTGGCTGTGCGGTTAAAGGTGCTGCAGTCTGGAACCGCAAGACCGCTACGGTCGCAGGTTCGAATCCTGCCTCGGGCATGGATGTTTGTGATGTCCTTAGGTTAGTTAGGTTTAACTAGTTCTAAGTTCTAGGGGACTAATGACCTCAGCAGTTGAGTCCCATAGTGCTCAGAGCCATTTGAACCATTTTTGAACCCACGACTGCCACAGTAGTTCACTTTTATATGCCAACTAGCTCTGCAGATGATGAACAGACTGAAGAAATGTATGGTGCGATAAAAGAAATTATTCAGATAGGTAAGGAAGTCGAAATTGTAGTAGTTATGGGGGACTGAAATTCGATAGAGGGAAAAGAAGAGAAGGAAAAGTAGCAGGTGAATATGGAATGGGAGTAAGGAGTGAAAGAGGAAGCCGCCTGGTAGAGTTTTGCACAGAGCATAGCTTAATCTAGAGCTAACACTTGGTTCAATAATCATGAAAGAAAGCTGTATACATGGAAGAAGCCTGGAGATACTGGAAGGTTTCAGATAGGTTATATAATGGTAAGACAGAGATTTAGGAACCAAGTTTTAAATCGTAAGGCATTTCCAGGGGCATATGTGGACTCTGACCACAATTTATTGGTTATAAACACTAGACTAAAACTGAAGAAACTGAAAAAGATAGGAATTTAAAGTGATGGGACCTGGATAAACTGAAAGAACCAGAGGCTGCACAGAGTTAGAAAGCGAGCATTAGGGTACGATTTACAAGAACAGGGGAAAGAGAGAGAGAGTAGAAGAAGAATGGATAGCTTTGAGAGCAGAACTAGTGAAGGCAGCAGAGGATCAAATAGGCAAAAAGACAAGGGCTAGTAGAAATCCATGGGTAAAAGATGAGATATTCAGTTTAATTTATGAAAGGAGGAAACATAAAAACACATGGTGCTGTTTTCCTGTTGTGCTATGTTTTTACAGTGCCTGTTTTTCTATACAGTTTATCAACTTCAACCATATACAACTTGTTGTTGTTGTTGTTGTTGTTGTTGTTGTTGTCGTCTTCAGTCCTGAGACTGGTTTGATGCAGCTCTCCATCCTACTCTATCCTGTGCAAGCTTCTTCATCTCCCAGTACCTACTGCAACCTACATCCTTCTGTATCTGTTTAGTGTATTCATCTCTTGGTCTCCCTCTACAATTTTTACCCTCCACGCTGCCCTCCAATAATAAATTGGTGATCCCTTGATGCCTCAGAACATGTCCTACCAACCGATCCCTTCTTCTGGTCAAGTTGTGCCACAAACTTCTCCTCTCCCCAATCCTATTCAATACCTCCTCATTAGTTATATGATCTACCCATCTAATCTTCAGCATTCTTCTGTAGCGCCACATTTCGAAAGCTTCTATTCTTTTCTTGTTTTAACTATTTATCGTCCACGTTTCACTTCCATACATGGCTACACTCCATACAAATACTTTCAGAAACGACTTCCTGACACTTAAATCTATGCTCGATGTTAACAAATTTCTCTTCTTCAGAAACGCTTTCCTTGCCATTGCCAGTCTACATTATATATCTTCTCTACTTCGACCATCATCAGTTATTTTGTTCCCCAAATAGCAAAACTCCTTTACTACATTAAGTGTCTCATTTCCTAATCTAATTCCTTCAGCATCACCCTACTTAATTCGACTACATTCCGTTATCCTCGTTTTGCTTTGGTTGATGTTCATCTTATATCCTCCTTTCAAGACACTATCCATTCCGTTGAACTGCTCTTCCAAGTCCTTAGCTGTCTCTGACAGAATTACAATGTCATCGGAGAACCTCAAAGTTTTTATTTCTTCTCCATCGATTTAAATACCTACTTCGAATTTTTCTTTTGTTTCCTTCACTGCTTGCTCATTATACAGATTGAATAACATTGGGGAGAGGCTACAACCCTGTCTCACTCCCTTCCCAACCACTGCTTCCCTTTCATGTCCCTCGACTCTTATAATTGCCATTTGGTTTCTGTACAAATTGTAAATAGCCTTTCGATCCCTGTATTTTACCCCTGCCAACTTCAGAATTTGAAAAAGAGTATTCCAGTCAACATTGTCAAAGGTTTTCTCTAATCTACAAATGCTAGAAACGTAGGTTTGCCTTTCCTTAATGTATTTTCTAAGATATGTCGTAGGGTCAGTATTGCCTCACGCGTTCCAATATTTCTACGGAATCCAAACTGATCTTACCCGAGGTCGTCTTCTACCAGTTTTTCAATTCGTCTGTAAAGAATTCGCGTTAGTATTTTGTATCCGTGACTTATTAAACTGATTGTTCGGTAATTTTCACATCTGTCAGCACCTGCTTTCTTTGGGATTGGAATTATTATATTCTTCTTGAAGTCTGAGGGTACTTCGCCTGTCTCATACATCTTGCTCACCAGATGGTAGAGTTTTGTCAGGACTGGCTCTCCCAAGGCTGATGGAATGTTGTCTAGTCCCGGAGCTTTGTTGCGACTCAGGTCTTTCAGTGCTCTGTCAAACTCTTCACGCAGTATCGTATCTCCCATTTCATCTTCATCTACATCCTCTTCCATTTCCATAATATTGTCCTCAAGTACATCGCCCTTGTATAGACCCTCTATATACTCCTTCCACCTTTCTGCTTTCTCTTCTTTGCTTAGAACTGGATTTCCATCTGAGCTCTTGCTATTCATACAAGTGGTTCTCTTTTCTCCAAAGGTCTCTCTAATTTTCCTGTAGGCAGTATCTATCTTACCCCTAGTGAGATATGCCTCTACATCCTTACATTTGTCCTCTAGCCATCCCTGCTTAGCCATTTTGCACTTCCTGTCAATCTCATTTTTGAGACATTTGTATTCCTTTTTGCTAGCTTCATTTACTGCCAGTTTTATATTTTCTCCTTTCATCAATTAAATTCAATATTTCTTCTGTTACCCAAGGATTTCTACTAGCCCTCGTCTTTTTACCTACTTTATCCTCTGCTGCCTTCACTACTTCATCTCTCAAACCTACCCATTCTTCTTCTACTCTATTTCTTTCCCCCATTCCTGTCAATTGTTCCCTTATGCTCTCCCTGAAACTCTGTATAACCTCTGGTTTAGTCAGTTTATCCAGGTCCCATCTCCTGAAATTCCCACCTTTTTGTAGTTTCTTCAGTTTTAATCTACAGTTCATAACCAATAAATTGTGGTCAGAGTCCACATCTGCCCCTGGAAATGTTTTACAATTTAAAACCTGGTTCCTGAATCTCTGTCTTACCATTATATAATCTATCTGAAACCTGTCAGTATCTCCAGCTTTCTTCCATGTATACAACCTTCTTCTATGATTCTTGAACCAAGTGTTAGCTATGATTAAGTTGTGCTCTGTGGAAAATTCTACCAGGCGGCTTCCTCTTTCATTTCTTAGCCCCAATCCACATTCACCTACTACGTTTCCTTCTCTCCCTTTTCCTACTACGGAATTCCAGTCACCCATGACTATTAAATTTTCGTCTCCCTTCACTACCTGAATAATTTCTTTTATCTCATCATACATTTCTTCAATTTCTTCGTCATCTGCAGAGCTAGTTGGCGTATAAACTTGTACTACTGTAGTAGGCGTGGGCTTCGTGTCTATCTTGGCCATAATAACGCGTTCACTATGCTGTTTGTAGTAGTTTACCCGCACTCCTATTTTTTATTCATTATTAAACCTACTCCTGCATTACCCCTATTTGATTTTGTATTTATAACCCTGTATTCACCTGACCAAAAGCCTTGTTCCTCATGCCATCGAACTTCACTAATTCCCACTATATCTAACTTTAACCTATCCATTTCCCTTTTTAAATTTTCTAACCTACCTGCCCGATTAAGGGATCTGACATTCCGCGCTCCGATCCATAGAACGCCAGTTTTCTATCTCCTGGTAACGTCCTCTTGAGTAGTCCCCGCCCAGAGATCCGAATGGGGGACTATTTTACCTCCGGAATATTTTACCCAAGAGGACACCATCATCATTTAACCATATAGTAAAGCTGCATGCCCTCGGGAAAAATTACAGCTGTAGTTTCCCCTTGCTTTCAGCCATTCGCAGTACCAGCACAGCAAGGAACTTGATGTAAACAAAATATTTACATAAAAATTATGATTTCCATACTGTTATAGCTATGCCTGAAATTAAGTAATTTTATGTGAAAGGTTGTGTGTATGTGTGTGTGTATGAGTGTGCATGTATTTACATGATGTTTCACTTACGTTTTCTTTTTTCCTCATATTCTTCACTATCAAGTTCTGTGTATTGAGTTGTCACTGGCACTGTTTACCAATTGTAAAAACAAGATGGCGGACAGTCGAACAGTTGATGATGTTAAAACAAGATGGTGGACAGTGGAACAGTTGAAGATGTCATTGGCAGTAGTTTTGCGTAAATAGTTTGTTTACATTAAGTTGTATATGGTTGCAGATGACAAACTGTAAAGAAAAACAGGCACTGTAAGAATGTAATATAGCAGGAAAACGCACCATCTGGTAAGAAGGTATGAATACGTAATTTTATGTGCTCTTCAGGAATGTGTAATTAAGATTTAAAAACTGACGTTTAAATGTATATAAACAGTAAAGAAGTTTGCTTATGTTTAACAACCACAAAATAAAACACCCACTGATGATGCTGCAACTGCAGTGAAACATGTCTGGGACAAACAACAAAATTGTGTTTTGCTAAAGGTGGACACTACCCAAAAACATATCTATTATTAAAGCAAACACAGACGAAAGAGCTTCAACCTGAAGATGAATTTCGATCTCTAGGCAGCAAAGTAACCCATTATGGACAAAGAAGGATATAAAAAGCAAAACAGCACTGGCGAAAAGGACATTCCTGGCCAAGAGAAGTCTACCAGTATCAAAGATTGGACTTAATTTGAGGAAGAAATTTCTGAAAATGTAGTTGAACACAGTACTGTATGATAGTGAAACATGAACTGCGGGATAACCAGGAGAGAAGAGCACTGTAGCATTTGAGATGTGGTGTTACAGAAGAATGTTAAAAAATTGGGTGGGCTGTTAAGGTAAGGAGGTTCTTGGCAGAATTGGAGAGGAAAGGAACATGTGGATAACATTGAGAGGAAGAAGGGACAGGCTGACAGGACGTCGCTTAAGACATCAGGGAATAACTTCCGTAGTACTAGAAGGAGTCGTAGAAGATAAAAACTGTAGAGCAAGTCAGAGATTGGAATATATCCAGCAAGTAATTGAGGACGTATTTTGCAACTACTACCTTGAGAAGAATAGGTGAAGAGGTCGGCACAGGAGAGGAATTCGTAGCAGGCTGCATAAAACCAGACAGAAGACTGATGATACAAAAAAAAGCCCACGACAATGAGAATATGCGGAATGGATTGCAAACCTCACATTGTAGAAGGGACGAATTCTGACAAACACACACCAGTTCACTAATCTCATTCACATTAAATAAAACGCTAGGTGAGGATAATCCATTGTGGCACTGAAAGAATCACAAGGATAAACTTCTCAATTTTTTTAGAGCACTGCCAATCTCAAATCTGTTTTCAAGCTGTTTTCCAGACTGTTTACCTTTACAGTTGAAAGCGCTGCTGTGTATTTGTAGATGGAACTGACTGATCTGCAGTGTAGTTCTCTTTTCATAGACAAACCCTTTTACGTTAAAATTGTCCAGGATACCTACATTGTTTTCCTGAAGTAAAGTTTCCACATCTCCAAATTAAGTTGTAAAACTGACACCATACTTCGCTCACCATATGCATGTGAAAAGTCTTTTCTCGACTATGAAACTAAATGAATGAGAACTACGTTGCAACATGAGTGCGAAAATTCGTGAAATCGTCTGTGTCTGTCCACATGCTGAGAGTTTGTATCAGATAAAAATTATACTACGTATGCTTGGGTGTCAAAAATAATTAAATAATACCGAAAATTTGTTTTGCGGTTGAGAAATGTGAAATGCAGTCATATGCAGTGCGACTCCTTTGCCATTTACATGCAGTACGTTCACAGTTTTCCCCCTCCTGATGCTTAGAGGACGGAACGCTATTCGTTGCAGTGGTGTTTGTAGGCTCTCACAGTTCTAGTAACAAAGAGGAAGGTGCATTAGTTCGAAAATTTCGGAGTGCTAAAAAAAGATTGTCAACACTCACAGCAAGTACTGACAACCATCTAGTGAACGTAAAGACCTGACAACTGATTCCTTAGTCACGATAATGCTTGGCACAACCAATCAAATATTTGGCTTTTATATTTAGTTGTAACAGGCTCCAAAAATTCTAGGTCACACATCCTATATCCTCAGACGTTGTTATTTGTATGCATTGTTTATATAGTGACTCATCTGGAAGGTGAGTAATTTTCTATGGACAAAGGGCTACTATGGTCGTGCGATTGTTAATATGCGTACTTGCCAGAAAGCGTCTGGAGAGAAAAATGCTTTATTGAGTGGACTCCATTGATAACACATGAACTAAGTATAATGGAAGTTATTTTAAAAAACTGGGGCTGTCTTACAAATAATGTTTCCTAATTACCTCTGAATTAAGTTCATACTTAATGACACTGAGAGTCAGACAACGCCTCTTCTCAGGAAATCAAGCTATTATTTATAAAAATAATAAAAATAAAGCTCTTCTACTACTTCCTCTGCACTTTTATTATTAGGCTATTTGTGATCTGTTACGTGTTCCATCTTCCTCTTGGTCTACCTGGATCTGTTTTGCCTTCTGTTTTAAAGTTCCTATTCTTTTGCACTCCACGTTTCCAACTCCTTACGAATATCTTCATTTCGCATTTGATCTGTTCTCTTTCATTCCTTCACCTCTCTAATAAATCTCATTTTTATTCCTTGTATCTGATTTCCTTGCCTTTTGTTCAATACCGATGATTCACTTCCGATTCATTTCCATGTAATAGAGATGGCAAAGAGTTTTATAAAATTACAGTCCTGTTTCTTTTTTACATGTGTAAGCTTGTATAGGCATAAAACTAAATCACTTTCAAGACCTTAACACCATCCTCACGTCTTGTTGCAGGTGCACGATGTAATTGTGATGCCAACTGGCCAACCGATCTAAGATAAAGATAGATGCTATATCCATCTGTTAACGATCGCATAACGTTAATATTTCTCAGTGCTGATATGAGAAGAATAATGCTATATTGCTATTGTATAGTTGGAAATATTTTATACAATAAATAGTTCCTTGTTAAATAGTGTCTCTGTGTGTGTTATTTTTTTATACCCAGCTACATTTTCCATAAATCTGTCCAAGTATACTACATTTTAAAACGTTCTTCTACAGAACGCTAGCGTGTATATTGTTTTGATAACTTACGTCATTCAAAGCCGTTTCAAGGCAAGAGGACGTAGGTACTCGATAATTTCTTGCATATATTATGACATATTTGACGTTTATTCTCTCTATGGTGCTTTACCAGTAGACCCCAAAAAATGTCTGTAAGACGACAAGCGAGATTTCTAAAACAGTTGGTTCCATTTTTAGCGATATTTTAGGTTCACAACAATAACCGCAGGGTAATACTTCGCAAGTGTCATTTAGTACAACGTGCCAAAATGTGGCTACTAATTTAGCTGTAATTTCTGCACAAGTAGATACAAGGCACTAACTGAACAAGCCGTCGATTTTTCACTTTTCACACGTACACACATAGACACGGACTCGGAACTCTATATTTTTGTGTACCTTATGTTACTGTTGTTGTCCGTCTGGTCTGCAGATTGCTCTGACGTAGCTTTTCACGTTAGACTAAATTAACAAACCTGTTCATCTCTGTGTCACTACTGCAACCTCGAATAAGTATTTAAGCCTCGGTCTTCCTTTTTTATAACCCACTCACCCCTCCAGCACCAAACTGACAATTCCTTGATGTCTGAAGATGTCTTATCACTCGAACCCTTTTTTTACACAAGTTTTTCCATGAATTTCTTTTTACCCCAATTGTCTCAGTACTTCTTCATTAGTTATCGGAATCATCGATGCAACATTTGGTATTCACTTCTTATCAGATCCATTAATCGTTCACTTTTCAGTTCCTCCACGCAAACACTTTCAGGAAAGACTTCCCGTCACTTGCTGCATTCCGTGTTAACAAATTTCTTCTTCTTAGAAATGTCTTTCTTGCTTTTGCCAGACCACATTTTATATTCGCTGGCATCGTCAGTTATTTGCCGCCCAAATAGCGAACATCATCTACTACTTTTAGTGTCTCAATATCGTAGTTAATTCTATCAGCATAATCTGATTTAATTCGACTACTTTCCATTAATCTTCGTTCAGGTTTGTTGATATTCATTTTGCAACCCCTCTTCAAGCATCAGCAGTTGCTCCAAATCCTTTGCTGTCTCTCACAGAATTACAGTGCCATTGGCTAACCTAGAAATCCTTATTTCTTTTTCCTAAACTTCAATCCCTGTTCGAAATTTCTCGTTGCCATCCTGAACTGCTCGCTCATAGTACAGATAAAATAACACAAGGCGAACGCTACAACACCCTGTCTCGCACCTTTGGCCAAGTTCTACCTTCCTGTCATGTCCATCGAGTCTTATAACCGCTGTCTGGTTTCTATACAAGTTGCAGAAAATGTTTCGCTCCTCTCTCTCTTAAAAATAGCTCCACTCTTCCGGTTTGTTACCATTGTTTTCAGGATGTTGGTTCTCTGGCAACTGACAGAACTGGAAATCAGAACTGGAAATCCCCCCCACAAATAATCCTATTTCACAATCACTCTGCTCCATCTCCAGTTCATCCGGTATTTCACTGCGTCTGTATGGGTGAGAATGGCACACGTATACAAAATCGATGCTTAGCTAAGAAAATCAATCAGAATAATATCTGGAACGGTTACACGGACCTACACCTGTTTAATGGCTACCTGTACTAGCTAATATAGGAGCACTTGAAATCAGGAGAAATCGAATACTATTCAGACAATATAGTGAAATACTGTCGAACCTAACTCTTTGTAACACTAGGACCTAACCCTATGACAAATATGTGAAGGGATATTGCCCTGCGATCCAGGAAGTTAACGGAAAAGATAGTGGAATAGAAGCAAGGTCGAGAATAGAAGCCTGGGTGATGATCCAAACATATTGGAAGCGGTAACGACCGTAAAATACTTAGGAGTTACTATCCGGAGCGATCTGGAATGATCACATAAAACAAATAGTGGGAAAAGCAGGCGTCAGGTTGAGATTCATAGGAAGAATTCTAAGAAAATGTGACTCATCGACGAAAGAAGTAGCTTACAAAACGCTTGTTCGTCCGATTCTTGAGTATTGCTCATCAGTATGGGACCCTTACCAGGTTGGATTAATAGAAGAGATAGACATGATCCAGCGAAAAGCAGCGCGATTCGTCATGGGGACATTAAGTCAGCGCGAGAGCGTTACGGAGATGCTGAACAAGCTCCAGTGGCGGACACTTCAAGAAAGGCGTTACGCAATACGGAGAGGTTTATTATCGAAATTACGAGAGAGCACATTCCGGGAAGAGATGGGCAACATATTACTACCGCCCACATATATCTCGCGTAATGATCACAACGAAAAGATCCGAGAAATTAGAGCAAATACGGAGACTTACAAGCAGTCGTTCTTCCCACGCACAATTCGTGAATGGAACAGGGAAGGGGGGATCAGATAGTGGTACAATAAGTACCCTCCGCCACACACCGTAAGGTGGCTCGCGGAGTATAGATGTAGATGTAGATACTAGTCGAGAGCTTTAACCTATCGCGAAGAGTATGGACTACCGTAAACCGTGTGAAGACAGGCGTCGAAGATGGTAGGGAGATGAGGACGACATGGGGGTTCTCGAGCTGCCCTCACTGTCAGTGTGAACTCAACCAATCAATGGACCACCTGATCGAGTGCACTCTTCATGGCTTTAATGATGAACTTGAGAGCAGACATAAATTCCGGACAATGCCATCGACTGGCTTAAAAAAGTCTTATTGTGTAAAATGTTGTATTCTGTAGTGCTGAATCTGTGTTATTTTATGTTGTAATCTCCTTTTTTAGTATTCGCCTTGTAAGTGCAGAAAGAATTAATAAGGTAAAGTTCATAGGACATCACGGAATAAATTATATAGTAATCGAGGAATCTATAGAGGGAATTGATGTAGATGGGTGAAAGAGATTGTAATATACGTCAAAGAAGTGATTGAAGACGTTGTGTGTAAGTGCTACTTTGAGATGAACAGTTTATGAGTTTGGTACGGGAGACAAGTACGTGGTCGACCACATCAAACCGGTGACAAGACTGAAGGAAAAATAAAGGCAGGCGTAAAGTACCCATAAATGAACAAAATTTTCGTGCGCCAACGCTTCTCAAATAATGCGACAGGTGCTCAAAAATATCAGGTATTAGCGGGAATACTTTTGCAATTAAAGATACGAGCAACAAGAGTACAATGATAGCTCATGTGAGTGCAAATGCATTACGCAAACTTCTCTTTCCCTAACAAAAATTGTAATGAGTGTGTTACTAGATGACTCGGAATGTCTGCTAAATAAAAATTAACTGTCAATTTAGATAATTCTCTACTATTGTTCTTTCGAATTCTAAATCTGAACAAAAAGACATGCTGTTATGAAATAAAAAGCTTTGTGAAATATATGCAGTTCTGTCTTACAGTTCACCAAGTACCTAAAATTTTAGTTGTCTTCTTGACTGAATTGGCTCTACCAACATAGGAACGGTAGAATGACCAGAACAGAAAACTTAAGTAATAACTAATTGAAAATAAAGAACACTTTAACAGAGATCACAAAGACACTTGTTGTAGCTGGCATTCACACTCATACAAAACTTTTTGAAGGAGACCATCTTTACGCCAGTGACTGGTATAGGTTTTTACTACACTACTGCAATTTTGGCCTTAGGCCATTGTCAAGTGATATTATTGCTTTAAGCCATGTCATCGTAATGTAAGCTGACACATTTGTATGTCGTTGTCAATCCTGCCCTGTGTAACAACGACACGAATGTATTTAACAGGATTGAGAACGATATACAAACGTGTCAGCTTACATTACGTTGACATGGCTTAAAGCAATAATATCACTTGGTAATGGCCTAAGCCCGAAATTGAAATAGCGTAATAAGAACCTATAACAGTCACTGGCGTAAAGATGCTGTCCTTCAAAAAGAGATCACAAAGTTGAATCACAGTTAATGTGAGGCCCGTTCAATAAGTAATGCAACGCTTTTCTTTCTGAAAGCAGATTAGTTTCATTCAGGATTCCAACACATCATATTTTTGACCACCCTTTTGGCTAGAAAACCCAAATTTTCAACATTATCTCTGTTCAGTGCGACTGCCTTACGCTACCTTGCTAGGATGGCTGCATCAACAACCTTCCCATCGTCCACTTACTGCTTCTCCTGGTGTGCGTCCTTCATTGACCCAAACAGATGGAAGTCGGAAGGTGCAGACATCCGGGCTGTAGGGTTCGAAAGGAAGAACAGCCCGATGAAATTCTGTGAGCTCCTCTCAGGTGCGCATACTTGTGTGAGGCTTTGCGTTGTCATAGAGAAGGAGTTAGTTTGCATTGTTGTGGCGATGAACACGCTGAAGCCTTTTCTTAAATTTCCTGTGGGTAGCACAGTACACTTCCGATTTGATCATTGCACCATGAGGGTGGACACCAGACAGAATAATCCCTTCAGAGTTCCAGAAGACCGTAGCCATACCTCTACTTTCTGAGGGTCTGGCTTTGAAACTTTTTCTTCGGAGGAGAGGTGGTGTGCCGCCACTGGACAGTCTGCCGTTTTCTTTCTGATTCCGAGTGATGAACTCACGTTTCATCGCCTCGGTCGATACTCGACATAAACTGTCACGATCGGCCTGGTAACGCGCAAGCAATCCCGCACAGATGATCCTTCGTTGGTCTTTGTGGTCTTCTGTTAGGCCGCGAGAAGCCTAGCGGGCGCACAGCTGGGAGTACCCCAACAGGTGGACGAGTGTGTCAGTATTACCAACACAGGCGCCAGTTGAGCAGCGAGGTATTTTATTGTGATCCGTCGATGACCTCGAATGAGAATGTCCGCACATTCCATCATAGTACGGTGCGCGGCCGGACGGCACACGAGAGATAGGGCAGGTTTACGCGAGTTGCTGCGAGGATGACAGACGCCTCACCAACCGGCTCACCCTGATTTTGTTCACTGCCAAGTCTCTGTAGACATTCTGCAAGCGCCTATGAACATCTGCGATGCTCTTGTTTTCCGCCAAAGGATATCAGGTCTCTGGTGGGAATTCGCCCCCATTACAGGCGCCATTTTGAAAGCAATGTATAGCGTCGTCACCTATCAGAACTTCAAGAAACTATAGGGTCTGAAGCGACGATATTCCACGATGTCGCACAACGAATTCCGCATTTTTCAACCGAAATTGGCCGAGAAAAAAAAGTGTTGCATACATATTGAATACCTCTCGTACATTTCGTTTCTTATGAGCAACCTTTATAGATCTCCTTATAACCCAAGTAACCCAGTGATATGTAAGTCTGCAGGCTTTCGTGGCCGTTGTCACTGAATTTAAAATCTTCTGGGTTATTAGGCCGCGTCAAATTTCTTCTAAAACGATCGACGTTTCGACCCCTCTGCTGTGATCTTCCTCAGGATCTTCTGGTGGCCACTCTGCACTAGCAGTACTGGACACCAGAAGATCCTGAGGAAGATCACAGCAGAGGGGTCGAAACGTCGACCTATTTAGAAGAAACATGAAGCAGCCTAATAACCCAGAAGATTTTAACTTCAACCCAGTGATACGTCACCCCTCGTACATTTCGTTACTTATGAGAAACCTTTAAACATCTCCTTATAACCCAAGTAACCCAGTGCTATGTCACATTATGTGACGTGCAGGACAAACAATCAACACAACTTGGTATCCAAGCTGGAGTACTCCAGGGAAGCATCTTAGAGCCCATCTTGTTCAACCTGTACATTAACGGATTCACAACAACACAAAATACGACGTTAGCCATCTAAGCGGATGACACAGCCATCCTTGTGCAAGATTGGAAACCGTCGAACATTAATTCACGAATACAGACGGCACTCAGAACTGCCGAGCCTTGGTTGGAACGATGGCATATTAAAGTAAACGTCGACAAGTGCGAAGCAGTTCTGTTTACACGCAGACTGAAAATACTGCGCAAACATCAACGCAGTAGACAGATACCGCTACATACACGATAAATATGTTTCAGAGAGAAAGTCTGTTGTAACTGCGACCAGGACGGTCGCGGGGTAGCAATGACGGAAGGCGCGGCGGGACCCACGGAGACGCCCGCGAACAACAACACAACAGGAGAGGACGGACACGACCAGCGTAGGACGGAACGAATACAACAAGACCGAACAACAGAGTCACAAGGAAACATACACGTCCACTCGTACACAGAACGAGAAAGTAAGCTGTGTAGCGCGAAGCGAGGTGTACACCGACGTGAGCGAGATTAGACTGACTGGCTGAGCTTTTTTTTTTCCTTTATTGATTTTCAATTCCCCCCGAAGGGGGCGGGCTGGCAGCGGCTTAGTACGCTGCTCTACGGCCTACAGGCTTTTATTTTAAAGAACGGAAGAAGAAAAGAAACAAGAAAAACAGGCGATAAAACGGTGACGTCAAGTGTAAAATGGCGGAAAAATGCGGAAAGATAAAACAGAAAGCAAAAGGAGTTGGCAACGTTAATAAAAGACACAGGATTCAGACAAGTAACATAGAACACACACAATTAAAAAACACAGCGACAGCCTGGTTTCTGTTCGCAAGAGATAAAAGGCACACCCAGCGACAGTATGATGGCCGTTCGCAACACTTCCCAAAAAACATAACACAGAACACTCACTGTAAAACACGCACTGTAGAACACTGCACGAAAGTGGCGGCACAAAGATGACACTCCCGGGCCAAAGGCAGATGGGGGGGGGGGGGACCTGGAGGAGGGGGAAGAACAAGGAGGGAGGAAGGAAAAAAACGAAAAAGAGGGGGGGGGGAACAAGGAGGGAGAGGACCAATAAAGGGGGAGAAGGGCAGACGCGAGAGGGAATGAGAGGAGGCAGAGGAGGGAAATGTAAAAGGACTCGGGGGAGAGAAGGGGGCAAAGAGAGGGGAGGTGGGGAAGAAAGAGGATGGAAGGGGGGAGAGGGAGCCCGGGAAAAGGACAGAGGAAAGGAGGGGGAGTGAGATCAGAGTTGATAGGAGGGATAAATGGAGGGAGAGAGGGCATCATCCGGGAGGGGGAGTTGATGGAAGCCACCTTGGAAAAGGAGATGTAGGGTGTAGAGATGGAGGGTAGGGGGGAAACAACAGTGAAGACGTGGCAGGGGGTCTGGCTGAGCGAGTGGCCGGCGCTTAAGTACGCTATCGAGGGCGCCGCTATTGGCCGCTGGGACCACGTGTTCCACTGTGGCGCCCTCACACTAAAAGTGGGCCAGGAGGCGCGTGCCCTCACAGCTTAAGGCGCGATGGTGCAGAGACCTCTAGGGGTGTTCGACGTCCATGCCGTCTGGCGTGGAATCAAATTCCGCGGCGCACGGTACCAGATCCCCTCCCCCCCCCCCCCCTGAAACTTGCGCGTAGGGGCGGAAACACCCCGGACAGTGCCGATGTGGGTGGTAGTGGGAAGAGGAACTGGGCGTATCAACTGCTAGCGGCGGGGAGGAAGGGATGCCCGAGGTATCCATGACAACCGATCCAGAGTCCAGGGCGAGGGAGGGAGCAGCTGATCCACCCAGAGGCGGAAAGGGCCGGCGGCAGGCCGGCGGGGAGCCGGCAACCGGGGTCTGGGACGGCGACTCGAGGACCACGTCCGTACCCGAAGGAGGTATGGAAAGAGGTGGCGGCGCGAGGCCCGAGGCAGCAGGAGGGCGGAGCTGATTGTGATGGCAGCGTTCCAACCCTTTCGACGTCTGCACCGACGTCACCCGCCGCCCATGGGCCACGACGACCGTGGCGGGTGTCCAACCCGACTTGGGCCCGCACTCGTGGGCCCACACGGCCCTGCCACGGGCATACCGCTGCGAGGGCCGGGAGTGAGGGCGGGAGGAGGACGGCAGCAGCAAATGGAGCAGGGTCCATGGCTGTCGCCCATGAAGGAGCTCTGCCGGACTGCGTCCATCAATCGGCATAGTGCGATAGGTGCTCAAAAACAGGGTGAGGGCCACCGTGGTTGGAGATGTGTCGACAGCCTTAGCCAACTGGTGTTTAAAAGTGCGGACAAGCCTCTCTGCCACGCCATTGGATGAAGGGTGGAAAGGGGGGCTACGGATAAGCTTGATACCGTTGGCCCGGCAGAAGTCGTGGAAGGAGGATGCTGTGAATTGGGGACCATTATCGGAGACCAACGTGTGGGGCAGGCCTTCAATGGCGGAAACCCGGGCCAGGGGCGTGAGTGTAGCCTCCGTGGTGGTGGATGCCATTCGGACAACATATGGGTATTTGGAGTAGGCATCAACGATAAGTAACCACATTGACCCCAAAAATGGGCCACAAATTCGACATGGATGCGATCCCAGGGCCGGCGAGGCACAGGCCAGGGTGCAAAAGACTGAGGGGGGGGGGGGGGGGGGCGGACTTGCCTGGTGACATGCACAGACTGTATAGCAACGGACCAGGCGCTCAGTATCGCCATCGATGCCAGACCAATACACATGCCGGCGGGCCAAAAGCTTCATACGGGACATACCCCACTGCCTGCGGTGTAACAAACTGAGCACCCAAAGCCGCAATTCCGGAGGGATTACCACCTGGTGGGCATCTGACTCCGTGGCCAACAGAAGGACATCATCGACCACAGTGAGTCTGTGGGACAGGTGGCGCCAGGAGCTGAAATCGGACAGCATCCGACGAGTAAAATAGGTTGGCCACCCGTGGACCACGTAGTTCAGAACTTGCTGCAAGACAGGGTCGCGGCGGGTAGCCGCAGCAGTGTCAGCAGCCATAAGAGGAAAACCGTCCAGTGCATCCTGGAGGGCGGAATCTATGTGAAAGCAGAGGACTTCCTGTTGGTCAAAGGCAGGATCAGGGCCCGCTGGGAGACGTGACAAAGTGTCCACATTAGTGTGGTGGGCGGTGGGCTTATACCGGATGGTGTAAGCGTAATTACGTAAAAGCAGTGCCCAGAGCTGGAGACGTTGAGCCGTCTTCTTGGGAAGGTGAGAATGGGGTCCGAAAAGTTTAACCAAGGTTTATAGTCCGTCAGGAGGGTAAACTTTGCCCCAAAGAGATAGGAAAGAAATTTTTGAAAGGCGAACACGATTGCCAGGGCCTCCTTCTCAATTTAAGAGTAGTTCCGTTGCACTGGGGTCAACGTCTTAGAGGCATAAGCGATGGGCTGTTCAGAGCCATCGGCATTCCGGTGCGCGAGGACGGCCCCAATGCCGTATGCCGACGCATCAGCTGCCACAACCAAGGAGCAATCCGGAGAGAAGGGAGTAAGGCAAGGGGCGGACTTCAGCATCGCCTTTAAACGGAGAAAAGTCTGGCCACAGGCAGGAGTCCAAACAAAAGGTACCCCTTTGCGACGCAAGGGATTGAGGGGTTGTGCAACGGAGGCAGCCTGGGGCAAGAACTTTAAGTAATAAGTAACCTTGCCCAGAAACACCTGCAGTTTCGATAAGTCCTTGGGACGAGGAAGGGCCTCAATCGTTGCGACATTACGATCCGAAGGGCGAATGTCATCTTTGCTAAGCCAGTGGCCCAAGTATTCCACTTCTGATTGAAAAAAGCATCACTTGTCCAGCTGACAGTGTAGACCAGCAGACTGCAGAGCGTGAAATAAGGCGCAGAGGTTTTGCAAATGTTCCTGGCGGGAACGCCCGGTGACCAAGATGTCATCCAGATAATTCATACATGCAGGGATAGGCTGGGTAAGCTGCTCCAGGAATCGCTGGAAAAGGGCCGGCACTGCTTGTACTTATACAATCCGAAAGGCGTGTTGATAACCATGATGTTCTGAGATTCGGCATCCTAGGGCAACTGGTGGTATGCCTCGGCCAGGTCGTTCTTGGAAAAATGCTCTTCCCCGGCAAGCTTGGCAAGAAGGTCTTCCTGTCGGGGAATGGTGTGTCAACGAGGGACTAAGTATTGGCTGTAGCGCCGAAGTCCCCACACAGCCGAAGGGACCCACTGGGTTTCCGTATGACCACCAGTGGTGTCGCCCATGCACTATAGGTTACAGGTTCCAGCACGCCAGCGGCCTGGAGCCGATCAAGTTCCTGCTTGACCGCTGGCCGTAAGGCCACCGGAAGGGGCTGGGCCCGGAGAAAGCGAGGCTGTGCATCCGGCCGTAGGGTGATGCGCACCTGAAAGCCTGAAGCAAATCCGAGATCCGGTGCAAACAACGACGCAAAAGCGGAGCACAGATCGTCCAAGTCCTGAAAGGGAACAGCCGTGGAAACGACCTTAACTTCGTCCGAAATTTAAACGCCAAACAGGTGAAACGCATCCAGGCCAAAAATATTCGAAGCCGACGGATGGTCGACGACAAAGAGGGTAAGGAGCTGGGGAACATGCTTGTATGTCGCCTGGACGACGAACTGCCCACGAAGGGGAATGGAACTGTCTCCGTAGGCGACCAAACGGCGAGAGGGAGGCGACAACGCAGGAGGGCCCAGCCGTGTATATGTCACCAAATTAATCAGGGAGAAGGTGGCCCCAATGTCGACCTGAAAACTGGCATCTTCTGTGAAAATGCGGAGCGGGAGGAAAAGCTTCTGCGCTGATGGATCATCCTGTGAGACGACCGATTGCAGAGAATGGACGGTATCTTGAGGCCCAGGAGGAGCAGGACTGGATCGAGTCGAGCGACTACGACAAACCGATCGGATGTGGCCCTCCTTGTTACACAGCGTGCACGTTTTCCAGCGGTGGGAACAATCAGCCCGCGAATGAGCAGTAAAGCACTGTGGGCAAGACGGAAGGGGGCCGCGCGACCGGCGACGAGGGTCGATCGAAGGCCATAGAGACGTCGGAACACGAAGAGTCCCGACGGCGCTGCCCTCTGTCGGAGGGACCACGTCGACATCACGAGGGAGGAACCCGCTGGGACGCCACGATCGCTGCCACCTGCGGTCGCGCCGTAAGACGCTCGTTTGCCGCTTGGGCAATTTCCAAGGAGTGGGCAATGCGGAGAATGTCTTCCAAGGAGGGGTTGTCGAGTTTCAGTGCCGCAATACGGACCTAAGGATCGGGAGCCAGCTGAACCACCACATCCCGGATCAGGGAGTCCGCATACGAAGCCTTACACTGCTGATTGTGGCACGTAAAATGGCATTGACGGCTGAGACGCTGCAAGCCCGTGACCCAGGAATTATACGATTGACCATGCTGTTTATGGTACTGGTGGAACTCAAGCCAAGAGGCGACTACATGGTAGCGTTGGGAATAATAGTTTGTCAGCAAAAGGCAGATCTCCTGGAAAGAGAGAGCCACAGGATCGGACAACTTGCGGAGAAGAAAGAAGGTGTCCGGAGAGACCCAAGACAAAAACAACGACCGCTGCAAGGAGTCGTCAGTGACTTGAAAAGCCGTGAAATGTCGTTTCAGCCTATGAAAGTAGGTTTCCCAGTCCTCTTTAGCGTCATTAAAGGGTGGAAACTACGGCGGACGCGGGAAAGCTTCGGACACCCGAGGACCCTGGAGCTGGCGCGGTAACACGTCCCGGGCATCGACTTCGTCCGTTAGCAACTGCAGCGACTTTTGTAAGACGTCTGACTGGAGCTGCTGCTTCATGAGCTGCTGCTGTTGCTCCAGAAGACAGACCAACTTCGCCTCCACACCAACGACCACCATCATGCCGGTGTGGGCGTGAAGGGGCTCCACCTCTTAATAATAAAAAAAAAGGTATGTCACGTATCTGTTTGAGTTTTCAGAGTACAGGACCGTTTTGCCACCTACACACAGTTCCAGTGATAGACGGATCATTGATCTAGACGCAAGACGTAACACGCTTAACGCTTACGGCTACTCTGATAAATCGCCGATACCTAGACAGAGCTTCTGCGACAACCGGGCCCGTGGCTTTGACAGTTGACGCAATACCCTTATCGTTACTTCGGCAGATCGCCGGTACCGGCAGGAATGTTCACAGTCTCCGTGGACTCGTCTAGCTAGTCCCACAGTCGAGCCAATAAGCCAGTTCACACAGCGATGGGGATCGAGAAATACAAGGGACGCGTCGCACTGGTTACTGGCGCCAGCGGGGGCATCGGTTCTGCCATAGTGCAGGCGCTGCTGAAGCATGGACTCACCGTCGTGGGAATGGCCAGGAGGGTCGAAAAGATTAAGGTAAGAACTCTTCAGCACTGCAGTATATTCGGGACAACACATTTGTTACCCACGTAGCATCCAAATGCTCAAGGCACTGTGCTAAGGCCACTGCTAATTCATAATATTTAGTAAGAATATACTTTGTTTCATTAACAGTAATATCAGGAGTAGAGTCTAGTAATTTCATAACAGGATTGGGGCAAACAGTTGAAGTGTGATAGATGGACATATCGAGTAGATGAAATGCAAACATTCGACCGTACAACATTTGATAATCTTCGGTGCAGAGCGCAACTATCGACAATTTAAAAGAAGCCGTAGGCGTACCACGCTTATTTTACATGTCCACAGATTTTCGTGGGCGATCAAAGCAGAGCAGGTTGTAAATAGGCTGTTTAGGTTTTTATGTTGCTGACGCCACGTAGCGCTCTCTATTAAAATCACTGACTGTGCTGTGTGCAATCTGTGGATGGTTAGACTCATTGTTGCTAGTGTAGCGTTGGGCAGTTGGATGTGAACAGCGAGCAGTGGTGGGTGTCGGGAGAGTGATGCCAGAGAGTTTTGAGAGGTTACTATGAGCGGACGATCTGGACGTGAAGGTAAATAATTTGTTTGTTCTCTATCAAAATCTTTCATTTGCTAACTATGCCTTTCAGTAATTAGTGGTTTCAGTAGTTAGAGTGTTTTATTTAGCTGGCAGTATTGGCGCTCGCTGTATTACAGTAGTTTGAGTGACGAAGATTTTTGTGAGGTAAGTGATTCATGAAAGGTATAGGTTATTGTTAGTCACGGCCATTCTTTTGTAGGGATTATTGAAAGTCAGATTGCGTTGGGCTAAAAATATTGTGTGTCAGTGTAGTGATGATCAGAATAAGTAAGGAGAGAACTGTCTGAGTACGTTCAGTTTTGCTCAGCTGTTTGAATTTCAAATAACGTACAAGTTTAGCAGTACAGTCATTCTTAATTTTTCAAAGGGAAAATTTCAAGGTGTGTACCGCGCATGCCGCCAACATCAAACTGGAAGTCCTGCGCCGGCCGGTGTGGCCGAGCGGTTCGCCGGCACGGTAGCTCAGCGTGTTCGGTCAGAGGGTTTAGCTACCCTTTGTAATAAAAAAACTGAGTGAATGGATCGACGAACAACCAGAACGAGTGTCATCGGACGTCCGCCACGAAAAAAGTCAACGAACAATACAGAACAGAACCAGATTAGAAAAAAAAGCGGTTCTAGGCGCTTCAGTCCGGAACCGCGCGACCACTCCGGTCGCAAGTTCGAATCCTGCCTCGGGCATGGATGTGTGTGATGTCCTTAGGTTGGTTAGGTTTAAGTAGTTCTAAGTCCTAGGGGACTGATGACCTCAGATGTTCTATAATTCCCATAGCCATTTGAATAGCCATTTTTGGGATTGCTGCGTTACTTTCGTATAATGTTGCTTGTTAATAATTTGCGCTAATGTTGATTGTTTCAGATTGTTTCAGATTAAAAATGCTTTTTTGTTGATGACAGCAATTGTTAGTAACTGTTGCTGCTAGGAATGCAAATCGAAATACAACGAACGACGAAAAGAGACCTTTCAGAGGGCTATCTTCGCTATCATCCATGTAAGTGGCCTGTTTTCGATCAGTGCTTCCAGGCAGATAAGATTTGTGTATGACAGTCTGAGTCATTTCCTCTGAATCACACAGATCTCCAAGCGAGGTCATCGGTCCCATCAGATAAGTGAAGGATGGGGATGGAAGTCAGTCGTTCCCTTTCAAAGGAACCATCCCGGCATTTGCCTGAAACGATTTGGGGAAATCACGGACACCCTAAACCAGGATGGCCGGATGCGGGTTTCAAAAGCCGTCCTCTCGAAAAGCTAGTCCAGTGTGATAACCACAGCGCCACCTCGTTCGGTCCCGTTACGTACTCTACTGAGTTTGGGAACAAAGTATGTTCAAGACAAAAATTCCGTTTGGCATAACCAGGCATTCGGTACTTTTTGAAATACATTCATTACGACCATCACGTTGTAAGTCAGATGTACACTGCCGAGTCGTATTAATGTGGCCTTTTGCCAATAACCTGAGTAAACACTTGTTGTAGCGTGGACAGCCGCGAGACGTGCGGGGAGACAGTCAATGTTTCTGTAAGGTACCAACAGGGATGTGGAGCCATGCCGACTCCAGTGCTGTGGGCAGCTTCTCTAGGTTTCTCGGTTGAGGATCCATGGCGCTCAGGCCAAACAAAGTGATTGCACAGATTATCCACCCGGTTCAACCCAAGAGCTGGTGGTCAGAGGAGTACGGTGAATTCACCATGGTGCTAGCCGAGTGGTGTGGCCGCGCGGGTTGAAGCCCCATTGTGCACCGCCTCCCGCCGGATGTTCGACCCCTCCCTATGGCATGGTTGTGTGTGTGTGTGGGGGGGGGGGGGGGGTGGGGGGGTTGTTTTTAGCATAAGTTAGTTAATGTAGTGTGTAAGTCTAGGGACCGATGACCTCAGCAGTTTGGTCCCTTAGAAATTCACACACACACAAAAATCATCCTGGTGCCCTGCGAACCACGCACGTACGCTGCGAGCTGTGTAAGGGGCAAAACAAACTGTATGTAGGGGTGGACAAGGTGTCCGAGGATAGATCCACATTTGTGTTGATCCGATGTGTCTTCTAGAATAACGAAATCACCCAGGAGATGCCACGAAAACATTCACCTTCTGACGATTCTTGCAGGGCGTTTCCCCTCAGACGTTTAACCCCGTACTCGCCAACGACCATCTGTACAATGGAGCACAAAATGTGCTTCATCTGAAAATGTCACACGTCACCAGCCAGTTGACGTCCAGTTGGGATACTGGCGTGCAAATTCCAGTTACATTGCACACATTCATAGTTCTGGGCATCCGAATTATCATCTTTTCCCACCAAAGGCGGTTCATCTTCCACATCGGCGACCCAGGTCAGGGCTCACGATCACCGTTCGTAACCGATCACTCCTGTGTGAACTAGAGTTCATTTCCTTTACCATCTCCCCTCCGTGTCCATCCGCATATATTTCCGTGATGTACACGTAGACCGCGGCTTCGTCTGTTCCTTTCGCTTGGCCCTAAGACTCAGTTACTTCCGCAGCTCTCTGCTGTCACTTCCTCTCGATTCTTGCCATTTCCCGGGGTTCTGAAGTAGTTTACAGTGACAACTCGATAGCTGATTGTCATGTTGGCTTTGCCTATGTTCACAGAGGGCATATTGAACAGCACTCCCTGCCAGATGGCTGCACTGTGTTCACCGCCGAGCTGGTGGCCATGTCTCGTGGTCCTGAGCACAGCCGCTCATGTCCTGACGAGTAGTTTCTTCTCTGTACTGACTCCTTGAGCAGCCTCCCAGCTATCGATATTGCTACTCTTACCGTCCTTTTGTAGCAACCATCCAGGAGTCCATTTTTGCCCTGGAACGGTTCAGTCATGGTGTTTGCCTGACCCCAGGACACGTTGGCATCCCAGGAAATGAAATTGCTCACACGCTGGCCAAACAGGCTTCGCGGAAACCGCTTATGGAGATCGGCATTTCTGTAACTTACCTGCATTCCTCATTACGCCACAAGGTTTTTGGGAATTGGGAGACAAAATGGCATAACAGTACGCACAACAAACTGCGTGGCATTAGGGTGACTATGAGTGTGTGGAAGACTTCCATGCGGGCCTCTCACAGGGAGTCTGAGGTTCTCTGCCGGATCCTCAATGGCCCCGCTTGGATCACCCACGGCTATCTTCTGCGCCGTGAAGACCAACCTCAGTGTCGGTGTGGCCCCGGTTGACAGTGGCCCATATACTGTTAAACTGTCCTTCTTTGGCTGCCCTGCGTCATAATCTTCGTTTACCGGACTCGTTACCGTTAATTTCAGCTGACTTAGTTTTACGTTTGATCAGTGAGGGAGGGTTTTATCATTCTCTCTAATTTTTACCGCATGTCCTTTGTCCCTCTGTGTCCTCCACCGTAGTGGTTTTAGGCTGGAGGTTTTAACGTGTTGCAGAGTGGCTGGCTTCACTCTTTCATTCTCGTGGTCAGCCAGCGGTGGAAATCTGGTTTCTTGTTTTAATATCTTCTCCCTGTTTCTTGCGTCTCCCTGTGGTTTTCCTGTCCTCTACTGTTCTTTGTACTGTTAGTTGCCCTTCTGTGTTTCTTGTGGTTTTTCCTTCCTTTCGGTATTGTGCTATATGTCTCGTTTGTTCTCTTCTTTTTCTTGTGGGATTGTTTTAAGAGAAACAAGGGATCGATGACCAAGCATTTCGGTCCCTTCCCCCCACCCTCACCCCTTTCAAACCAACCAACCAATCTTGTTGAGGAGACACTGTTGATGGCCCCTTGGTCTACCTGGGAGATCAGATTTTCTACAGTCTTTTCGCCCATACACATCTCCGCAGTGTGCCATCTACGATCCAATTGTCCTGGCACCGTTTTGTATGGCACCAGTTTGCACGCACTGTATACTCTATACACTTCAACCACGATGGCATGTGAATAGTTTACAGACTTAGCCGTTTCGGAAATTCTTCCATACTTGGCCTGAAAGCCAATGATCATGCCCTTTTGGATATCAGATGAATCACTCCGTTTTCGCATTTAACAACGACTGCACTACTTTCCGCAGCTCCCCGACACGCTTTCTATACCCTCCACTGCTAGTGCTGCCACCTGCAGTCTGTGAGCGGTTGTTGCACACTGGTGTCGAACATAGGCGGTGGTCACAATAATCTGACTAGACCGTGTAATATATACATTATAAAACATTTCACAACTACTGCAGTACAGAAATAGAGACAAGAATAAACGCAGTTAACATTGTTTCACGACTACAACAACAGAGGCAGCATAGAGGTACTTTCAAATTATGAGCTGTAGCAGCTGTGAAAATTGGTGAAAGGGTGAAAGAAGCAGAGAAAGAAACTGGTAAAAGACACTGAATGAAGACATGGGAAAAGGAAGTGAGGTGAATGAGTGAGGAATGAAATAGGAAGAAACATGAATGGAAGAAAAGAAGAACATTTGCTTTACTGTTTGACACAAGTAAAAACCGGCGATATGCATGAATTTTGGGGGAAACGTTATGAGGATGACTGGAATAAGTGCTTTAGCTTGTTCTTAAAAGCAAGACGGCATTTGACTGTGCACAGAATGCAGGTTAGCTTGTTCGACACACACACACAGACTTCTGCAAGAGAGAAAGAGTTCGCGAAATTTTTTTCAGGGTTTGGCACTGCTACGTTAATAGATAAGTGAGATCTTGTGTTCCGAGTATGATGAGAAGACCGGTACTTAATCCCTTCTTCGAGTTGCTACCGGTGCGTGGACACTGAGGAGTCAACGAAGCAGACACAGAGTGTGGTAGTCTCGTAACTTGTCTCGCAGCAACCAACGCAGCTCTGCGTAAGAAGTACTATCATGGTCTAGTAGACAGACGTTGCAGATGTAACGCACACAACCACATTCATGGTTAGTTCTCTTCCTGAAGCTCATAATCTCGCTGTAGCGTTCTCGCTTCATGAGCACGGCGTCCCGGGTTCGATTCCCTGCGGTGTCAGGCATTTTCACCTGATCTTAGATAATTGTTTGTCGCAGTGTCGCCTTCATTATCATCATTTACACTATGGTCGGAGGAAGGCAACGACAAACCACCTCCATTAGGACCTTGCCTAGTATGGCGGCGCTTGTCTCCTGCATCGTTCCCCTACACTCTGTCAAGAAGCTTCATTACCAAGCATCTCCGTAACACTTACGAGTCATTCGGACCTACCGGTAACAAATCTAGCTGCCCGCGTCTGAATTGGTGTGAAGTCTTCCTTCAGTCTGACGTGGTACAAATCCCAAACACTAGCAGTACTGAAGAATAGCTTGCACCTGCATCCTATGTGTGGTGTCCTTAAACTCTCCCAATAAACCGAAGTCGACCATTCGGCTTCCATACCACTCCTGCCGAGGAGGAGGTTACCATGACAAAAAGATTGAATAATCAACGAAACGATAACGTTCTACGAGCCAGGGCGCGGATTGTCAGAAGCTTGAACGTGATGGGGGAAACTAGAAAATCTGGAAAGGGAAATGCAAAGGCTCAACCTAGCTATAGCAGGAGTCAGTCAAGTGAAGTGGGAAGAAGACTAGGATTTCTGGTCACATGCGTATACGGTAATAATCGGACCTTGACGCAAGACATAATACGCTTATCGCTTAAGGTTACTCTGATAATCCCCCGGAAGCTAGACAGAGCTTCTGAGACATCCGGGCCCGTGGCATTGACGTATGACTCAATACCCTTATCGTTACATCGGCAGATCGCCGGTACCAGCAGGAATCTTTCCAGTCTCCGTGGACTCAGCTAGCTAGTCCCACAGCCGAGCCAGTAAGCCAGTTCAGACAGCGATGGGCATCGAGAAATATAAGGGACGCGTCGCACTGGTTACTGGCGCCAGCGGGGGCATCGGTTCTGCCGTAGTGCAGGAGCTGCTGAAGCATGGACTCACCGTCGTGGGAATGGTCAGGGGGCCGAAAAGATTAAGGTAAGGACAACGTAGCATTCAAATGCTCAAGGCATTGTGCTAAGGCCACCCTAATTCGTAATATTTACTAAGATGAAACTTTGGTTCGTTAATAGTAATATCAGGAGCAGGATCTACAAATCTCATAACAGTATTGGGACAATCAGTACTGTGGTTTTCCGTTGAAGTGTGATAGGTGCACGCAGCGACTAGATAAAATGCAAACATTCGAGCGTACAATATCTGATAATGTTCGGTGCAGAGTGTAACTATCGACAATTTAAAAGAAGCCGTAGGTGCAGTACGCCTATTTTATATGTCCACAGATTTTCGTGGGCGAGCAAAGCAGAGCAGGTGTTTACCGCGCATGTCGCCAGCATCAAACTGGGATTGCTGCGTGACTTTCGTATAATGTTGCTTGTTTGTAACTTGCGCTAATGTTGAAAGCTTCAGATTACACGTATTTGCCCAGATTCAAAATGCTCTTTTTTGGTGACAGCAATTGTAAGTAACTGTTGCTGCCAGGAATGCAAATCGAAATACATCGAACGACGAAAAGTGACCTTTCAGAGGTCTATCTTCGTTATCATTCATGTAAGTGGCGTGTTTTCGAGCTGTCGTCCCACGCAGATAAGATCTGTGTATGACAGTCTGAGTCATTTCCTCTGAATCACACACATCTCCAAGCCATTATTCGTATCTTAAATCAGACGCAATAGGAAAGTGTACTATTAGGACCTATGACGTGGAGAGCGATGATGTGTGACTAATATTTAAGTTTTCCTATGAGCAAAAAAGTGTTACGAAGATTACCCTGTAAAGTGAAAAAGGAAGGTTTTCCTTCTTAAGTGTGTATGTGAGATAAATCGCGAATTTTCCGCACGCCACAGCTCCAAAAACGAGCGCTGCCACTTTGACGTACTACGAAGCAGTTTCGCAACGACGCCACAGCGTAATTTATTAAAACAAAGACTCCGTAACACAATGATGTGCAATGCAACATTGAAAAATCACTGGTATCCATGAGTGCTTGTCCAAAATCAAAACAAAAAATTACCGTTCCTTCAGTTGTAACACCAGTCATTACGAAACTAGACGCACTTGCGTTTATCTCTATAAAGCCCTAAGCCGCGTCAGTTGCAGACATCGAATACACTGTATTAAGATACACGTCAATTATAACTAAAAACTAAACTCCATCCAAACAGGCTGTGAAGGTCCAACGGTACCGACCGGCCGCCGTGTCATCCTCAGGCGGCTGGCGTCACTGGATATGGATATGCAGAAGATGCAAGTCAATGGCATATACAAAATCCATGATACGTTTCAACGATGTCTGTCTGGATTAACTATGGAATGATATATGCAGGGCGCTTACAGCTATACCTCATGCCGTTACGTCGTTGATTGATTTAAGGGAGGGGACCAAACAGCGAGGCCATCGGTCCCATCAGATAAGAGAAGGATGGGGATGCAAGTCAGTCGCTCCCTTTCAAAGGAACCATCCCGGCATTTGCCTGAAGCGATTTGGAGAATCACAGACACCCTAAATCACGTTGGCAGGATGCGGGTTTGAAATGTCCTCCCGAAAGCGAGTCCAGTGTGCTAACTACTGCGCCACCTCGCTCGGTCCCGTTACGTACTCTACTCGAATTTGGGAACAACGTATGTTAAAGACATACTGGGGTACCGATGACCAAGCAGTTTGGACTCCCCCCTCCCTTTTTTAAACCAACCAAACAATCTTGTTGAGGAGACACTGTTCGCAGACCTTGGTTTTCCCGGGAGTTCAGATGTTCAACTGTCTGTTCTCCCATACACATCTCCTCAGCCTGCCAGCTACCGAGACCCAATTGCCTTGACTCCGTTTCTTATGGGATCAGTTTGCACGCACTGTATACTTTATACACTGTAACCATGACGGCACGTGAACAGTTTACGGACTTAACCGTTTCGGAAGTGCTTCCATACTTGGCCTGAAAGCCAATGATCATCCCCTTTTGTACGTCAGATACCAACTGCACTATTTTCCTCGTCTCCCCGACACGCTTTCTATACCCTCCACTGCTAGTGCTGCCAACTCCCGTCTCTGAGCGGTTGTTGCACACTGGCGGCGAACATAAGCGGCGGTCACACTCATCTGACTAGACTGTGTCATACACAGGGTGTTACCAAAAGGTACGGCCAAACTTTCAGGAAACATTCCTCACACACAAATAAAAAAAAAAGAGATGTTATGTGGACATGTGTCCGGAAACGCTCAGTTTCCATGTTAGAGATCATTTTAGTTTTGTCAATATGTTCTGTACTTCCTCGATTCACCGCCAGTTGCCCCAATTGAAGGAAGGTAATGTTGACTTCGGTGCTTGTGTTGACATGCGACTCATTGCTCTACAGTACTAGCATCAAGCACATCAGTACGTAGCATCAACAGGTTAGTGTTCATCACGAACGTGGTTTTGCAGTCAGTGCAATGTTTACAAATGCGGGGTTGGCAGATGCCGATTTGATGTATGGATTAGCACGGGGCAATAGCCGTGGCGCGGTACGTTTGTATCTAGACAGATTTCCAGAACGAAGGAGTCCCGACAGGAAGGCGTTCGAAGCAATTGATCGGCGTCTTAGGGAGCACGGAACATTCCAGCCTATGACTCGTGACTGGGGAAGACCTAGAACGACGAGGACACCTGCAATGGACGAGGCAATTCTTCGTGCAGTTGACGATAACCCTAATGTCAGCGTCAGAGAAGTTGCTGCTGTACAAGGTAACGTTGACCACGTCACTGTATGGAGAGTGCTACGGGAGAACCATTTGTTTCCGTACCATGTACAGCGTGTGCAGGCACTATCAGCAGCTGATTGGCCTCCACGGGTACACTTCTGCAACTGGTTCATTCAACAATGTGTCAATCCTCATTTCAGTGCAAATGTTCTCTTTACGGATGAGGCTTCATTCCAACGTGATCAAATCGTAAATTTTCACAGTCAACATGTGTAGACTGACGAGAATCCTCACGCAATTGTGTAATCACGTCATCAACACAGATTTTCTGTGAACGTTTGGGCAGGCATTGTTGTTGATGTCTTGATTGGGCCCCATGTTCTTCCACCTACGCTCAATGGAGCACGTTATCATGATTTCACACAGGATACTCTACCTGTGCTGCTAGAATATGTGCCTTTACAAGTATGACACAACATGTGGTTCATGCACGATGGAGCTCCTGCACATTTCAGTCGAAGTGTTCGTACGCTTCTCAACAACAGATTCGGTGACCGATGGATTGGTAGAGGCGGACCAATTCCATGGCCTCCACGCTCTCCTGACCTCAACCCTCTTGACTTTCATTTATGGGGGCATTTGAAAGCTCTTGTCTACGCAACCCCGGTACCAAATGTAGAGACTCTTCGTGCTCGTATTGTGGACGGCTGTGATACAATACGCCATTCTCCAGGGCTGCATCAGCGCATCAGGGATTCCATGTGACGGAGGGTGGATGCATGTATCCCCGGTAACGGAGGACATTTCCTGTAACAAAGTGTTTGAAGTCAAGCTGGTACGTTCTGTTGCTGTGTGTTTCCATTCACGATTAATGTGATTTCAAGAGAAGTAATAAAATGAGCTCTAACATAGAAAGTAAGCGTTTCCGGACACATGTCCACGTAACATATTTTCTTTCTTTGTGTGTGAGGAATGTTTCCTGAAAGTTTGGCCGTACCTTTTTGTAACACCCAGTATACATTATAAAACGTTTCACAACTACTGTAGTACAGAAAGAGAAATAAGAATAAACGTAGTTAACATTCTTTCATGCCTACAAAATCAGAGGCAGCGTAGAGTTACTATCAAATTATGAGCTGTAGCAGCTGTGGAAATTGGTGAAAGGTGAAATAAGCAGAGAAGGGGTCTGATAAAAGACACTGAATGAAGACAGGGGAAAAGAAAGTGATGTGAATGAGTGAGGAATGAAAATAAATAGAAGAAAATGAGAACATTGGTTTTATTGTAGGACAGAAGAAAAACCGGCGATATGCATGAATTTTGGGAGAAACGTTATGAGGGTGACTGGAAGAGGTGCTTCAGGTTGTTCTTAAAAGCAAGACGGCATTTAACTGTGCGCTGAGTGCAAGTTAGCTTGTTCGACACACACACACACACACACACACACACACACACACACACAGACTTCAGCAAGAGAGAAAGAGTTTGCGAAATTTTTTTCATGGTTTGGCACTGCTACGGTAATAGATAAGTGAGATCTTGTGTTCCGATTATGATGAGATGACCGGTACTTAATCCCGTGTTCGAGTTACTACCGGTGCGTGGACGCTGAGGAGTCAACGAAGCAGATACAGAGTGTGGTAGTCACGTAACCTGTCTCACAGCAACCAACGAAGCTCTGCATAAGAAGTACTGTTGTGGTCAAATAGACAGACGTTGCAGACGTAACGCACACAACCACATTCGTGGTTAGTTCTCTTCAGGTATTTCCATTTGAGTTCCTGAAGCTCGTAGTCTCGCTGTAGAGTTCTCGCTTCCCGAACACGGCGTCCGGTTTCGATTCCCTGAGGGGTCATCATTTTCACCTGCTCTTGGATAATTGTTTGTTGCAGTGTCGCCTTCATCATCATCATCATTCATTCCCATTACGGTTGGAGGAAGGCAACGACAAAGCATCTCCATTAGGACCTTGCCTAGTATGGCGGCGCTTGCCTCCAGCATCGTTCCCCTACGCTCTGTCAAGAAGTATGGGACTTCATTACAAAGCATCTCCGTAACACTTACGAGTCATTCGAACCTACTGGTAATAAATCTAGCAGCCCGCATCTGAATTGGTGTGAAGTCTTCCTTCAGTCTGACGTGGTACAAACCCCAAACACTAGCAGTACTCAAGAATAACTAGCACCTGCATCCTATATGTGGTGTCCTTTAGAGGTGAATCACTCTTTCCTTAAATTCTCCCAATAAACCGAAGTGGACCATTCGGCTTCCCTACCACTCACTGTCAATGGGGAGGTTACCATGAGAAAAAGACTGAATAATCAACGGAAAGGATAACGTTCTACGAGTCGGGGCGTGGATTGTCAGAAGCTTGAACGTGTTAGGGAAACTAAAAAATCTGGAAAGGGAAATGCAAACGCTCAACCTAGATATAGCAGGGATCAGTGAAGTGAAGTGAAAAGAAGACAAGGATTTCTGGTCACATGCGTATAGGGTAATAATCGGACCCTTGATGTTGACGCAAGACGTAACACGCTTATCGCTTATGGCTACTCTGATAAATCGCCGGTACCTAGACAGAGCTTCTGCGATATCCGGGCCCGTGGCTTTGACATATGACGCAATACCCTTATCGTTACATCGGCAGATCGCCGGTACCGGCAGGAATGTTCTCAGTCTCCGTGGACTCGTCTAGCTAGTCCCACAGCCGAGCCAGTAAGCCAGCTCACACAGCGATGGGCATCGAGAAATACAAAGGACGCGTCGCACTGGTTACTGGCGCCAGCGGGGGCATCGGTTCTGCCACACTGCAGGCGCTGCTGAAGCATGAACTCACCGTCCAGTTTACACGTATTTGCCCAGATTCAAATTGCTTTTTGTTGGTGACAGCAATTGTGTGTAAATGTTGCTGCTAGGAATGCAAATCGAAATATATCGAACGACGGAACGTGACTTTTCAGAGGTCTATCTTCGTTACCATCCATGTAAGTGGCGTGTTTTCGAGCAGTGGTCCCACGCAGATAAGATCTGTGTATGACAGTCTGAGTCATTTCTTGTGAATCACACAGATCTCCAAGCCATTATTCGTACTTTAAACCAGTGGAAGTGGAAAGTGTACTATGACGTGGACAACGATTATGTGTTATTAATATTTAAGTTTCCCTATGAGCAACAAAATGTTAAAAAGATTATCCTGTAAAGTTGAAACGGAAGGTTTTCGTCCTTAAGTGTGTATGTGTGATAAATCGCGAATTTTCCGCATGCCACAGCTCCAAATCGAGCGCTGCCCCTTTGACGTGCTACGAAGCAGTTTCGCAACGCCGTCACAGCGGAATTTATTAAAACAAAGACTCCGTAACACAATGATGTGCAATGCAACATTGTAAAAGTACTGGTATCCATGACTTCCTGTCCTAAAGCTAAACAAAACATTACCGTTACTTCAGCTGTAACACCTGTCATTACGACACGAGACGCCCTTGCGTTTCTCTCTATAAAGCTTTAAGCCACGTCCATTTCAGATATCGAATACACTTTATTAAGATGCAGTCAACGGCATATACAAAATCCATGATACGTTTCGCCCATGTCTATCTGTCTTAACTAGGGATTGATCATGCAGCGCGCTTACAGATATACCTTATCTTTCTGTCGTTACGTAGTTGATTGATTTGCGGGAGGGGACCAAACAGCGAGGTCATCGGTCCCGTCAGATTAGGGAAGTATGGGGATGCAAGTTAGTCGTTCCCTTTCAAAGGAATCATCCCGGCATTTGCCTGAAGCTATTTAGGGAAATCACGGAAGTCCTAAATCAGGACGCCCGGTCGCGGGTTTGAACCGCCTCCTCCCGAAAGCGAGTCCAGTGTGCTAACCACTGCGCCACCTCGCTCGGTCCCGTTACGTACTCTACTGAGTTTGGGAACAGTGTATGTTACAGACAAAAATTCTGTTTCGCATAAACAGGCATTCGATACTTTTTGAAATACATTAATTACGACAAGCATCTTGTAAGTCAGGTGAACACTGTCTAGTCGCTTTAATGTGGCCTTTTGCGAAGAACCTAGGTAACCACCTGTTGTAGCGTGGACAGCCGCCAGACGTGTAAGGAGACAGTCAATGAGTTTCTGCAATGTACCAACAGGAATGTGGACCCATGCCGACTCCAATGCTGTGGCCAGCTGCTCAAGGTTTCTCGGTTGAGGATCAATGGCGCTCACCCCAAATAAATTGGTTCCATAGATTATCCACTTGGTTTAACGCAAGACGTGGTGGTCAGAGGACTACGGTAAATTTACCATGGTGCCAGCCGCGCGGGTTGAGGCGCCATGTCACGTATTGTGCGACCCTACCCGCCGGATGTTCGACCCCTCCCTCTGGCATGCTTTTGTGTGTGTGTGTGTGTGCGTGTGTGTTTGTGTGTGTGTATGTATGTGGGTGTGTATGTGTCTGTGTTGTTTTTAGCCTACATTAGTTTAAGTAGTGTCTAAGTCTAGGGACCGTTGACCTCAGCAGTTTGGTCCCTTAGGAATTCACACACACACACACACACACACACAGAAATCATCCTGCTGGTCTGCTAACCACGCACGTACACTGTGAGCTCTGTAAGAGGTAAAACACACTGTATCTAGTGGTAGACAAGGTGCCCAAGGATAGATCCACAATTGTGTTGATCCAATGTTCCCTCTAGAATAACGAGGTCACCAAGGAGATCCCACGAAAACATTCATCTTCTAGCGATTCTTGCAGGGCATTTGCATTCAGATGTTTCACCCTGTACGCGCCAACGACCATCTGAACAATGGAGCATAAAATGGTGCTTCATCTGAAAAGTCCAGACGTCACCAGTCAGTGGATGTCCAGTTGGTAGACTGGCCTGCAAATTCCATTTACATTGCACACATTCGTAGTTCCCCTGAGCATCCGAATTACCGTCTCCTTTTCCCACCCACGGCGGTTCATCTCGCACATGTGCGACCCAGGTCAGGGCTTACGATCACAGTTCGTACCCGATCACTTCCATGTGAATCAGAGTCCTTTCCTTTACCATCTCCCCTCCGGCTACTTCTGCTTATACCTCCATGGCGTATACCTAGGCCGCGGCTTCGTCTGGACCTTTCGCATGGCTCTAAGCCCTCAGTTACGCCCGCGCCTCTCGGCTGTCACTTCCTCTCGATTCTTGCCATGCCACGGGGCTCTGAAGTGGTCTACACTGACGGCTCAGTAGCTGATGGTCATGTTGTCTTCGCCTGTGTTCACAGAGGGCATATTGAACAGCATTCCTTGCCCAATGGCTGCAGTGTGTTCACTGTAGAGCTGGTAGCCATATGTCGTGCTCTTGAGCACATCCGCTCATGCCCTGGCGAGTCGATTCTTCTCTGTACTGACTCCTTGTGCAGCCTCCAAGCTATCGACCGTGCTACCCTCGCCATTCTTTTGTAGCGACCATCTATGCCCTGGAGCCGTCTACTCGTTCTGTGGTGTCTGTCTGGACCCCGGGACACGACGACATCCCAGGCAATGAACTTGCTGACAGGCTGGCCAAACAGGCTACACGGAAACCGCTTATGGAGATCGGAATTCCTGTAATTAATCAGCACTATATGATATTATGCATGATACTCAGGTAACGACCGGCCACAATAGAAGCGATCAAATGGTGACACACTTAAAATCAAAGTGCCACAATAAAACATGATGTCCAGATTGTATCGAAGCTTATGCAAGCTTTGTTTACAAAGGTAAGGAGAAAGAAGTAACAGTGAAGCCAATGCTTTTAAAAAGAGTTAAATTTAATTCTCACACAATCAAAGCAACATGAGTGATGCTATCACATGATACACACGTAGCACCTGCTGTATTATTTATATTCGGTAGAAATTCTGCCATATATCTGTTCACATAGGTTAAAGCAAATCACGATGGTCTGTGGGCATTTTGGTAACCCAGACACGGGTACAATCCATGCGCCAAATGAGCACCTTCGTTGTACTCTGTCAAGTGTCAGAATGTGCCATTGTTCTCTAGAGGTCGCCTAATGGTACATTCTAAGACTCGGCAGTGTACAAAAAGGTTTGTCATTCGGCGCATGGATTGCACCCGTGTCTCGTTCACCAAAACGTTGCGCAGACCATCGTGCTTTGCGTCAACCTGTGTGAAGAGTTAAACGGCAGACGCTCCGGCGAATATAAATTATACAGCAGACACTAGGTGTGTACCATGCGACAACATCATTCATGATGCTTTAATTGTGTGAAAAACAAAACATGCTATTTTTGACAAATATTCCTTCACAGAGTTGACAGTGGAATATTGTCCCACCATCCTGTCTATGTCTGACGTGCATATTTTCAATATTTAAGCACAAGGTTTTAGATGTGAGGCTGCAACATTTCTGTTCATTCGACGAAGTTGGGTTAGTCTCATACATGGTGAAATTTCCTAAGGTGCGTTTACGCTACAGGAGACAGCCTCTCGCCGCGCGGAGGTTTGAGTCCTCCCTCGGGCATGGGTGTGTACGGTGTTTTTAGCATAAGTTAGTTAGGTTAGTTTAAGTAGTTTGTAAGTCTAGGAACCGATGACCTCAGCAGTCTGGTCGTTTAAAAATTCACACACACACACACACACACGCATACAGCTTCTCGAAGCAGATATGACCTGGTCTCCACGGCGAAACGTATTGTGCGAGGCTGTTTCGCGTTCAGGCAGTCTCGGAAGACTTTTTGGCGCATTATCAAAGAGCTTAGCTTCCCTAATTTCGCGAGGTGTGAAAGTCGTCACTCGTTGCACGGGAGACCATGAACCAACAGGAAAGTATCTGCCTCATCAAACTCTAGAAAAACTATTCGCCTTTGTGGGATTTCAAATGAAAATTCCATCACATTCGGGGACTAATAGAGGAAAGATGATCAAGAGTTTAAGGTCCTGTCGACAGCGGCGTCAGCAGAGACGGAGCGCAAGCTCGCGTTAGGAAAGGATTGCGCATCACATCGGCTGTGCCCTTTTCAAAGGAGTAATCCCGAGATTTACTATGTGCGACTCAGGAAAATCACGGAAAACCTAAATTTGGATCACCAGATGCGGATTTGAACCGTCGCTCCCCTGAATACGTGTCCATTATGTTAACTGCTGTGCCACCTCTTTTGGTGGCAATAACTTGTAAGAGAGATTCGAAGACAGAGAACAAAGTGCTTCGATAAAGAACGTTATTAGGCAGGAATGTAGTCTCTTCTGCTGTTCAGCGTATACCTTAATGTAGCAATCATGGGAAAAAAATGAAACATTCAGGAGTAGCTTTAAAAATCAGGGTAAAAAATAATATTAACCGTAATATTCTCAGATGACATTGCTATAATCAGTTAAAGAAAGGAAGAACTGCAGGGTCTATTAAAATGGAATGAACAATCTCATGAGCAGACTTTGTGAGTTGAGACTGAACGGAAGAGAGACGAAAGTAATGAGAAATAGTAGCACTGAGGTTAGCGATAAAGTTAAAGTTGAAATTGGGGACCACGAAGAAGAAGAAATGATGGAATTTTGCTACGATGCAATCAACATGGCGGACGAGGAAGGAGTTGTAGAAAGCAGACATGAAAGGCAAAGAGGGGATGCCCACTAGAAAGAAGTCTACTAGTATCAAACATGGGACCTAAATTGAGGAATAAATTTACCCGTATGGGAATGTGTCCACCCCCTTAGCTGAGTGGTCAGTGCGTTTGACTGCCACGCAGCAGGTTCAGGTTCCATTCCCGGCCAGGTCGGAAATTTTCCTCAGTCGGGGACTGGGTGTTGTCCTGATCATCATTTCATCGCCATCGACACACAATTCGCCCTGTGTGGCATCAACTGAAAAGAGTTGCAACGCGGCGGCCGAGCTTGCCCAGGTGGGGATTTCTGGCCATCAGTGCTATATGATCATTTCATCTCATTCCTGAAAATGTACGTTTGGGGTACAGTATTCAATGAAAGTTAATCATGGACAGTGGGAAAAGGGATTCAAAGTGTTTGAGGTACGGGACCATGGAAGAATGTTGACAATTAGTTGGAGTAATAAGAAATGAAGATGTTCTCGGCAGAATCTGCTGAGTGTCCTTTAATTTACGTCTATGGTCACAATCTTTTCTGTTTAACAGATTACCGGTATCGGTCTTTAATGACCGTCATCAGATCTGCAGCAAAAATGGGAAAAATATAAATACACTCGCAAACTGTATACAGCTTAAGAACAATACATAGAACATATTGAAAAGGTAGTAGTGACAAAATTTTACTTGTGCGCTTTAAGTGTGAAGAGACATACCTGTCTCATAAAATCAAAGTCCTAATGCACTGCAGCCATAGTGGCATACTAAACTGTTAAATGCGGAATCAGCACCAGCATCGTCAAATACATATAAATCACATCACATGCACGAGTCATGTTGTCAGTAGTACTACTGTTTAAAACTAACTGTCGTACAGTAGCCACAAGATGTTTGTGTAGTAAGTTGACCAGATGTCGCTAATGTCAGCATACACTATTTTTCAATAGTTAATTGAAACAGCGAAAATAAAAGGGGGGATACAATAGTTAAAATCTGTAATAAGCTTATAAAGTATAAAAAGTGTTACAGTAGTAAAAAGTAATAAAAAGAACACGAGAAAAGTAATATTGTTAAAAAGACGAAGGGTTAAAAAACAGTGGTTGACTTGTGCTCTAGTGCCAATATTCTAGGCAATAACATAAATATTAAACACCGTTGATATGGCACCGGGTTATATAAACAACATAAAACAAATCGCTAATGGAGCCACAAATGAAAGGAAATATAGTTCTGCACATAATCAGCGCCCTCTGTTAGCGCTAACTCTAGAATTCCGCACGGGCGGGAAGTAGTTGGAGGAACGTGACCGGTAGAGGGCCCCCTCGTACCCTGCGGTACTTCGTTGCAAGTAAAGAATGATAAAATTCCATAACAGTGGGTGATTTACATTATCTGATTAATGCAGTCTATGAAATGAATAAAGAAGGAACAAGAACCTACTAGAGTCATGCGTAAAACGTATGAAAACGAAGTAAATGTGTGATATACTCAATACTAGGAGAACTTGCGAACACACTATAAATAACAGAGGCGTGGAGTGACTAGGGTAAAACATTGTCTAATAAAGCGAAGTAGGTATTGGACACAAAATCGTTCTGCCAGTTAAGCAGCTTATCCGGCTCTCTATTTTTTGCTTTATTGATTTCAAGTTCTTCCAGCAAATTAAGAGCACGGCCTTTTTCCACCCTGTGAAGAATACGCATATACACTCCTGGAAATGGAAAAAAGAACACATTGACACCGGTGTGTCAGACCCACCATACTTGCTCCGGACACTTCGAGAGGGCTGTACAAGCAATGATCACACGCACGGCACAGCGGACACACCAGGAACCGCGGTGTTGGCCGTCGAATGGCGCTAGCTGCGCAGCATTTGTGCACCGCCGCCGTCAGTGTCAGCCAGTTAGCCGTGGCATACGGAGCTCCATCGCAGTCTTTAACACTGGTAGCATGCCGCGACAGCGTGGACGTGAACCGTATGTGCAGTTGACGGACTTTGAGCGAGGGCGTATAGTGGACATGCGGGAGGCCGGGTGGACGTACCCCCGAATTGCTCAACACGTGGGGTGTGAGGTCTCCACAGTACATCGATGTTGTCGCCAGTGGTCGGCGGAAGGCGCACGTGCCCGTCGACCTGGGACCGGACCGCAGCGACACACGGATGCACGCCAAGACCGTAGGATCCTACGCAGTGCCGTAGGGGACCGCACCGCCACTTCCCAGCAAATTAGGGACACTGTTGCTCCTGGGGTATCGGCGAGGACCATTCGCAACCGTCTCCATGAAGCTGGGCTACGGTCCCGCACACCGTTAGGCCGTCTTCCGCTCACGCCCCAACATCGTGCAGCCCGCCTCCAGTGGTGTCGCGACAGGCGTGAATGGAGGGACGAATGGAGACGTGTCGTCTTCAGCGATGAGAGTCGCTTCTGCCTTGGTGCCAATGATGGTCGTATGCGTGTTTGGCGCCGTGCAGGTGAGCGCCACAATCAGGACTGCATACGACCGAGGCACACAGGGCCAACACCCGGCATCATGGTGTGGGGAGCGATCTCCTACACTGGCCATACACCACTGGTGATCGTCGAGGGGACACTGAATAGTGCACGGTACATCCAAACCGTCATCGAACCCATCGTTCTACCATTCCTAGACCGGCAAGGGAACTTGCTGTTCCAACAGGACAATGCACGTCCGCATGTATCCCGTGCCACCCAACGTGCTCTAGAAGGTGTAAGTCAACTACCCTGGCCAGCAAGATCTCCGGATCTGTCCCCCATTGAGCATGTTTGGGACTGGATGAAGCGTCGTCTCACGCGGTCTGCACGTCCAGCACGAACGCTGGTCCAACTGAGGCGCCAGGTGGAAATGGCATGGCAAGCCGTTCCACAGGACCACATCCAGCATCTCTACGATCGTCCCCATGGGAGAATAGCAGCCTGCATTGCTGCGAAAGGTGGATATACACTGTACTAGTGCCGACATTGTGCATGCTCTGTTGCCTGTGTCTATGTGCCTGTGGTTCTGTCAGTGTGATCATGTGATGTATCTGACCCCAGGAATGTGTCAATAAAGTTTCCCCTTCCTGGGACAATGAATTCACGGTGTTCTTATTTCAATTTCCAGGAGTGTAGTTTTCAATGCTCCCTATGGAATGACGGGTATCAGACAAATGCTGTCCAAAAGCCGTTTTGTTTCGTGGCTGTGAGTGTTGTTTGAACCTTAACTTAAAAGAGCGGCCTGTTTGACCTATATAATATTTGTCACAGTTACTGCAGTCGATCCTATACACTCAAGAGCCATCAAATTTATCATAGTTCCCTTTCAATTTATGTTTTATTGTAGTTTTATAGTGTTATTGACCTGAAAGCCACATCTGACATCAGACTTTTTAAAACATTTTTCTATTTGCAGGGACATTTTGCCGTTAAATTTCATGGGAATAGTGTTCATTCTATCTTTGCCGGTTCTCTTTTGCGTGTGGGTGTGGGTGTGCCTGCTCTTTGTTAAACGTTTCTTTAGCCTGTTGTACGCGCGCGTGACGCCGTTTGTAGAAAATCCGTTAGCTAATGCGATCTGCTTTACAATGCTAAGTTCTTTACGTATTTCGTTTTCGTCTAAAGGTAGACGAAGGAGCCGGTGAACCATGGAAGAGAAGAAAGATTTTTTGTATCTGGGAGGATGGCATGAACTGGCATAGATGATACTGTCTGTACAAGGTGGTTTCCTAAAAATCGAAAACTGATGTTTATTATTAACTTTCTTAATAGTGAGATCAAGGTAGTCTATAGCGCCATCTTCTTCTATTTCGGTGGTAAAAGTTATTTTAGGGTGCCCGACAAGTCTCTCACCGAAGCGTCGAGTGCAGTTCGCACAAGGCGAGGAGCAGCGACAACGAGGCATCCACCACAGAGTGGACACTGATGAATATTGCCTGTTTATAGTTCCACGAAATAAAATCATATTTTCGAAACTGTAGAACTGAGTCTGTGTTCAATTGCTTTTGTTGCCAGTAGTTTTCTCAAATAAAAAGAAATTAACTTAGTATTGTGCAAGGTTACTTAAAAATCATCTGATTCCGTTAAACTTTAAGTAGAGAAAATACAAAATGCAAACTGACAGTGGCAAGGACAGCATTTACAAAACATGGAAATTTGCTATCAAATGCAAATTTATATGATATGAACTCTGTACTGTAGATAACTGACTGGAGTGTTACATTGTACTGAAATTTGTGGTGTGTTGCTATGGGACCAAACTGCCTTGAACTGAAATGAGAGATGGAAGATAATGACTTCAGACAGGAGTAGTGCGCGAATGTTTGTTTCACGTACATCTTGAAACGCCTTGTCTACGTGCAGTAATCGCTCACAGATATCCGATGATGGATAAATTCGAAAACGATTCATATGAGCAATAAAGTCATCCCTTGCCTCATGTTTGAATTTTACCACTGCTACTCACTCAGCCTGCTTGGAGAAATGCTAATTATTATAATCGTGGTCGGCTGTCTCCTGCATGACTTTATGTCACATTAATATTACTGAAATTAAAAGTGTCTCGAAAACCTATGGATGTCTGAGACCAATATCTTGAAAGTGTCAGTGTCGATAACAGGCAGAAGTTGTAGAGATTCTATAATCCCGAGCTGAATGAACTGTCTGCATACATAATTACGTTTTGTACCGAACCCTCAATGCACGAGACCTACTGTGGATGTCTGAGACCAATATCTTGAAAGTGTCAGTGTCGATAACAGGCAGAAGTTGTAGAGATTCTATAATCCCGAGCTGAATGAACTGTCTGCATACATAATTACGTTTTGTACTGAACCCTCAATGCACGAGACCTACTCGTAGCCCGCCAGTTTTATTTCACTTTTGTCCGGTGTGATGCTGGTTAGCCGAAAGAACCTTTTTATATCTCACCCGCGTGGTATCTCGCATGCTTCTTGATAAACCTGCTGAATTTTTACAACACTGGTACGATTGTCTCATACGCAATCCAGGTATGACCTGATGGCCGGCCGGTGTGGCCGTGCGGTTCTAGGCGCTTCAGTCTGGAACCGCATGACCGCTACGGTCGCACGTTCGAATCCTGCCTCGGGCATGGATGTGTGTGATGTCCTTAGGTTAGTTAGGTTTAAGTAGTTCTAAGTTCTAGGGGACTGATGACCACAGATGTTAAGTCCCATAGTGCTCAGAGCCCTTTGAACCATTTTATGACCTGATGTTCATCTGTATGCACCTCTTTAATGTTAATGAATAATATATACTGGGTGAGGGCAAATTAAAGTGACCCAGAGAACAGAGTTCCAGCATACAAAGAAATACAGCAGAGGAAATTAAATACAGTATCAACCTGACTGCAGCACATGTTGAAAGTAACCACCATTCATGACCTTGGCCCTTTTGGGTCGTGGTCAAGAGTTGCTGAAGGCGGATCGAAGCTGGTCAGCTGGAATTGCTGCAGCCTCATCCGAAATGTTCTGCTGCAATTCTTGAAGACTTTGAGGGTTGTTGCGGTACGCCTTAGACTTTAGGGCTCCCCTCGCAAAGTAATCGCACAGTGACAGATCCGGTGACCTGGGTGGCCAGTTACGACCACGACCAGACTGACCTCTGCTAAGCACTCTGTCAGGAATGAAGACTGTGTAAATATGTTCCAAGGTTCGGCCGGCTGTATGGGCAGTTGCTCCATGCTGTTAGAAGTAACTCTAGGGCTTTTTCTCCCCCTTTAATATTGTCATTCGTTTTATTTTCCCGACCCTGTAGCATCCCTCTTAGCTCCTGTCATTTCTTGCAGAGCCTCAAGATCGGATTTTCATCCTGAAACGCGAACCGTGTGGACGATTTTATCCAAATAAACGATTTTCAAGTACAACTGTAACGGATACATGAACGTCAAAACATTACGTAAATCTGTCTTCCTACAAATTTTACATGATCATGCGGATGATCGCAATCACGTGAAGATCAAAACATTAAAAACTAAACTGCACCAGAGTGAAAGATCTCTTTTCCTTATTTCCTTCTTTCCACGTAGACAGTAACTTGTTTCTGCCTCACAACAGGAGCTGGCAGTCAAGGACGCCCCAGGGAAGCTGCACGCGATTGCCGGGGATTTGAGAGACGAAGCCAGCATCCTGGCTGCCTTCAAGTGGGTCAAGGACAACCTGGGTGGGGTCGACATCCTGATCAATAACGCTGGTGTATCGGGTACATTCCCATTTACTAGCCTCATAGGTAAGGGATACACTTTGCATTATCTTAAGCGATTTTAAGAGCATTTGAAAATACCAAATAGTTTGAAATCAATAGAATATATACACTCCTGGAAATGGAAAAAAGAACACATTGACGCCAGTGTGTCAGACCCACCATACTTGCTCCAGACACTGCGAGAGGGCTGTACAAGCAATGATCACACGCACGGCACAGCGGACACACCAGGAACCGCGGTGTTGGCCGTCGAATGGCGCTAGCTGCGCAGCATTTGTGCACCGCCGCCGTCAGTGTCAGCCAGTTTGCCATGGCATACGGGGCTCCATCGCAGTCTTTAACACTGGTAGCATGCCGCGACAGCGTGGACGTGAACCGTATGTGCAGTTGACGGACTTTGAGCGAGGGCGTATAGTGGGCATGCGGAAGGCCGGGTGGACGTACCGCCGAATTGCTCAACACGTGGGGCGTGAGGTCTCCACAGTACATCGATGTTGTCGCCAGTGGTTGGCAGAAGGTGCACGTGCCCGTCGACCTGGGACCGGACCGCAGAGACGCACGGATGCACGCCAAGACCGTAGGATCCTACGCAGTGCCGTAGGGGACCGCACCACCACTTCCCAGCAAATTAGGGACACTGTTGCTCCTGGAGTATCGGCGAGGACCATTCGCAACCGTCTCCATGCAGCTGGGCTACGGTCCCGCACACCATTAGGCCGTCTTCCGTTCACGCCCCAACATCGTGCAGCCCGCCTCCAGTGGTGTCGCGACAGGCGTGAATGGAGGGACGAATGGAGACGTGTCGTCTTCAGCGATGAGAGTCGCTTCTGCCTTGGTGCCAATGATGGTCGTATGCGTGTTTGGCGCCGTGCAGGTGAGCGCCACAATCAGGACTGCATACGACCGAGGCACACAGGACCAACACCCGACATCATGGTGTGGGGAGCGATCTCCTACACTGGCCGTACACCACTGGTGATCGTCGAGGGGACACTGAATAGTGTACGGTACATCCAAACCGTCATCGAACCCATCGTTCTACCATTCCTAGACCGGCAAGGGAACTTGCTGTTCCAACAGGACAATGCACGTCCGCATGTATCCCGTGCCACCCAACGTGCTCTAGAAGGTGTAAGTCAACTACACTGGCCAGCAGGATCTCCGGATCTGTCTCCCATTGAGCATGTTTGGGACTGGATGAAGCGTCGTCTCACGCGGTCTGCACGTCCAGCACGAACGCTGGTCCAACTGAGGCGCCAGGTGGAAATGGCATGGCAAGCCGTTCCACAGGACTACATCCAGCATCTCTACGATCGTCTCCATGGGAGAATAGCAGCCTGCATTGCTGCGAAAGGTGGATATACATTGTACTAGTGCCGACATTGTGCATGCTCTGTAGCCTGTGTCTATGTGCCTGTGGTTCTGTCAGTGTGAACATATGATGTATCTGACCCCAGGAATGTGTCAATAAAGTTTCCCCTTCCTGGGACAATGAATTCACGGTGTTCTTATTTCAATTTCCAGGAGTGTATATATAAGAATGTTATTAAATACATGTGTGTTTGGTGTGAGTCAAAATATGTTCTCAAAATGAATATCTCCACATCTAAATTGCTCCCAAGCACAATTTTGGAAGGGACAATGGTAATACATCACATTAGATATGCACTATATTAGAAAAATGTAATCTATGATATTGATAGCAGCTATTGCTATCTCATTCCAAATAACTCAGGCCTACTAGAAGTTGTGTACAAAAAAAAACTTTCGACGCACGTTGCAATATGTGTCAACTGGCTCTCTAAATTTTATAGATTCTATTTCCTACAGTCAACAGTTAAATAACACCAACATCTAATAAAAATATGTGGTGTGAAAGCACACACTTGCACACGCAACACAGCCAAAAGAGAAACAAACTGAGCTAACACCCTATTAAGAAGGAAGAAGGTTTTTGACGTTTTCATTGCGGTGTGGCACTTACACTGCATATCTTTAACCAAAGACGATGACAGAGTTGAAACACCGCCAAGGACGATGGTGCAACTAGATAGAGTCGATATCTAGAAAATGAACTCTTTGATAAAATTATTTATCATTTATCGAGGACACACACACACACACACACACACACACACACACACAAGTATGTATTACTTATGTACCGAAGTAATATGCAAGTATAATTACAGAGCTGAACAAAAATTCGATTAAAAAAATGTTATTTTTTTATTTGTTTATTTATAACACGCCCCGTTGCAGTGTTTGTAATACAACAAGTACATTGTATTATATATATATATATATATATATATATATATATATATATATATATATATATGTGTGTGTGTGTGTGTGTGTGTGTGTGTGTGTGTGTGTGTGATTTTTCGCACTTTGTAAGCAAAACGGACCTTCAAATTGAAAATTTCTACATCTAAACTTTCTGTAAAACTTATCAAAACACACACGGCTAGCCTTCTTACCGTAACATGAAAGTACAATTACAGATCTCTACGCAAATTCGAGGAAAATAGAATTGTGTTATTTCTTAAAATATGTAAGGTTTGGGACACTTTTCAAGCGCTTTGGACCCTCAAAATAAATATTTCCACAAGTAAGTTGTTTGTACTGCTAATTAAAATACATGCAGCTCGCTTATTGGCACTATTTCAATATATTGTAGTTTAGTAGATGACTTTAGTCCTATCTTTGTACCACACATTAAATTAATCTAAGTAAATGAAAACTGGTTGCAAAAATGCGCACATGAGCACTACTGCAACTCTAGCTCATAGTTCAAAATGCACCATGGATTATCAGTGTTACTGTCACGTCTAGAAGTAAACCTGATTGTTCGATATTCCTACCAAACTTGAGAAGCACAATGGACCAGCCGACATGCAGGGTCCACGGGTTCATGGTGTTGTCTCTATACATCTACATCTACATCTACATTTATACTCCGCAAGCCACCCAACGGTGTGTGGCGGAGGGCACTTTACGTGCCACTGTCATTACCTCCCTTTCCTGTTCCAGTCGCGTATGGTTCGCGGGAAGAACGACTGTCCGAAAGCCTCCGTGCGCGCTCTAATCTCTCTAATTTTACATTCGTGATCTCCTCGGGAGTTATAAGTAGGGGGAAGCAATATATTCGATACCTCTTCCAGAAACGCATCCTCTCGAAACCTGGCGAGCAAGCTACACCGCGATGCAGAGCGCCTCTCTTGCAGAGTCTGCCACTTGAGTTTATTAAACATCTCCGTAACACTATCACGGTTACCAAATAACCCTGTGACGAAACGCGCCGCTCTTCTTTGGATCTTCTCTATCTCCTCCGTCAGACCGATCTGGTACGGATCCCACACTGATGAGCAATACTCAAGTATACGAGTGTTTTGTAAGCCACCTCCTTTGTTGATGGACTACATTTTCTAAGCACTCTCCCAATGAATCTCAACCTGGTACCCGCCTTACCAACAATTAATTTTATATGATCATTCCACTTCAAATCGTTCCGCACGCATACTCCCAGATATTTTACAGAAGTAACTGCTACCAGTGTTTGTTCCGCTATCATATAATCATACAATAAAGGATCCTTCTTTCTATGTATTCGCAATACATTACATTTGTCTATGTTAAGGGTCAGTTGCCACTCCCTGCACCAAGTGCCTATCCGCTGCAGATCTTCCTGCATTTCGCTACAATTTTCTAATGCTGCAACTTCTCTGTATACTACAGCATCATCCGCGAAAAGCCGCATGGAACTTCCGACACTATCTACTAGGTCGTTTATATATATTGTGAAAAGCAATGGTCCCATAACACTCCCCTGTGGCACGCCAGAGGTTACTTTAACGTCTGTAGACGTCTCTCCATTGATAACAACATGCTGTGTTCTGTTTGCTAAAAACTCTTCAATCCAGCCACACAGCTGGTCTGATATTCCGTAGGCTCTTACTTTGTTTATCAGGCGACAGTGCGGAACTGTATCGAACGCCTTCCGGAAGTCAAGAAAAATAGCATCTACCTGGGAGCCTGTATCTAATATTTTCTGGGTCTCATGAACAAATAAAGCGAGTTGGGTCTCACACGATCGCTGTTTCCGGAATCCATGTTGATTCCTACATAGTAGATTCTGGGTTTCCAAAAACGACATGATACTCGAGCAAAAAACATGTTCTAAAATTCTACAACAGATCGACGTCAGAGATATAGGTCTATAGTTTTGCGCATCTGCTCGACGACCCTTCTTGAAGACTGGGACTATCTGTGCTCTTTTCCAATCATTTGGAACCCTCCGTTCCTCTAGAGACTTGCGGTACACGGCTGTTAGAAGGGGGGCAAGTTCTTTCGCGTACTCTGTGTAGAATCGAATTGGTATCCCGTCAGGTCCAGTGGACTTTCTTCTATTGAGTGATTCCAGTTGCTTTTCTATTCCTTGGACACCGTTCGATACAATTTGAAACGAGACTCTTCCGACCAGGCAACATGTTTCCAGTCATCAACAGGCCAATGTCGGTGTTGACGGGTCCAGGCGAGACATAAAGCTTTGTGTCGTGCAGTCATCAGGGGTATACGAATGGGCCCTCGGCTCCGAAAGCCCATATCGATGATGTTTCATTGAATGGTTCGCACGCTGACTGTTCTGGCGTAACCACGAACGCCGGAATAAAGATGAGGAACGCAAGAGAAAAGAAGGCGGTGAAACGAAATCGGCCAATAGGGCGCAGACCTGTACGTCACCACGATTGAGGTGGCATCGAGCCGAAGTGAATATAAGCGTGGCTCCTGCCAGCCTCGGACAGATATTTGTGGACAGCACTCGCAGAGTGTAAGCACGGCCTAGCACAGAGTGCAGCGAGATCAGTTATTAATGATCCATATCCACTGCTTTTTTCGACATTACAGATAGCAAAGGATTCGGATTCACGTTGCATGCCACCCGTCACGACACCATTGTTATTTCAAAGCTAAGTATTGTCAATTTCCTTATTTGAAATAAAACTACTAACGTTTCTTTTGCTTAACCCTTTGAGTCACACAAATACTTTTGGACTTTATATGCACTGAAATTTGATCTTACCCTTCTTTATTGCATTACTGGAGCACATTACAAATTTTTAAAAATCTTTCAATTTTTATAAAAAATATACATAGGTGGTTTCACTACGAAACCACTGTGACGCAAGGGGTTGTACTACGTCTTTCAAAAATCCACTAATTTTTAATTTTAATATTTTATTAATGTTACATTTTCTTTCACACGTGTTTTTTTAATAAAGTGGTGTCACAAAAAAGGAGTTTTGTTTAATGCAAAATTTCAAAGTACATAACATACAACACTTGTTTTCTGCTTTTCTTAATACTTCAAAAAATAGTTTTTTTATCTGTTAGGCACAATCCGACATCACATACTTTGCATGACCATCTGGCCCTATGAGGCTCCTTTTTTGAACTACAATTTGCACATCGTTTTCATTTGCTATGAACAGGAATATATGGTTCACTGGATTGTTTTTCATCCACAGAGACTTTCATTCTAACTGTCTTCTTAGATGATGATGGCCAGGAAATTGCTTTCCTTTTCCTGCCAGGAGAAATGCTACGTTGCACAAACAGACCCTCAACCACTGGCATTTTAAAATCTTTTAATTTCAGTGGTGTTCCTCCACTTTTTATTTTATATATGACATAGGCATTCACAACAGTGACGTCCAAGAAATGTAAACATTTTCTGTGCCACCATTTCTTGGTTTTCCTGTCTAATTCATAAGCTGATTTGAGCATGTTTGCTTTGTCAACATAACCCATTGAACTATTGTAGTCACATTTGACTTCCGGACATTTTATTGCTTCCTCAGAGAGAAATATTTTTTTCTTCACTTCACTGTGGCTTCTTGGTTTGGATTATGGAAGTTTGAGAGAAAAAGAATAGGCTGTTTGGCCAACTATTTAGTGCAGGTTACTCCCTCCCAGTTCCTCCATTCTGATTCCCCACGAGTGTCACATTTATCAGATTTAAAATCTTTTGGCAAGTATTTCCTCACACTTTTAATTGTGTCACAGCCATATATTTTATCTAATAGAATGTTTTTGAACAATCGTACTGATATTAAATAGTTGTCTACGTAGATTTCATGACCCTACCCTACCAGTGATGTTGTCAAATCAATAACAACTGTCCCACCAGATTTGAAACTCATGTATATGCCCCTTACCCACACTTTGTAACCCCTTTTTATCGCTTGTTGTTGTTGTGGTCTTCATTCCTGAGACTGGTTTGATGCAGCTCTCCATGTTACTCTATCGTGTGCAAGCTTCTTCATCTCCCAGTACTTATTGCAACCTACATCCTTCTGAATATGCTTAGTGTATTCATCTCTTTGTTTCCTTCTACGATTTTTACCCTCCACGCTGCCGTCCAATGTTAAATTTGTGACCCCTTGATGCCTCAGAACGTGTCCTACCAACCGGTCCCTTCTTCTTGTCAAGTTATGAAACAAACTCCTCTTCACCCCAATTCTATTCAAAACCTCTTTATTAGTCATGTGATCTACCCATCTAATCTTCAGCATTCTTCTGTAGCACCACATTTCGAAAGCTTCTATTTTCTACTTGTCCAAACTATTTATCGTCCATGTTTCACTTCCATACATGACTAAACTCCATACAAATACTTTCAGAAACGACTTCCTGACACTTAACTTTATACTCGAAGTTAACAAATTTCTCCTCCTCAGAAACACTTTCCTTGCCATTGCCAGTCTACATTTTATATCCTCTCTACTTCGACCATTATCAATTATTTTGCTCCCCAAATAACAAAACTCATTTACTACTTTAAGTGTCTCATTTCCTAATCTAATTCCCACAGCATCACCCGATTTAGTTCGACTACATTCGATTATCCTCGTTTTGCTTTTGTTGATGTTCATCTTACATCCTCCTTTCGAGACACTGTCCATTCCGTTCAACTGCTCTTCCAAGTCCTTTGCTGTCTCTGACAGAATTACAATACCATCGGCGAACCTCAAAGTTTTTATTTCTTCTCCATGCATTTTAATACCTACTCCGAATTTTTCTTTTGTTTCCTTTACTGCTTGCTCAATATATAGATTAAATAACACTGGGGAGTGGCTACAACCCTGTCTCACTCCCTTCCCAACCACTGCTTCCCTTTAATGCCCCTCGACTCTCGTAACTGCCATCTGGTTTCTGTACAAATTGTAAATAGCTTTTCGATCCCTGTATTTTACCACTGCCACCTTTAGAATTTGAAAGAGAGTGTTCCAGTCAACATTGTCAAAAGCTTTCTCTAAGTCTACAAATGCTAGAAACGTAGGTTTCCCTTTCCATAATCTTTCTTCTAAGATAAATCGTAGAGTAATATTGCGTCACGTGTTCCAATATTTCTACGGAATCCAAACTGATCCTCCCCGAGGTCGTCTTCTACCAATTTTTCCATTCGTCTGTAAAGAATTCGTGTTAGTATTTTGCAATTGTGACTTATATAGACTGATAGTTCGGTAATTTTCATATCTGTCAACACCTGCTTTCTTTGGGATTGGAATTATTACATTCTTCCTCAAGTCTGAGGGTATTTCGCCTGTCTCATACATCTTGCTCACCAGATGGTAGAGTTTTGTCAGGAAGGGCTCTCCCAAGGCTGTCAGTAGTTCTAATGGAATGTTGTCTACTCCCCGGGCATTGTTTCGACTCAGGTCTTTCAGTGGTCTGTCAAACTCTTCACGCAGTATCGTATCTCCCATTTCATCTTCATCTACATCCTCTTCCATTTCCATAATATTGACCTCAAGTACATCGCCCTTGTATGGACCCTCTATATACTCCTTCCACCTTTCTGCTTTCCCTTCATTGCTTAGAGCTGGGTTTGCATCTGAGTTCTTGATATTCATACAAGTGGTTCTCTTTTCTCCAAAGGTCTCTCTAATTTTCCTGTAGGCCATATCTATGTTACCCCTGGTGAGATAAGACTCTATAACCTTACATTTGTCCTCTAGCCATCCCTGCTTAGCCATTTTGCACTTCCTGTCGATCTCATTTTTGAGACGTTTGTATTCCTTTTTGACTGTTTCATTTACTGCATTTTCGTATTTTCTCCTTTCATCAATTAAATTCAATATCTCTTCTGTTGCCCGAGGATATCTACTAGCTCTCGTTTTTTCACCTACTTGATCCTCTGCTGCCTTCACTACTTCAGCCCTCAGAGCCACCCATTCTTCTTCTACAGTATATCTTTCCCCCATTCCTGTCAATTGTTCCCTTATACTCTCCCTGAAACTCTGTACAACCTCTGGTTTAGTCAGTTTGTCCAGGTCCCATCTCCTTAAATTCCCACCTTTTTGCAATTTCTTCTGTTTTAATATACTGTTCATAAGCAATAGATTGTGGTCAGAGTCCACATCTGCCCCTGGAAATGTCTTAAAATTTAAAAACTGGTTCCTAAACCTCTGTCTTACCATTAAATAATCTATATGATACCTTCTAGTATCTCCAGGCTTCTTCCATGTATACCACCTTCTTTTATGATTCTTGAACCAATTGTTAGCTATTATTAAGTTATGCTCTGTGCAATATTCTACCAGCTGGCTTCCTCTTTCATTCTTTACTCCCAGTCCATATTCACCTACTACATTGCCTTCTCTCCCTTTCCCTACTATCGAATCCAGTCACCCATAACTATTAAATTTTCATCTCCCTTCATACCTGAATAATTTCTTTTATCTCAGCATACATTTCATCAATTTCTTCATCATCTGCAGAGCTAGTTGGCATGTAAACTTGTACTACTGTAATAGGTGTGGGCTTTGTGTCTATCTTGGCCACATTAATGCGTTCTCTATGCTGTTTGTAGTAGCTTACCCGCACTCCTATTTTTTTATTCGTTATTTAACCTACTCCTGCTTTACCCCTATTTGATTTTGTATTTATAACCCTGTATTCGCCTGACCAAAAGTCTTGTTTCTCCTGCCACCGAACTTCACTAATTCCCACTATATCTAACTTTTACCTATCCATTTCCCTTTTTAAATTTTCTAACCTACCTGCCTGATTAAGAGATCTGACATTCCACGCTCCGACCCGTAGAATGCCAGTTTTCTTTCTCCTGATAACGACGTCCTCTTGAGTAGTCCCCGCCCGGAGATCCGAATGGGGGACTATTTTACCTCCGGAATATTTTACCCGAGAGGACGCCATCATCATTTAACCATACAGTAAAGCTGCATGCTCTCGGGAAAAATTATGGCTGTAGTTTCCCCTTGCTTTCAGCTGTTCGCAGTACCAGCACAGCAAGGCCATTTTGGTTAGCGTTACAAGGCCAGATCAGTCAATCATCCAGACTGTTGCCCCTGCAACTACTGAAAAGGCTGCTGCCCCTCTTCAGGAGCCACACGTTTGTCTGGCCTCTCAACAGATACCCCTCCATTGTGGTTGCACCTACGGTATGGCCATCTGTATCGCTGAGGCACGCAAGTCTTCCCACCAACGGCAAGGTCCATGGTTCTGGGGGGGGCTTTTTATCGGTATTTTCATAAATGATCGACTTTTGAACTTAATCATTGACTCCTCAATGCTTTGGTTTTTAGATGGATTATAACTACTGTTGTAGTTTGTGACAGAGAATTTAGCAATGGTCGTAGTTTATATAGTTTGTCATAACCTGCTGATGCCCTCTGTGGTTGTTTTTCGTTGCCATTTACATGTAAATTAGAAAGGAGCCACACAAATCTATTCGATGGCATTCTTTGGGCAATGTATTCATCCCGCAATGCTGGGAAAGATGACCAGTAATCTCTAAAATTAGGTTGTACTTTTACACCCATAAGTAAACTAACACCTTAAAACACTTTCATCTCATCTATATTTGTAGGGTGGGGATCGATGCCATCACCCTTTTGCATAGCTTATAAATTTGTCTGATACACTGTTTCCTCAATTGTCTGATTCGTAAAAAGTTCAAGGAAAAAGTCAATTTGGGAAGAAAGATTACTGAAATTGGTCGAAGGCCCAGTTTCCTCCACAAAATTTACATGATCATAATCACCGAACTCATGTGCCCATTTTGGTTCTGTAAGGTCTTGGATGGAAGGTAGAAGTTCACTGACATCAGCTGGAGCTTCAGAAACTGCTTTCTCAGTTGATAAAGAAGGTAGGAGTGCGGGGGCTTCCTGACCAGGGGTCTGAGTAATACCCTCCAGATAACCATCCTCATCCTCTTCAGATTCTGACAAATCGCTTGAAATATCCTCAAAAAGTATGTTGTAGATAGTAGCCTCATCTAATTCCGCCAAGGTGTGTCTCTTATACATCTAAATAGAGGTAAAAGTTAAATAACTTGCTGTATATAAGAATAGAAGCTTTGTATGGTAAAGGTATCGTATTAGCATAGTGATTTCACAGCGAATCCACCAACATTTGTGCTTCTCATTGTTTCAAATAATGTGCTATATTCAAACTATAGACATATTTTCCATCTAGAACATATATGGTAATGTGTATAAAAATTTTACTTACATTGAATAAAGTACAGCTTCTGAATAACACAAAACAACGTGTGTGAATCACAATATGTCGCGCTTGCTTGGAAGACATGAGCTGAATGCCAGTGGCCGCTCGCAGCGTTGCTCTCTCAAAGATTTGTTAGTTGGTTCATCGAAAATCCGCTAGAGTGTACCCCAAACAAGGGTGAGATAAAGAGCCTGTATAGGGAGAGAGTGGCCAACCGGACGATACGGCGGCCATTTTTCTGCCAAACTGCGGGCGGAACTTTTGAATGGCAGTAGTGGGGTACACATTCACCGAATCAAAAGCACAAGACAATATGGCGAAATTATTCGTCAAATGCCTTTGTTTATAAGAATAATGTGTTATAATAATTTTCACACGGCCAATTTACAGGTCTGTTTTCAAATTTAATTATGTGTATTGCAAGTAGTTTTATATGTATTAAAAAGCAAAAACGACTTACTTCGCATAGATAAGAGTACTTGGTTGGTTTCCACAAGGCTCCTGTTTGATTTATGTCAGCCCTGTTGACTGCGACTGCCCACAGCTTTCGTCTTTCTTCATTGCGTGGAAATGCTAACATCCGAAATCCACCTTCGCCTCTATTGGAACAACCAAATGCAGCACAACCCGGCATCGTTTACGAACGTCTGCAGAACGAATTACAGATGTCAAAAACAATACTGTGCAATTACTAACGTGTTTACTTCAAACATGTAGGCCTACCGACTTCATCACAATATTTCAACTCGTATTTAAGATCGCAAACGCTAATTACGTACTAAAAACGATATACAACTAAATGGAAAATCCATGCACAGCGCATAACAAGTCTTTCAATAACTCAAATACCTTTTAATCATTTTCAAAAGTCCTCTGAATTTCAATCAACTCAAAAGCACGGCGAACATAGGAAGCGCGAGAGCTGTTTGGCGCCATTTTTCTGCCAAAGCTAATCAACCAATCACGGGCAACTTCACCTATAGCCACTCTCTCCCTATGCAGGCTCTCTAGAGTGAGACGGTGGTTTCACAATGAGTCACCTACGTCGCAAATGGATACAATGCAGCAAAAAGTGGTTTCGCATTGAAACCACTATGACACAAAGGGTTAAATTGTTTTATACCATTCCGAGAACGCAGCATCCTTTAGGCCTCCTATACGAGACGAGTGAGCAGGACCCCACATTGACGCTTGTAGATGGCCCAGCATCGAAAGCTGCTGCAATCTGCGGAAGGGTAGCACTTCTGTCACGTTGAACGATTCTCTTCAGTCGTCGTTGGTCCGGTTCTCGCAGGATCTTTTTCCTGTGGCTTCGATGTCGGAGATCGATGTGTTACCTTATTCCTGTTATTCACGGTGTACTCGTGAAATGGTCGTACGGGAAAATCTCCACTTCATCGCTACCTCGGAGATGCTATGTCCCATCACTCGTGCGCCGACTATGATACCACGTTCAAACTCACTTGAATCTAGATAACCTGCTATCGCTTCAGTAGTAAACGACCAAACAACTGCGGCAAACACTTGGTGTCTTATAAAGGTGTTGCCGACCTGCATGTTTACACTTCACCAGTTTCTTTGGCGCTTCGGAGTGTATGTGTACTGGGTTGACACTCTTCCGACATGGCCATTGTTCTGCTGCCAATGTAGCAGCAGTAACCGATGTAACAACTGCGCCAGCAACTTGTCTTACATTGACGTTGCCAACCGCAGCGCCATATTCAGCCTGTTTACATATCTCTGTATTTGAATACGCATGCCTACACCTGCTCCCTTGGAACCTCAGTCTATGTTTTAAATATCATACTCGTCAGAAAGATGTGCGCTATAAAACGAACATATTGTTGAAAAATCGACTTTTTACATTTATGACGTCCTATCTCAAACGCACATTAGAGTTCTTGTTGCTGCTTTGGTGTCTCAAAGGTCCCCGAGCGATTAATGAAGCAGTTATGCTACTTGATCGAAGGCTTCCAATTTTTGCTGACTGAGGAGTGAAGTGAGACGCGATTGTGGAGGAAGCAAGGAAAACAATGTGCTGCTGCATGAATAGGAAAGAATTCAAGAAAAATCCTTCTGTGGCTGGGTAGTACTATTACCGGAGTCGTTAGTCGCCGTGCTTATGTACTCTGTTCATTTAAGGTGGACATTCGAATAAGAAAATGTATGCTCTGCCATTGATCATCAGCTGTACTGCTCAAGCACCTGATGTCTTAAGATCGCTCGAGGTAGGCCTTAATTACATATTAGGTATTTCGATGTTGTTCTAGTGCGCATAACACTCTGATACAAATGTAGGTGCCATAAGCAACGAGATGTAGAAGATTTATACAATAATTTGAAACTTCCTGGCAAGTTAAAACTCCGTGCCAGACAGAGACTCGAACTCAGTACCTTTGTATTTCACAAGCAAGTGCTCTAACAACTGAGCTACCCAAGGACGACTTACGACCAGTCCTCACAGCTTTCTTCCGCCAGTACCTCGTCTCCTACCTTTCATACTTTACAGAAGCTGTCTTGCGAAACTTGCAGAACTAGCGCACCTGCAAGAATGGCTTTGCCAAAGCCTGGGGGATGTTTCCAGAATGTTAGTTCTGGAAGTTTCGCAGGAGAGCTTCTGTGAAGTTTTGAAGGTTGGAGACGAGGTACTGGCGGAAAAAGGCTATGAGGACGGGTCGTGATTCGTGCTTGGGTCGCTCAGATGGTACAGCATTTGCCCGCGTTCGGGTCTCGGTCCGGCACACAGTTTTAATCTGCCAGTAAGTTTAACGTATGTGTTGTTTGCCAGGACGAAAGGAGCAGGCTGTTCAATTCAGCTGGTGTGTAGTGAGCTATGGGACAGAGAAGTGGACGCATCGTAGAGTCCATCCGGAGACAAGGACGCACGGATCTGGTGCTCTTCTTAGCAACCTATCGGGGCCCAGAGTTTGTGTTTGCTCAAGCACGACCCTCTTTCTGCACCACAGAGTCACAGGGACGACGGCTTCTTTCTGTACATCTCATGCTGAGTCTTTACGTAGAGCATTATTGGCAGCACGAGCATCGTAGCACAACACCTGGTCCGCAATTGTTCAGATCATTGTTGCTGTCTGACCCAGTCCAGCATTGCATGTCTTCCTCAGTCCAACAGTCAGGGCAACAGTCACCGTAATCATTGGCATAAGAGCTCGTGAGTAATTTTAGAACGTCAGTTGGCTCTAAAGGTCATATTCTCATTTATGCGGAGATAACGCTGAAAACCAGCAGGTTTACTTGCTATAATTCACATAAGGCACATTTTGTAATATCAGTTGAAGTTCTTTTACAATCAGACGCGGTTAATGAATGATTTTAGTTGATTAAATTAATGTATTAATGTAAAACTTGTCTCTGTTGACACGTTCCACTAACATGAAACTTAATACTGTGCACTTCTCCACTTTAGGGTCCACAGCTAGAGCCATAAATTATTATGCAAGTCACTCCGTTATCGATAATAATTTCATTTCAGACCTTAGAGATGTGTTCAGCTTTCCCAGGTCGGGGTAAATATTTTAAAGATGAGCAGGGTTCTGGACCAAGGTGACTGTCCACCAGGTTAGCTATTTAGTAACACAGATTGCATTAATGGTTTACGGAAGAAGTGTAGTGGAATTTCTCTTCGTTATTGTGACCAGATACCAAGACTGACAACTGGAAGAGTATCCTGGACGTGAACGTGCTGGGTCTGAGCATCTGCACCAGGGAGGCCGTTCAGGACATGCTGGGCAGGGGCGTCGACGACGGCTTCATCATCCACATCTGCAGGTGGGCTTCTGACACGTCCTATGTCGGCATTGTATTCATAGTTTTATTCATTTACATATTTTAATTATTTCTGAAGGCAACGGTCTAACATATATAGTTTTGGGACAGCTTTGCGATCGCGAGAAGAATGTCCGAGGAAGTTTCACGCACCTAGGGAGCAGATTTTGCAAAAGACATAAGATCGCAACAGCAATCATTCCCAGTGCTAAAAGGTTTTCTCACTGACACGTGTCAGGTAAAGCCTCTCCATACAAGCTCGTAAATATTGAGCAAACTCTTAATATGCAGAAACGTGTTAACTGATTCGCACACGAAAAGCCCCCAGAAAGACAAGAGAACTGAGCTGGCCCAAATGCCCATAACTATTTTGTTTTTTATTTGACAGTCGTTAATTAGGTATAAATATAAAACAGTTGAACATGTATACAATTAGGGAAATCAGGGTAACCAACACTAGCCGACATCATACACTCCTGGAAATTGAAATAAGAACACCGTGAATTCATTGTCCCAGGAAGGGGAAACTTTATTGACACATTCCTGGGGTCAGATACATCACATGATCACACTGACAGAACCACAGGCACATAGACACAGGCAACAGAGCATGCACAATGTCGGCACTAGTACAGTGTATATCCACCTTTCGCAACAATGCAGGCTGCTATTCTCCCATGGAGACGATCGTAGAGATGCTGGATGTAGTCCTGTGGAACGGCATGCCATGCCATTTCCACCTGGCGCCTCAGTTGCACCAGCGTTCGTGCTGGACGTGCAGACCGCGTGAGACGACGCTTCATCCAGTCCCAAACATGCTCAATGGGGGACAGATCCGGAGATCTTGCTGGCCAGGGTAGTTGACTTACACCTTCTAGAGCACGTTGGGTGGCACGGGATACATACGGACGTGCATTGCCCTGTTGGAACAGCAAGTTCCCTTGCCGGTCTAGGAATGGTAGAACGATGGGTTCGATGACGGTTTGGATGTACCGTGCACTATTCAGTGTCCCCTCGACGATCACCAGTGGTGTACGGCCAGTGTAGGAGATCGCTCCCCACACCATGATGCCGGGTGTTGGCCCTGTGTGCCTCGGTCGTATGCAGTCCTGATTGTGGCGCTCACCTGCACGGCGCCAAACACGCATACGACCATCATTGGCACCAAGGCAGAAGCGACTCTCATCGCTGAAGACGACACGTCTCCATTCGTCCCTCCATTCACGCCTGTCGCGACACCACTGGAGGCGGGCTGCACGATGTTGGGGCGTGAGCGGAAGACGGCCTAACGGTGTGCGGGACCGTAGCCCAGCTTCATGGAGACGGTTGCGAATGGTCCTCGCCGATACCCCAGGAGCAACAGTGTCCCTAATTTGCTGGGAAGTGGCGGTGCGGTCCCCTACGGCACAGCGTAGGATCCTACGGTCTTGGCGTGCATCCGTGCGTCGCTGCGGTCCGGTCCCAGGTCGACGGGCACGTGCACCTTCCGCCGACCACTGGCGACAACATCGATGTACTGTGGAGACCTCACGCCCCACGTGTTGAGCAATTCGGCGGTACGTCCACCCGGCCTCCCGCATGCCCACTATACGCCCTCGCTCAAAGTCCGTCAACTGCACATACGGTTCACGTCCACGCTGTCGCGGCATGCTACCAGTGTTAAAGACTGCGATGGAGCTCCGTATGCCACGGCAAACTGGCTGACACTGACGGCGGCGGTGCACAAATGCTGCGCAGCTAGCGCCATTCGACGGCCAACACCGCGGTTCCTGGTGTGTCCGCTGTGCCGTGCGTGTGATCATTGCTTGTACAGCCCTCTCGCAGTGCCCGGAGCAAGTATGGTGGGTCTGACACACCGGTGTCAATGTGTTCTTTTTTCCATTTCCAGGAGTGTATGTACATATTCACATATAGCTACTCAGTCTTTTATAGGTCAAAGTAAGGATGATATATAGTACAGTAGTGAACTGTTGTACTCAAAACGAATGGGTTCACAGTCATCACAATAAAACAAAGAGTGCAATGGTAGATTTTTAGTGGTTATGTTGGAGCAGTTTTTTTTATTATGTCTTTCAAGGAACTTGAAAGATAATGTGTACCAGCTAGAGAGACGGATGGCGCCTCAATTATAAGTTCCGATGTAGGAGGCGTGTAAAGACGTCATGGTCGCTTCTGTGTGGATCGTTACTTGGCACGACAACAGCCAGTTAGCTCCAGTGAAAGTCATGAGGTAAATACAGGAAGCCCGAATTCCACTCTAATTTGATGAAGCAAGAAGAGCACTAACAACTAACACAAGGACACTATCACAAGAAACTTTGTTCCCCTAACAGCACTGTCCCGGAATTATTCCTTTGGAACCAACAGACCCAGTAGTAAGTGATACTGATACTGGTCCGATACATGAACAAAGTACTTTGGCAACTGGAGTGCAAAAACATCCACCGGAAAGTTTGAGGCAAATATTGAGTGTCACGTTCACGTAATTTGTTCCTGTCAGTCGCATAGATTAATGCGATCGTGGAGCTATTAACATTGCTCAGATTGAGCTAAAGGCAATTCAGCAGTTCATCAACACAGATCTATGTACTGGCTCGAGATTATGGAAAGTAAAGAACTACAGTCTGGTAGGAAAAAGACGGAACAGGAAGAAATATTGGGAAGATGAGTAATTAAGTACCACTTTACGAAATAGGCAGGAAAATGGAAGAATTGGGTTTCACTCGTATATTAATAGTTATGATTAATGTTCCAAGATTGGGCCTCGTGTACTGATATGTTATTCGCCATGCGATGCTGCAACCTGTTTCAAATGTTGCAACTTGCTATCTAATTTTCAGTACTGCCGGACACACACCACCGAATATAGATGGTATGGCGATGTACTTCGCCAGCAAGCACGCCGTCAAAGTACTGCTCGAAGGGCTGAGGAAAGACCTTGTCGCCAAGGGCAGCAAGATACGAGTTGGGGTAAGTCATCCATTGTATGTGGCACATGTCTAACGAACGAATAGGCGCTTTCAATTCAATTCAGTTCAAGGATGCTTGCATATCACAGTTGTCACAGTAATGTACCTCACTAATAAAGAAAATTTCGCAAATAGAATAACTGAAAAGTTACGAGTCGAATAGAATGCACATAGTCCAAGTATAAGACACATCACAGTGACTAATAAAATAATATAACGCTGTTCCGGACAAAGAATCAATGCTTGAGCGTAGATTATCTTTGCCACACACAAATTAAGGCGGGCAAACAGCGATACATGGTGTTACTTATGATACATGTATGTTCCGTGGGATGTGAATGCAAACCGTCTTAAAAAGCTGATGTCTGTGGAATTTAGGGTCTGGACAGGAACTCTGCGAGCAATAACACAGCTTTAGTGATCAATGGACTGCAGCTGTAAGGTCTAAAAGATCTAGTATAAATCGCGAAGAGAAAGAGAAGGTAAAATAGCGAAATGTGGTATATTGATAGTAATGTGATATAGATAATATTACAAATGATAATGATAATGCAATTTATACTAGATTCGAGACTCGTGGCAATTTCTTTGCACATTATTGGTGCATGTCTGGCAGGCAGAGCAGAGTTTTTAACTGCGTTGCGTCGGTTCACGATTGCGTTCAGGAGGAATAATGTCTGATTACGTAAAGGTGGCTTCAGCCTGGCAGTTAACCCGGATTGCCTTCACGTAATCTGATTCTTCGATACAGAGACCTAAGGGACCTAACTGAACGTAAAAGAAGGGAAATAGATACACGAAAGTGGGTTTTGGTAATGGTTATCAAATCTGAGTTTGAATACATTAGTAGCCTCCCGAAAAGAACAGAGATACCGCTATAAAGAGCTGACCTGTAACACAGTTAGCATACATCAAAAGAACACTGATGTTACTTAAAGAAAAGAACAGAAAGAAAAAGATTTCGTTATGACTCATCAGTATATTCTAAAACAATCCATACCACTGAACATGAGTAAATATCTAAGGAACACAGAACTTTCATCTGTTGTTTTCCTTCACACATTGCGTGGTACAACAAAAATTGTTCAAATGGCTCTGAGCACTATGGGACTTAACATCTATGGTCATCAGTCCCCTAGAACTTTGAACTACTTAAACCGAACTAACCTAAGGACATCGCACAACGCCCACTCATCACGGGGCAGAGAAAATCCCCGACCCCGCCGGGAACCGAACCCGGGAACCCTGGCGCGGGAAGCGAGAACGCTACCGCACGACCACGTGGTACAACAATATCCTGTTTTGTCTGTCCAATATTTCTTGGAATTAGTTGTCCTTACTTGCGCGTCACACTGTTTTTTGAAGCGTTTGTGCGAAGATTTACATTTTTTAGTATACAGAATATAGTATAACTTGTAGCGATGCTACACTGCACTTCTTGACATGTCGGCAACAAAACAGTAAAAGGTAATCAAGTCTCTAGAACTATACGTACGAAAAGACAGCTTTTTATCATTCATATGTTTCGCATCTTATTACGATCGGGCACTGCGGCAATGATTTAAATATCTGCGCCCGGCGGGTCTTAGTGTTTATTTGAAGCAGTTAATTCTGGACGCGCGTCTTTGTGTAGACGCACATTACAAAAATATAACATTTTACCAGCTACAACTCGATGGCTGTTCTTCTCTTTTATGACAAAGAGTTTATATACTGAGCACCCGAAACCCAATAATATTACAAAGAGTCGAAGAAGATGAAAGGGAAGCAGTACTTGACAAGGGGATGAAACATATTCAGGCGTATCCTCAATGTTATTCAGTCTGTAGAGTGCGTGCAGTATGCCGGCCGTGGCCGCTAGATGCGCAGTCGGCTGGGGAAGCATGGCAAGAGTGTCAGTGGTGGGGAGTCGCTCAGAACGAAACAGAAGCATACGCTCACATTACTTTGTAAATAGTGAGGCTCCTCCACGCACACACTTACATGGTGATCACACAAAAAGATCTACCATCACCTCTGCTTTGCCCGCATCTCGTGGTCGTGCGGTAGCGTTCTCGCTTCCCACGCCCGGGTTCCCGGGTTCGATTCCCGGCGGGGTCATGGATTTTCTCTGCCTCGTGATGGCTGGGTGTTGTGTGATGTCCTTAGCTTAGTTAGGTTTAAGTAGTTCTAAGTTCTAGGGGACTGATGACCATAGATGTTAAGTCCCATAGTGCTCAGAGCCATTTGAACCATCACCTCTGCTTTCATTAGTATCTAAAAAGAATTCCGCCGAGAATGCCGCGATTTACTTTCACCTGGCTTGTTCACCATTTGTAACTTTCAGAGAAGCGTCATGAGTGGCGAATTTCGAGTACAACCTACACACTTCTCTGGTTGCCATCTTTGCTTCTTTTGCCAAAACGCAGCGGAGTTTAAACTGTCTTATCTCACTAACACACTGTGCAGACACAATTACGAGAGGATCCTGAAACATTTATTAAGTTTATTATCGGATGAAATGGCGAAAAGTAAAGTCAATATTTTAGGAAAAAGCGCATCCTCGTTACAAAAACTTGCTGTATCTTAAAACTAGTTCCAAAACCCATAGCACTTCTTATTTCGCACAGCTATCGATGCCCGTAAAAAATTACATTCTTTCACCGAAAAAGTCTGTAGTTATTGGAATAACACGGTAGATATGGTAAAATACTTTCCTCTTTGCAAGCTAACATTTGCCAAAATCTCATTTCGATCTCTGAAACCGGTTATGAAATATGAGGAATATTGTGGGTGAAACTTCCTGGCAGATTAAAACTGTGCGCCGGACCGAGACTCGAACTCAGGACCTTTGCCTTTCGCGGGCAAGTGCTCTACCATCTGAGCTACCCAAGCACGACTCACGACCTGTCCTCACAGCTTTAATTCCGCCAATACCCCGTCTCCTACCTTCCAAAGTTTACAGAAGCTCTTCTGCATACCTCCTGGACGAAAGGATATTGCGGAGACATGGCTTAGCCACAGCCTGGCGGATGTTTCCAGAATGAGATTTTCACTCTGCAGCGGAGTGTGCGCTGATATGAAACTTCTTAGCAGATTAAAACTGTGTGCCGGACCGAGACTCGAATTCGGAACGTTTGCCTTTCGCGGGCAAGTGCTCTACCATCTGAGGCACCCAAGGACGACTCACGCCCCATCCTCACAGCAAAGGTCCCGAGTTCGAGTCTCGGTCCGGCACAGTGTTACTCTGCCAGGAAGTTTCACATCAGCACACACTGCGCTACAGAGTGAAAATCTCATTCTGGAAATATTGTGGATATTTCACTCTGCCTTTATCGCTGGCGCGGCGCGATAGCAAATGAGTGTGCAACATCAGATCAATTTTTCTCGAGATTGGTGACAGATAGATACCTTTACCCAACCTGAAGAAAACTGCAATATGTTAGGTAAATTTCATACGCAACAGCATATTATCTAATACACATTAAACATAAAATCATAGCCACCTCTATTTCTCACTGCACACTTTTCCGAATTTCGCACCTCGCCTTAGCTTCTCGTAAATATCACAATAACTATTGCTTTTAACGAAATGCTGGGAACATCATCATGAACCTGACATATAAGGCTATGAGTAAAGCAAAAATAAAATTTTTTACCTAATAGTTTCCGTAAAATCGTTTGAGAAAAATTGTAGGGCGCGCGCCTGAACTCTGTCGTCGTGGACCGGCCGAAAGGTGGAAAATACTCATCGCCCTCCCATTTCGAAGAAACGAATGAACTCGCCCAGCGGTTTGAACGAAATCTGGTCACTGCTCTTTGGCCACAGTATCCTGCGCGAGTTATACACTGAGCAAGCAGCAGAGGAAACTTAGGAGAGATTTGGAATGGGAATTAAAGTTCAGTAAAAGTAAATAAAAATTTTGAGGCTTGCTAATGGTAATGTAATCGCTCAGACACTACAAAGGACTCGAACGAGCAGTTGAATGGAATGTCCTGAACCTATAAAAATCGTCAACAGTGTTAACACCGCGTGGTCCAGGTATGGGGTGCATGATTTCCATGCGTCACAGCGCCTCCGTCCAGTTTCAACTATGGCCACCAGGTGCCGTGTTCAGTCGTCGTGGTTCATAGTCTCACAAACCTGACCAGTCCCAGTGTACTTGTTAATGCGTCAACATAAGCTTGGACAAAAGGAGCGGGGAATTACTGGCGAAGCTCAGTTATACAAAAAAAAAAAAAAAATTAAAAAAAACGGTAATGCGGCAGCTGCATCTAGAGAATGTCGCCGGCTGAAAAGATTACGGAAGGGTCCTCTTTCTTCACCTGCTGTGCAGAGCATGATGAAAAAATTCGAGTCAACTAGAGAACTGGCGTCGCTCCGGGAACAGAACGACGACCGGTGGTAGATGAAATCGCTGTTGCTACGGCAGACAACGCTGTGTGGAATTCCCGATCGTCAGGCAGTGCGAGTACAGTGTCGCGACAGTTGAACATCCGGTAGTTCACTGTGTGGAACGTACTTGGAACCATTCTCAAATGATATCCGTACAAGATCCGTATCGTACAGCAGCTTGCACCACAGGACGCAGAACGACCTGTGGACTTTGTTCTCTATTATTTCGCAAGGACTGAAATTGAGAGGGCTGGCCATGGCCCATCCTATGGACAGACGAAGTTCATTTTTCTCTGGCTGGTGAGGTGAACACACAGAACTGCCGAGTCACCTCCAGTCACTGTGCATGAAGTTCCTCTGTACAGGGCTATTACAAATGATTGAAGCGATTTCATAAATTCACTGTAGCTGCATTCATTGACATATGGTCACGACACACTACAGATACGTAGAAAAACTCATAAAGTTTTGTTCTGCTGAAGCCGCACTTCAGGTTTCTGCCACCAGAGCGCTCGAGAGCACACTGAGACAAAACGGCGACAGGAGCCGAGAAAGCGTATGTCGTGCTTGAAATGCACTCACATCAGTCAGTCATAACAGTGCAACGACACTTCAGGACGAAGTTCAACAAAGATCCACCAACTGCTAACTCCATTCGGCGATGGTATGCGCAGTTTAAAGCTTCTGGATGCCTCTGTAAGGGGAAATCAACGGGTCGGTATGCAGTGAGCGAAGAAACGGTTGAACGCGTGCGGGCAAGTTTCACGCGTAGCCCGCGGAAGTCGACGAATGAAGCAAGCAGGGAGCTAAACGTACCACAGCCGACGGTTTGGAAAATCTTACGGAAAAGGCTAATGCAGAAGCCTTACCGTTTACATTTGCTACAAGCCCTGACACCCGATGACAAAGTCGAACGCTTTGAATTTTCGGCGTGGTTGCAACAGCTCATGGAAGAGGATGCGTTCAGTGCGAAACTTGTTTTCAGTGATGAAGTAACATTTTTTCTTAATGGTGAAGTGAACAGACACAATGTGCGAATCTGGGCGGTAGAGAATCCTCACGCATTCGTGCAGCAAATTCGCAATTCACCAAAAGTTAACGTATTTTGTGCAATCTCACGGTTTAAAGTTTACGGCCCCTTTTTTCTTCTGCGAAAAAAACGTTACAGGACACGTGTATCTGGACATGCTGGAAATTTGGCTCATGCCACAACTGGAGACCGACAGCGCCGACTTCATCTTTCAACAGGATGGTGCTCCACCGCACTTCCATCATGATGTTCGGCATCTCTTAAACAGGAGATTGGAAAACCGATGGATCGGTCGTGGTGGAGAGCACGATCAGCAATTCATGTCATGGCCTCCACGCTCTCCCGACTTATCCCCATGCGATTTCTTTCTGTGGGGTTATGTGAAAGATTCAGTGTTTAAACCTCCTCTACCAAGAAACGTGCCAGAACTGCGAGCTCGCATCAACGATGCTTTCGAACTCATTGATGGGGACATGCTGCGCCGAGTGTGGGAGGAACTTGATTATCGGCTTGATGTCTGCCGAATCACTAAAGGGGCACATATCGAACATTTGTGAATGCCTAAAAAAACTTTTTGAGTTTGTGTATGTGTGTGCAAAGCATTGTGAAAATATCTCAAATAATAAAGTTACTGTAGAGCTGTGAAATCGCTTCAATCATTTGTAATAACCCTGTATATTGAACGAGTCTCTGTATGCTATTGCTTCACAACTATGTTCATCATTCGCCCATTCCTGTTTTGAACAGGTTGGCGCTCGAGGACCAAAGGCATGCTGCGTGACTCGCCAGCGTTACTGCGATATGCTTCACCAGCATTTCATACCCGCCCTATAGGAGAGAGACGCAGTGAACTCAACAGTTTTCATGCAAGACTTGAAGTTCATCTGCTTCTCCGAAGCACATTTGGAAACAATTGAATTATCAACCATCGTTTCCAAATGCTTGGCCGGCATGATCACCTGATCTCACGCCATGGGATTTCTGGTTGTGGGGCTACCAGAAGAGTAGGGTTTACCAGGGGGACATTCGCACATGTACGGATCTGAAGCGCAGCGTATCAAGCGAGGTAGCTAGCATACCTACGGACATGCTTCGTTCTGCTGTGCAGAATGCAATCCTGCGCTTTCAGACTCTTCTGAACACTGATGGACGCCTTATTGAGCCCCTTTTGTAATAATAGTGGTACCAGTATGTAATGGTATGATGTACCGTAGCAGCACATTAAAAGTGTTTCAGACGAATCGATTCTGCATTATTTCTCTCTTCCATGCCCTTGACATTAATCCTACCAACTTCGGTACTCGAACGATAATTAGTTCCCGTGTTATAACGTGTTAAATAGGGAAATTTCAATTATAACTACCCGGTAGAATGTAGCGGAATTAAATCTGGTAGTGATAAGGGAGTTAGATTCGAAAGATGAAAGAAGTAGAGCTGATACAAAAAGCATGGAAATGGCGAGAAAAGTATATCTAAAAGGAGAAATTTGGTTAAATCTAATATAAAGTTCAGTATAACGAAATGTTATATTGGAGTATTCGTACGGTCTATACCTTGTTCTGAAGTGAAATGTAGACAATAATCAGTTCAGACAAGGAGAGAATAGAACCCTTTGAAATGTGTTGTTACAGAAGCATGCTGAAGATTAGACGGATGGATCGAATAACTATCGAGGATGTAGTGCAGCAAACTGCAGTACAGAGAAATTTATGGCACAACGTGACTAAAAGAAGGGATCAGCTTATAGGACAAATCCCGAGGCATCAAGGAATCGTTAATTTGGTAACGGAAAGAAACAAAAAGCAGGTTCAAATGGACTTGGGTTTCAGGATTTGTCTTGAGATGGTTCAAATGGCTCTAAGCACTATGGGACTTAACATCTGAGTTCATAAGTCCCCTAGAACTTAGAACTACTTAAACCTAACTAACCTAAGGACATCACACACATCAATACCCGAGACAGGATTCGAACCTGCGATCGTAGCGGTCACGCGGTTCCAGACTGAAGCGTCTAGAATCTCTCGGCCACACCGGCCAGCTATGTAGAGATGATGAGGCTTCCACAGAATAGACTAGTGTAGAAAATTGTATCACACCAGTCTTTGCACTGAACACCATCAGAACAACAAGAACATACTTCCACAAGACGAGCTCTGGATGATACATCCTGTATAAACTTTGCCCTGCAGAATGAAATCATCACTAGTCGAGTAAACATGCGTACATCAAATAAGCTTCAAGGATGCTTTGTCTACAGACTTACACTTGCACATATGGGAAACTAGTAGGCCTGTGCATGAAATCTATAATTTGTCAACTTGCAGAGAAGACATGATTCGTCTCAAGGCATTAATAACAGCAATTTTCGACAAGTGATGACAGATTACACTTCAATTAAAGTGCATCCCAGGCTGCTTTGTAATCAAAGCTCAAGAAGGGGAGACATTAGGGTACAATGTACTGTGTACGATATGATCGTTAGCGATATTACAAGTTCAGATTGGGAATGAATGACGAAAGATATTCTCATCAAAGGTTCAATTCATGCATTTGCTTACGCGATTATAGAGAAACCCGAGAAACCCAAATCTGCGTGGCCGCTCAGAAATTCGCACTGCCACGCACCGAATGCCACCTCGCTTGCCGACCCACCCGTGATGAGAATGGGCCTCTCTTGACCTGCGGTCCTCACAGGTTTCCCCCGAATCTTTTTCTGACGCTTTCAACATTACCTCGCATACCTCTCATCTCTGTGCTCAGTGCTCGTTGATAATTTCATTCCAACTCCTCCAATGGGTGAACAGTCTCGCTTCGTTTCTGCGGTTATAAATTGTTGCCACCACCCATGAAGTACACATATCTGATCACTTTTCCGACTCTAGAAATGACTTGTCTCCTGTCTGTCAATGGCTCAACATTGCAGAGTACTCAGCAAAGTATGCATGTGCAAACGCCATCCGACCAGCTGGTTATTACATGAGTCTTTTCTCACAGTCTGGACACAGAGCGCCTTACTTCATTCATACACACGATTGCCGTTTTTGTGGTCTTCATTCCGAAGAGCGGTTTGATGCAGCTCTCCGCGTTGCTCTACCCCGTATAATCCTTTACACCCGTGCATCTGTAAACTAGATCAATTTGAAACTACTGTATTCATCCTTTGGTCTCCCTCTATCTTCTGTATCCCACATCCCCCCCCCCCCCCGTCCCACCCCCGCCCGCACACTTCTCTCCAGTACCAACCTGATGATTATATCATACCTCAACACGTATCCAATAAACTGATGCCTTCCTTCAGGAAAGTCGTGCCATAAATTTATTTTTTACACAGTTTGGTCAAGTTTCTTCTAATTAGTTATTCTGATCTAAACATCAAATCAACTGCGTTCCTCTGTAGCACCACATGTCAAATACTTCTATTCACTTCCTGTCACAACTGTTCATCATCCACGTTTCATTTACGTTCAAGGCTTCATTATAGACAAATATCCTCACAAAAGGCTTCCTAAAACTTAAGTTCACATCAGATCTTGGCAAACATCTCTCTTTCAGAAATTCTTTTCGTGATACCTTGTCTACATTTTATATCCTTTATACTTCCGCCATTATCAGCTATTGCTGCCCAATTAATAGAACTCAAGTAGTCTTTCAACGTCTCATTTTCTAATCTAATTCTTTCAGCATCGTCTGGCTGAATTCGGTTGCATTCCATTATCCTAGTTTTACTGTTGTTGATATTCATCAGATAACCTCTTTTCAAGGCTGTTCATTCCAATTAACTGCTCTTCCAAGTTCTTTAGTGAACTACAATGTCATTAGCAAACCCCAAGGTTTTATTTCGTCTCCCAGAACTTTAATTCCCTTTCCAATTGTGTTCTTGATTACCTTCACAGAACGCTCAGTCTACAGACTGAACTCCGTCTCACTTTCTTCTCAATCACTGTTTCCCTTTCATATATTTCAACTCCTAAAAGTGCAATGTAGTTTCTGCACAAGTTGTAAAAAAACCTTCACTACCTTCATTTTATCGTTGTTATCTTCAAAATTTTAAGAAACTTATTCCAGTTAACATTGTCAAAATCTTCTTGTAAATCTAGAAATATTATAAACGTAAGTTCGTCTTGTCTATCATCTAAAATGAATCATATGGCTGTACTGTCTCGCGCGTTTCTTCATTTCTGCGAAACCCAAAGCGATCTTCACAGAGGTCGGTATCTACTAGTTTTCCCACTTTTCTATAAATAATTCATGTCAATGTTTTGCAATCGTAAAGTGTTATATTGATAGTTTGTCAATATTCACACTTTCAGAGCCTGCCTTCCTTGAAACTGGAATTACTACGGTCTTCCTGAAGTCGGAGGGTATTTCAACTGTCTCCTATATCTCGCACGCCTGGTGGAAAAGTTCTGCCATGGATGGATCTACCAAGAATCTCATTTGTTTTGAGGGGATGTCGTCTACTCCAGCGGTCTTATTTCGACTTAGGTGTTTGAATGCTCTGTTCAGTTCTTTTGACAATATCATGATCCCCACCTCATCTTATTCTATTTCTATTATACGTGGCTATTCAAAAAGATGGAACAGATTTAAAACAATTATCCCTTCCGAACTACAAAAGACAGAAACATAATTCCAACGTTCCTGGAAAGAGAAAAGTTCAAATGTTTATGCATTCAATGTGAGCACCATGTGCTACACGACAAATATTAAAACGGCCGCTCATTTTCCCCACACACGAAGTAGTTCGTCTCTCGTTATCGAATTGACAATGCGATGTCGCAGACTTTCAAGAGTGTCAGGCGTAGGGGGGATACAAACACCGTCTTTTGCGTAACACCACACATAAAAGCCTCAAGGTGTGAGGTCTGGAGATATGGGAGGCCACTCTTCCAATCCAACGTCCTGGAATGGTGTCATTCAGGTAACGTCGGACGTGCTTAGAGAAACGAAACGGGGACCATCTTGCATGAAGGTTAAGTCATTTGAATCATCTTCGAGTTGAGGAGGAATACAGTTTTGAAGCATGTCTAGATAGGTTAGTCCTGTCACAGTTTTCTCCACCAAGAAGCAAGCAACAGCGCCACTGCGGCGGTTATTCTTACGTCTACCAGAACTGTTCAAATATTAAACTGTTGTCTGTTCAGGAGCACAGGAATCACGTTGCTACCTTTTGTAATTTGGGAGATAAAAAATTTCTGAACTGAGTTCCTTGTTTTTGAATAGCCCTCTATTACCCTCAAGTTCACTTCGGTTCTATGGCCACTCTATACATTCCCTTCGCTTTTCAGATTTCCTTTCTTTGCTTAGTATGTCTTGCCATATGCCCTCTTGATATTCATACAGCTGCTTCTCGCTTTTGTAATGCTCCTGTAGGTGACACCTACCTTTTCGCTAGTAACACAAGCTTCTATATCATTACATTTCTCGTGTGGCTATTTCTGCATTGTCGTTGCTTCAATTTGTAGATGCCTGTATTCCCTTTTGCCTGTCTCATATGCTGATTTTTTTTTCAGTTTGTCCTTTGCATTCATTACCTCGTGCCTTGTCCAATAATTTGCACTGCGCTTCGTGTTTTTGCCGATTTAATCTTCTGCTGCCTGCAGTATTTTATCTCTGTCTACTGTTATGTTTCTTACCTCTCTCAAACTCTCAACAGCCTCAGGTTCTTCAATTTATGCAAGTCCACTCTCCTTAATTTCCTACCTGTCTGCATTTTTTTACTTCTGCTAATAACTTAAGGTCAGAATCCACATCTGCCCCTGGAAGTGTTTCGCACTTCAAAAGATTTCGGTATCTGTGCCTTGCCATTATGCAATATAAGTATTTAAAACCTCTCTGTGTCTCCAAGTCCCTCCCAGGTACACAATCTCCTCTCACGACTTTTAAATCGAGTATTAGCGATGATTAAATTATGCTCTGTGCATAACCCTATAAGGCAGCTGCCTCTTTGATTTCTATTCTCCGCGTTCTCCTACTAGTTTTCCTTTTCCATTTCTTACTACAGATTTCCAGTGCATCGTCATAATTAAATTTTTGTCTGCTTTAACTATCTGAATAATTTCTTTCATCTCATCATACATTCTATCAATCTCTTCATCATCTGCGGAGCTAGTTGGCATATAAACTTGTATAACTCTGGCGGGTGTGGCTTAGTGGCTAAGCTAGGATAATGCGTTGACTATCTGTTCTTAATAGCTTACCCGCATTCCTATTTTCTCATTCATTATTAGACCTACTCCTGCATTACCCTCATTTGATTTTGTCATTGAACCCCTTACTCACCTGACCAGAAGTCGTATCCTTCCTACCACAGCAGTTCACTAATTCCCACTATATCTAACCTCAACCTATCCATTTCTCCTTTTTAAATTCTCCAACCTACTTACTCGATTAATGAATCCAACATTCCAAGCTGCAACCTGTGGGATCCTACTTTTATTTTTCCTGGTGACGACACCCTTGCACTGGAGGTCACAGTGGGGGACTATTTTTACCTCCTGAATGCTATCACTATTTAACCACACGAGTTTTATCCTCTCTTTCAATATAACGGCTGTAGTTTCACTTTGCTTTCAGCAGTACGCAGTACCAGTATTGCAAGTCCATGTTGCTGATGCTCCAACGCCATATCAATAGTTACCCCTCCAACTAAACTACTGGAACGTTTGCCGCCGTTTTTTAGGAAAGATAGACTTGTCTGGTCCCTCGATAGAAACCCCTCCCCTGTGGTTGCACCTACTAATGGCACAATGATTGTAGAGTCACCGGTTTGCATATGATGACTTGTGTAGGGCTGACATAGTACTAGCATAATTCACGTCATTGTTAACTGCTTTACTTTTTAGCCAATTAATATTTTTTGATTTCTTTACCTAACTGAAAATCGACGAGCATATACGAGGAGAGTTTAATAAGTAATACAACACTTAATTTTTGGCCAATTTCGGTTGATGAAATTCAGGATTTCTTCTGGGGTATCGCGAAATATTCCCGCTTCAGGCTCTCCAGTTTCATGAACTCCCGATTGGTGGGGGCGCCTCACGAAGCCTTCAAAATGGCGTCTGCAAAGGAAGTGTCTTCAGCCAGAGAGGTGTCATTGAGTTTCTTTTTGCGGAAAAGCAAAGTATCGCAGACATTCATAGGCGCTTGCAGGATGTCTGAGGCAACCTGGCAGTGAACAAAAGCGCGGTGAGTCGTTGGGCGAGGCGTCTGTCATCATTGCAACAAGGTCGTGCAGGTCTGTTCGATCTCCCGCGTGTCGGCCGTTCACATACGGCTGTGACTCCGGCAGTGTCAGAACGTGTGGACACTCTCATTAGAGGTAATGGAGGAATCACAATTAAACACCTCGCTTCTCATCCGGACGTCACTGTTGGTAGTGCTGAGACACTCGTACACTAGTTGGGGTACTCAAAGGTGTGTCCCGCTGGGTTCCTAGGAAAATTTAAGAATCAACTTCAGCGTGTTCGGCTTCACAAAAAATGCAAACAAACTTGTCCTTCACCATGACAACACATGGCCTCAGACAAGTCCCAGTACCTGAAAGGAGCTCACAAAAATTTATTGCACTGTTCTTCCTCACCCACCCTTTACCCCGTTCTCGCACGATCCTACTTAACATCTGTTTGGCCCGAAGAGGGACGCACTCCGTGGAAAACAGTACGCGGATGATGGTGAATTATGGATACAACAGTAAAAATTGGTTAAAATGGCTCTGAGCACTATGGGACTTAACATCTGAGGTCATCAGTACCCTAGAACTTAGAACTACGTAAACCCAACTAACCTAAGGACATCACACACATCGATTCCCGAGGCAGCATTCGAACCTGCGACCGTAGCAGTCGCGTGGTTCCAGACTGATGCGCCTAGAACCGCTCGGCCACGCCGGCCGGCAGATGCAACAATACTTTGGCTCCTAGGTCGACAAGTAGAGCGGTACCATTCGGGTCACGTGTCGTAAAACCTTCACCATTGAACGGAGATTATGTTGAAAAACGCGATTTTGTAGCGAAAAGAGTGGAGGATAATATGATATATTGGAATCCTGAGCCAAACCAAGCTGCTTTCGAGAAAAAATGTGTTGCCTTACTTAAGGGGATGTTTACTATCTTTGATCCGGAAAAAGCATGGTCTTTGAGAATTTTTTTCTCGGAATGTGTTACAGATATCACTCTCAAATTTGGTCAAAATGTTTATTGATATTGCCTCTACAAATTGGAATTTTTGCGACCGGATATGTCGAAGAGCAAAGGTAGAAGTGCCGTCGGAACGAAACAAAATTTCGATGTAGACCTCCACGCGCGGTATGTCACAGGTCAGCCTGCTCGTCTGAAAACAAAATTGAGTTGACGGCAGCGAGGTATATAAGTTTCTTTAGGAGTTGTACCTCGCTTAAGTTATTTGGACCATGAGAAACAAATTGGCGGCCATTTGAAAAAAGTTAGGATTTTTTTCATCCATTTTTGACCAAGTAAAAATATTTATAGTTGAAGGATCGAAATAAAAATGGTACAATTCCTAGACAATTTAGTTAGCATCCTCGGAAACAAAGAACCATGTCAATCGGTTCAGTAGATTTCAAGTTACCGCACCGCGCGATAAAAAAGAGTCATTTCGAGAAAAACGCGTTAGAGGTTTTGACTACATATAAATGCAATGCTATTCCGGGTCCATAAACTAGTCCTTCCTCTTCCTCACAGAGGGCATTTTGCTCGATCTGGACCATCCTGCGCTCCTCCAGAGTCGCTCGTGCGGCCAGTGACAAGAGGTTTTCTGCCGCTTGAATCCGGCGGTCGTCCGAATGTTGGCGAACTGCGTCGAATAGAGTCCCAGGGTGACTTCCATCGTTGTCATGGTCTTCAGAATTGCTGAATACCCTTTGTTGAAGCTGCTCACTGTCAGGAAAGTCGCAATCTCCACAGTCTTCGCACCAGAATGCAAATGCTTGGAGGCTAACTTCCAAACATACGCGTTCAAACTTTCATTTGAGTTTTGTGTTTTTCCTCCCAAGCACCGGTACAATAACTCGTCCTCCGAAATAAAAAAAAAGTGGTTCGTGAAAAAGGCCGATTTCAGGCAGGTGCATTTTTTTTTTTTTTGTTCAAAAGCGAATAACAAACATTTCCGTTTCATATTAGGAAATACCGTTTCAGGGGTGGATTCTAAACACTTTTATGGAGCCAAAAATGCAACTTAAAAAAATCGATTTTTTGAACCAAAAGGTAGTAAACCTCCCCTTAATGAACGTTCCTCGTAATTCAGTTTTTGTTCATTAATGTTGCGTAAAATCTATTTTAGTCGTGTAATACATTATGTATGATCAAAAAATACCTCATAAATATCGAAGCAGAAACTGTAGCGGGACTGTTGCTGCACAAAGGACGACTCTGAATGTGGAGGCAGCAACGACTTCAGCAGTCCACTGCAGCTGTAGCTTTCGTAATACTGGGCACAGTCCGAAAAAAGAAGAAGACAGACGAACTGTAGTTCTTGCGGTGTCGTAGTGAATTTAATTTTACATATGGCATAAATACACGAATTCTTGGCTTAGACCACCTTTTAGATGAACACTAGTAATGATCCCAGAGCCGGCTGCGGTGGCCGAGCTGTTCTAGGCGCGCCAGTCCGGAACTGCGAGACTGCTATGGTCGCAGGTTCGAATCCTGCTTCGGGCACGAATGTGTGTGATGTCCTTAGGTTAGTTAGGTTTAAGTAGTTCTAAGTTCCAGGGGCTGATGACCTCAGATGTTAAGTCCCATAGTGCTCAGAGACATTTGAACCATTTTGAATGATCCCAGAATGAGATTTTGACTCTGCAGCATAGTGTGCGCTGATATGAAACTTCCTGGCAGATTAAAACTGTGTGCCGGACTGAGACTCGAACTCGGGACCCTTGCGTTTTCGCGGTCAAGTGCTCTGTGAGAACGGTTACCATGTCTCCGCAATATCCTTTCTTCCGGGAGTGCTAGCTCTGCAAGGTTCGCAGAAGAGCTTCTGTGAGGTTTGGAAGGTGGGAGACGAGGTACTGGCAGAATTGAAGCTGTGAGGACGGGTCGTGACTCGTGCTTCGGTAGCTCAGTTGGTAGAGCACTTGACCGCGAAAGGCAAAGGTCGGGAGTTCGAGTCTCGGTCCGGCACAGAGTTTTAATCTACCAGGAAGTTTCACTAGCAATGATAATCTATAATTCGAATGGTCAATGTGTTTATATATTAAGTCATGTGTGTGTGTTGTGTGTCCGTGTGTGTGTATGTGACAGAGAGAGAGAGAGAGAAAGAGGGAAGAACAGAAACAGAGACTTTGGATTTTCAAAATTTGATTTCTGTTACTGTACTTACATTTTAGTGCAATATGTCTTCTTGCAGGAAATTTCTCCAGGGCCAGTACGATCTCAGACAGTACCAAACTTGGCAGCTGCTCCTCCAGAGTTACTTGAATTTTTCGCCAAACTGAATAATACACCTTTCCTGGAAACGGAAGACATAGCAGAAGCCGTTGTCTACATGCTGTCGCAGCACCCTCGGGTACAGGTGTGTAATATGCAGTACCGAATCGGCAGACTACAAATGTGTGTTCATACGTTGTAGATTGGTAGCATTACTCTAAAATAGTCCATTGCACGTATCCTTACCTAGTAACCTTGGAAATAAGATGATTATATGGTGACTACCTGGTATTAAGAAACCTAATAGTTTAAAACCAGGCACTTCTATGGTTTTGCATAAAAACTGTTATGTGTTCATGGTGCGGGGCTACGTAGCATTATGCGTGAGTTGTTTGTAGCGGCTTCAGGTAGTCCGCATCACGTGCTTACCAATAGACTCATCACTTTGCTTCGGCTTCTTTTAAGCAACGGAGCGAGTCTGTAGCAAATTCCAGAACACCAAACATATTAACACTTGAAACTCTAAAGAGAAGCCACGAGACACTGTGTGGACGTAATATTAACTGAAGGCAGCTGGGAGACACGGTTCATCAAATAAGTGGACGTCACATATATCTATATCTACATAAATATTATCTGCGTTCCTACATATTCGTGATAAAATTAACAACAAAAGTATGATTTTTTGAATAAACACATATTCACACTGACAATATGTAGGTCAGACTAACAAAGTCATTGTCAGCCAGTTACCTGAAGAACAGCTGCCACAACAAGAACAAAATTCAGTCACATACATATATATCTACATAAATATTATCTGCGTTCCTACATATACATGATAAAATTAACAACAAAAGTATGGTTTTTGAATAAACACATATTCACACTGACAAGATGTAGGTCAGACTACAAAGTCATTGTCAGCCAGTTACTTGAAGAACAGCTGCCACAACAAGACCAAAATACTGTTCGACAAGTCTTTTGTTCGCCGTCGCCGTATTGGTCTCATACCTTGGGCGCTTATTGAGACGGGCAATTGCGGGTGGTAGTTGAGGACTCTAATTTAACTGTTGTGATTCGTTTCTGTTGATCATGTTGTTTCTCCGTGTGACATATTTACTCTACGCAACATAGTGTCTGGAGCTAGCCGCGAGAGGCCGCACATAGATGATACAGCTGGTCCTGTGAAGCGAACTGCCCATTACAGGATGGCGAGTAAATGCACCTAGTACGGAATCACACAGCTGTTGCTGTCACAATGATAAGGACTGTTTGGTCATCACCCAGTTACATTACTGAACAGCGTCTCGTATTCTTGGCGTTTCAAATATACGCCACCTGATCAAAAGTATCTGAACACCTATTAATAGACATTAACATGGAATGTGCCCGTCCTTCTGCTTTATGAGGCCTAGAACTTTGCTAGGGAACATGCATTGAGTTGTCTAAATGTCTGTGAAGTAATGTAAGCCCTTTCTTCCTCAAGAGCCGAAATCGGAGAAGCTACTGACGTAGGACTCTGGGGTCTGAAGCGAAGTCGACGTCCTGAGTCATCGCAAAGTTTTTCCACTGGGTTCAGATGTGGACTCTGGAACGGCCACTCCATTAGGGGACTGTATTTTCCCATAAATCGCGCCTCTTACAGATGATATTTCATGACAGTGTGTTGTCGGACTGATGCAGACGATCATAATCTCCGAACTGTTCATCTACTGCTGTCGGTACACAACGCTGTAAACTGCATTGATATCCTTCCACATTTAACTTTTTCTTGAACGCAATTAGGGGACAACACACTAACCAGGAAAAACACCCCCTACACTGTAACACTGCCTCGTCCATACGTCCACTACACGTGATAGCAGGCACATGATACGCCCGCTAAACCCGCTGAGCAGAACAGGTAATAGGATTGTGGAAAGGGCCAAGGGTTGAGATCAGTTTCTACTTCTAATTGTCATTTATTGTAATTTAATAACCTTTACAACCAGAACGGCACATAGCCAAATCTTTACCGAATGCAGCTCTTTCACGGCTGAAGGCCTCCAACAAGAAATCTTAACAAGATAAAAATCCAATTAAGATAGCAATAAAATAATTCAAAAAACAGCATACGCAAAGTGCAATATTAATGGCTGAGGGCCACAACTAAATTCCAAAATTTTAGAATATATTTCCATAGACCTCTAAAGGCAGAAGACCAACAAGAAATCTTGAAAAAATCAAGATTCAATTAAGATAGCAATAAAATAATTAAAACCCAAAAAGTAACATATGCAAAGTGCAACATAAATGGCTGAGGGTAACAATTAAATTTCAAAACTTCAAAATATATTACCACAGACTCTTAAAGGCAGAAGGCCAGCGTGTTTAACAACAAGAAATCTTAAAATCCAATTAAGATAGCAATAACGTAATTGAAAGAAGCAACATATGCAAGGTTCAATACTAATGGCTGAAAGCCACAATTAAACTTCAAAATTTTTTAAATGTATGACCATAATCTTTAAAGGCAGAAGGCTGCAGTTTTTAAGCTTGAAAGATAAACTTAAAAATTAATTTTGTAAAATTTTTAGAAAACAAAACAAATAACCATAACCCTAAAAAATAAAATAGCTGACAACAGATAATTAAACACCAGTAGCACTCAGAAAGCCTCCAGGGAGGTCGGTCTGCCCTCGTTCACTTAGGTGAGACAGGTGTGAGCCCAGATATACTTGATCCGTCGGAACCCAACCAGGGGACAGCCGTGGACAGACCGACACAACGACTTGCTTCCCGTCAATCAGTACATGAGAACTCAAACCGGCAGTGTTACAAACGTGATAATCCACAATGGAGTACGTATTAGGTGTCAAAATTACACACCATGTTGGGCAGCGACAACAGGTGAGGAAAGGACACTGCCTGAAATTACGTTAGTGGCCAGGGCTGGTAACCGGAACACTAACGGCCACTAGGCAGAAAATTCCGCTGGTACACTTGAATTTGAAACACGGTAGTAGTTAACTTCGCTCAAAAGAACACTGCCTGAATTTACGTCAGTGCCCAGGGCAAGAAACCAGAACACTAACGGCCACAAGACAGAAAATTCCACTGGTGCACTCAAATCGTAGTCGACCAAAATAGCCAATTGCACCGCACGGCGGCTAAATCTCAGCAGTAGAACCACCCGCTCACCGGAAAACCTCCCCAACAGTAAACCATCGAAGCGAACCATCACCCCAAGAATGGACGTGGCTTGGTCAGTTGAAACCACTACTCAACTTTGACGTCCTGGCTCGGTGAACCACGAAGCTCGTAGCGATCGGACAGCTCCACACACGCTCCGACACTGCGCAGGGGCTGCCAGTGGCCGCAGCCGACTGCACCGCGCGGAGATAACTTCCCTCGTCTGGAACAGCCGACCGGCTGACTCCTGACCCCCTTGCCGGAAACTATTTGCACCATACCAAAGATGGTACACGGCGTAAATATCGATACACATCACTGCTGCCACATGTAGAAGGAAGAAGAACCAAACCAAGGAAGAAACCAAACACAGATAGACAGTGAAGTTCACGAAAAGGCATAGTTGGGAGAGAGCATGGCTCAGTAAAGTCCACCATACATTCGCGAAACCAAAACCCTTCCATTGGATTGCCATACTGTATATCGTGATTCATCACAACAAATCACTCGTTTGCAGTTATGCACTGTCCAGTGTGGTCGCTGTTATACCTTCTCACGCGTCGGCTAGTGTTGACTTTTGAACTGACTGCTTTATGAGAAGCTGCTCGACCATTTTATCTTTCTTCTACCTCACTAAGCACAGGCATTGTAGTAGCTGAACTTCCTGTAGCACTTAGGCACTCACGAGTCATTCCTTCCGCTGACTTAGTGCAATTTTATACAACCACCCTCCGCAATGCTCCACGGTCGCTGACCGTCAGTAGATCAGGTCGGCCTCGTCTTGATTTACTTGTGGTTTACACCACCATTGGACCAGGGCAGCATTAGAAGGGTTGAAGTGTTTCTGATGAATTTCTTACTCAGATTATATCCAGTGATTAGCCAAGGTTCGAAGTCTCGGAGCTCTCGTGAACGACCCATTGTCCTGTTACTGCTTCTCCACTGACAACACAGTACTCCCACCCTCCCTTTATACATTCCATATTGGTGTCCGGATACTTTGATCAGATAGTGTAAGCTTTACAGAATAGACATTAGGTAGTGGTTAAGCAACTACTCGACTAGCTGTTCTGACGGCCACCGTGGCAGTCAGCACCGACACAAACAAGGAATGAGAGATATCCATCTTTTTGATTTGCAGCTCCTTGTATAGGCCGTGTTTGCAGTTAAAATTTTTTGGATTTGAGGTCCGCCAGTTATGCAAAACACCAAATGATGTTGATGAGAAAGTTTTTTTTTTTTTTTTTTTTTTTTTTTTTTTTTTTTTTTTTTTGCTGAAAGTTAACCTATCTTCTAGAGTGTAATTTAGTTTTTCGCGATGTTTTCGCGCCTATTTTCGTGTTTACTTACGTTTTCGTGTGGCAAGCACTTCCATTCTCCGCATCATGCTGAGATGTTGTGATGCATACGTAGCTATTTCCACAAATAACGTAGTAAAACGCTTTTCACTACACCAGAACACAGTGTGATTGTGGTTTGTTGTGTGTCCCAGCCCCGTCAGTGTTCATTTGTTCACCAGAGTTCGGCGCCAAATTTGAATTTTATATCCATTTTATCTTTTGTGTGTGTGTGTGTGTGTGTGTGTGCGTGTGTGTGTGTGTGTGTGTGTGCGCAGACACACACGAAAAATAAATACACTAAAATCTGCAAAGATGCAACATTTACACACAAATAGGAACACCATATAATAGACAACACACACAGCTAAGAAGCACACAGAAAACACACACACAGATGCGCACATACGCACACACACACACACACACAAAGATAAAATGCAAATAAAATTGAAATTTGGCGCCGAACTCTCTGGTGAAAAAATAACACTGACTGGGCTGGGACACATAACAAACCACAATCACACTGTGTTCTGGTGTAATGAAAAGCGTTTTACTACGTTATTTGTGGAAATAGCTACGTATGCATCACAACATCTCAGCATGATGCGGGGAATGGAAGTGCGTGCCACACGAAAACGTAAGTAAACACGAAAATAGGCGCGAAAACATTGCTAAAAACTAAATTACACTCTAGAAGATAGGATAACTCTCAGCAAAAAAAAAAAAAAAAAAAAAAAAAAGAACTTTCTCATCAACATAATTTGGTTGCAGATGACAAGCTACCTGTAATAATTAACACAAAAGTGGTTCAGAAAATTCATGCTCACCAAATGTAAAGGTATTTACAATAACAAACGACCTGTTGTTTGAACTAAAAATGCACATAATTTTATAATCATGTAACAAAAATGTTCACATTGCACAATAAATAAAAACGAAAAGTCACTGATAATGGCACAGTGATGCCGAAACATGGTTGGGTACTGAGAAAAAGGGTGTTTTGCATAACTGGCGGACCTCAAATCCAAAAAAAGGAATGAGAGAACTTGCGATGGCAGGTGACAGGAATCCAAAAATAACGTGTACATTAAACTTTCAAATTATTACAGTACTTTACTGCTAATAAAATATAAGTATAACCTAACTTGAGGTGCTGCTTGTGCCTCCTACAAGCAATTACTGTTCACTATAACTCCCCTCAGAACCCAGGCTATGTATCGTCTTTCTTATACTCAGCAGTGATGTTCTCGAAGTCTGGGATCGAACTGGGGGCCGACCAGTGATGGGAGACCCGTTAAACCAGCGTTGACAGGGGGCGCTGAACTCTGTCTTACTGGAGGTGTGGCGCTGTCCGCTCTTTCCATTGGCTGGCGCGTCGGCGCCTTCTCGATGACGTTCCGTGGCACTGGGTTGGTCGATGTGCAGTCGGTGCTTTAGCGCTGCACACCAGTTGCAGCTTCCTATAGTTCTCAGTTACTACACGCTACTTATCTGAAAGCATAGTTCAGTCAGACTACCTACAAATTTTAACAGACAAGTCGTGTAACGAGAGCTACAGGTCAGAACTTTACAGTCTGGTTCTGTTCTTAGTTTCGACCTGCATATGCACGCTATCGAAGGTCCATTTGCTAACAGTTTAAACTCCACAAACATGTGTCACAAATACAATCATGCAAAATTTTTCTCGGTGGTCGATTGTAGTAAAACTCACTGGGGTGAAATACAAGTCCACCCCTTTATAAAGCACACGAGTCGCTTTCGATCGCTTTAGACGACGTAGAATTGTGACCAGGTAGTGGTGCGATCTTCCACGTTGGAGTAAGTCATGGCAGTGAAGTGGTGTTTATGTACCAGTCAGCTGTATAGAATGAGTGCTGTAAAATGGGTCGACGTGAAGGAGGCAGAATGGCAGAAATGAGCCACCGTATTTGGACAAGCTGAGACTACACCGAGGATGAAGTTACCCGAGTCGTCGGTGTATCAGTGAGGACTGTCTAACGTATACGCAAGGAATGGTACCACCAGCAACCTTGTAACAAGGACTTTGAACAGCAGTCGCAAAAAAGTCTAACTAGCAGGGACCAGGTACCAGTGTCACGTCTTGTCAATGACAATCAGTTTCAAACTCGACAGGAATTTCTACTGAGTGAGTACAGCTCCACTTACATTTCAGAGCCAACATTGTGAATCGACTTGCATGTAATACACACTCATGTTCACAAAAAATAGAACACCTTGAACGACTAGAGATATGACGTTCATATTCACAGGACATATGCATCGTATGTACCCCAGAAATGATTAACATTTTACTGACCTCATTTCAGCATGCCTAGTAAGCACAAGATCTACAAGGGGCCCTGATAAGTTTTTCCATGCGTGATGACATCGACGCATACATGAATGGCGCCATGTGGTATAGCCATCCATGCTGCACTCACTTGGTTCCAAAGTTCATCTGTGGTGGTTGGCATTGAGTCACAGAGCTTCACATGTCGTTTCACCCTATCCCACACACATTCGACTGGCGACAAGTCTGGCGGTCGGGCGGGGCCAGAGCAAAAGGCTGACATCCTGTGAAATTCAGATTCGATTCATACTGCGCATAATAAAAGCTCATGGCCAGAGGTGTAATGTGGCAAAGCACCAAGATGCACTTCTCAGCCGTAGTCAAGAAAATCGGCAGTTAAAAGAAACCGTTGCGGTGAAATGCTCTCTACGATGAGTAATTTGCTACAGTGTCGTGGCGCAGAGGTAAGCGGTTGGGTTCGTAATCCGAAGGTCGCCGGATCGAATCCCGCACCATGCAACGTTTTTTCATTATTAGTTTTTTGTAATTCAAATATATATATATATATATATATATATATATATATATATATATATATATATATATATATATATATATATATATAAACTATTAATGAATTGCTTATGCATGTTGGAAAAGGCGGATCGCTCTCCAATTGTACCGCCTCCAATTTTCCGTTTGTTTAACAGGGTGTACCAAAACTCTCACGTCCGCACTGATTTTCAACGATGTTATAAGTTGCGCTAGGGACCGCATCTACCTTCTTTCGAAGTTAGCGTGCAACAACGCTGTTATGCGGCGGCTCGTTTCGGCCCATTCAACATCTGTCCTTCAAGTGTAACGAGCGAGTAACGGAGTTTATATTTCATACCTGCCACAGCAAATTTGTGTTCGTGGGGTCTCTATTCTAATTCGAACGTTTTACTTACGCTATACGTATTCGTTTCGGAATATCGTTTCTACGTCTTCCGTTAACTATACGTGGTAAACATTATGAAAACCATTAATAACATTTATGAAATACAACTTTGTTTGCGGAAAACATAATGATGTTCGAAGTCGCCAGTTTTTCCACGACAAACGACTTTCAACAACTTATTATATGCATAATTGTTGCAACTGATTGCCGGGAATTATATATATATATATATATATATATATATATATATATATATATATATATATATTTGAATTACAAAAAACAAATACTAAAAAAAAAGGTTGCATGGCGCGAGATTCGATCCGGCGACCTTCGGATTACAAACCCGAGCACTTACCGCTGCGCCACGACGCTGTGGAAAAGTATTAATCGTAGAGAGTATTTCACCGGAACGGTTTCTTTTAACTCGGTTTTCTCGACAACGGCTGAGAAGTGCATCTTGGTGCTTTGCCACATTACACCTGTGGCCATGAGCTTTTATTATGCGCAGTATGAATCGAATCTGAATTTCACAATTGGCGGCCTCCCCTTGTAAGTCTAGGAGACTGATGACCTCAGATGTTTAGTCCCATAGTGCTCATAGCCATTTGAGCCGTAAATTATTCACCTGCACACATCCACTGCACTGCCAAAACAATTCATCTCACACGAGCAGCAGTTTCCCGGATGGACGCATCATATGCTCTCATGGCAATAATGCATCTTCTTTCAAACTCACTGATTTGACGGTACGGTTCGGGCATACGTCAGCGAGGTATCCTGGACGTCTGCTCAAGTCACACTCATCCACCACCTTCGCTTTATAGCAACAGCGAGAGCCGCCGGCACATTTTACCGGTAGGTGGTGTTGAGCCGCGATATCGATGTTGACCTTGAACACGCTGCCCGACATGGTTCAAATTCTAATCATTTTTGCAGAAGATACATATCTGTTGAATGTGAACGTCCTATCTCTAGTCGTTCAAGATGTTCTGTCTGTTCATAACATTAGTGTACGCTTGCAGTCGGTTACCTCAGAAAAGGACATTCTCACAGTGTCACATACATTTGCACGTCTTTAACGGACGAAACATGAGAGCAATTGGATCGTAACTCACTGTATGTCTATAGTCTAATCTAGTGAGTCATTACATTGCCTCTTTTCGAATGATGCAACGCCTTGAGTGCACTGACAGCCAATGAGTCATTTAATGCAAGTTTATGGAGGGTGGGCTCTACTGTGCGTATCATTACCTAGCGGAAAACCAGAAATTGATTTCACTGTGCTCTGAATGACGGAACTGCTGATCGTTACAGCGGAATTCATAAGTAGTCCCAGTTTGAGCAGGGAAGATAAACGTCCATCAAATGGAAAATTTTGGAGTGCCAAAAAGAGATAGCCAACACCCACAGGGTATGCTAAAAGTTGTCTATTCAATAGAAAGTCCTGGCAGCTGGTTTCTTATCACTCCAGTGGTCGGAGGTACCACTCAAGTATTTGTCTTTTCTGTATATCTTAAGCAGGCTTCCAAAATTCTTGGGCAATCAACCTGTATCCTACAGCATTACTGCTTAAGTCTTGTTTAAACAATGACTTATTTGGAACTTAAATAGTTTTCTATGGACGAAGGGCTAACACGGTCGTGAGATACGGAGTACGCCTTACTACCAGGAAATACCTGCAGCAAGAAATTGTTTTTGACACGGATTCCAATAATAAACGAATGAATTGAATGTAAAGGAAGTTATTTTAAAAAGTTGAGGTTATATTGCAAAATGTTTCTACTCGTGTCTTAATTATATTCATATCTAATGTTATTGGGAGTGAGGCGTTCCCCCAACCCAAAAAAACAGGGTCTATCTTAAAATACAGTTATGTAGCTCAATTATTTGCAAGCTCTTACCCATAATGTCTCAATTCTTGTTGCAGGTGCACGATATAATTGTGATGCCAACTGGCCAGCCGTTCTAAGGTAAAGTGAGATCATGCATCCCTCTGCCAACGATTGTCTCACGTTCAGTATTTCTATTACAGAATTATTGATGAGGGATCGGTAATGCTGTGGTACAGCTGTGTAATAGGAAATGTTTTCTGGAATAAACAGTTTCTTATTAAATTGTGTATCTGTGTTTTATTTTTTATACCTAGGATATTTTGTAATGAAACATTCAGAATGACAGGACGACCCGCGAGGTTAGCTGTGAGCGCTGCTTCCTGGACTCGGGTAGGGCGCTGGCCCCGGTTCGAACCAGCCTGGCGGATTAACGACGAGGACTGGTGTGCCAGTTAGCCTGGATGTGATTTTCAGGTGGTTTTCCACATCCCACTAGGTGAGTACTGGGCTGGTCCCCACATTCCGCCTCAGTTACCCATCTCGCGGACATTTGAAACACGTTCGCCCTATTTCATAGTTTACACTAGGTGCAGGCAGCTGGGCTACACTCATGCCATCTTGGGAGGTATGGGGCGGTGGCAGGTAGGGCATCCAGCCACCCCTTAACATTCACCACTCCAAATCCGACTTAACCATGCCGACCCTGCTCAAAGATACGGGACAAGGCGCTTTCAAAAGAAAGAAAGAAAGAAACACTCAGAATGACAGTACGTTTCAAAACGTTCGTTAATGGTGTGCGATTCTGAACCTCGTAGTTGGTAGCGTATTGATTGAACTTCATTTCTAGGAAAGACGACGAAATTAATCGATGAATTTCAAGCATCATTTATGATATATTAAACTTCCATTCTCTCTGTGGCAAAGCTTGACAGATGGCTAACAGCTGATTCACCAGCAGTCCCAAAAAGGTTATTATCCAGTGACTTATAAGACGACAGATCACTAAACCAGCTGGTTTCATATCCTGGTGTCATGCTTGGATCACAACCATGACCGTAGAGCAACGCCTTGACAGTGATATTTCCGCCAATCACAGCGCTCATTGTCAAGCACGAACCGTTCCCCACTGCCAGACTGCCACAACCGCTTTTCAGTTCACTTCCAGATCCTTTTCCGGCATTCTTCCTTGATGTGTTTGGGTCCTGAATCGTGGATCTGTCCATTTTATTTTGTATTTGAACGCACATGATAACCACACCAAACACACACACACACACACACACACACACACACACACAGAGAGAGAGAGAGAGAGAGAGAGAGAGAGAGAGAGAGACAACAATGCTAACGAAATACAAATGTTACATAACAACACTAGCCAAACACTATTGGATACTTCCACTCAAGATGGAGTTCAGCATCACAGATACAGTTATTTACAGGAATTAGTTGACTTGTGTGAGCGGATGTGGTGTCAGCTCCCTCCAGCGACCTATCAACTCCTCATTGCTTCCATGCAACGACGCGCCGTGACTGTTATCCGTGCCAAAGCTGGACATACCGACTATCAGATAAGTTCTGGCTGTTCGGTGTATTAGGGCGTGCTGACCCCTCAATGGACACATCGGAGCCTGGAAATCGGAAAAATATGAATGATACGATTACAGAAAATAGCGGAGAATAACACGTGAACAAAATTAAGAGCGATGAAACTGCTGGTAAAAGAAAATAGACGAGGATTACGTCGGCGTTACTGATAGTGCACGTGTAAGGAACACCATAAGGGACCTATGGAAGTGGAAGAGCATGTGAAGATACCAACAAGCGTTAACGAAAGCAAATAACAACTGAAAAACAGTGTAAATCTCTATTCTGAATAAGCAGGAAGCAAATGTGATTACCAATCTATGACCAATGAAAGCACACAGACCACAACAGTACTTTGTTCACAACAGACACGAAAAGCAAGGAAGAAGCTGAGAATTGAAATCTCAACTCCAGTTTCGATAGTGAAGAAACACAAAAGAGAAAAGAAAGACAATGAAATCACGCTAGTCTCTGCCTTGCATCACAAAGAATTCCATGAGCTGCATAAAAAGGCTGCGGAGCAAAACGTTGTATTCTGGGCAGATGACCCATCACATCCACCAAATGAAGCCGAACTTCAAGAGAAGAGTAGTAAGTAATGATGATCTGTCACAGAATGACATATACATTGTGAAAACATATGCAACGGAAAGAAGCGCTAAACTTACTGCAGCAACGCACAAAAATTCCATTACCACTGAGGGAAAGAAAGATGGAAAATACTGACAAATACGAAACTAAGTGCAAAATATGATCCATGTATATACGCAGACGTGTAGAACCAAGAACAAAGATGGCAGTCCTAAAATTCTGCAGAAACCTTGTTTCAACTAATTTCTAAAATTCTTTAACACTTACATGAAAATCACCTGAGCACAAAAGACATTTTAGTTTAACTGCCTAAAAACACTAACAGTGATAAACGCAATTTATTCTTACGTTAGAAGATTCAGTTAACTTTTACAGTTTCTATTCTTAAAATGTTTAAATCAACTGCACTAAATATATAACAAAAAGATGAGAGAACTCAGCTCTACAAAAGAACGTTAATGGTACACTTTCTTTCCCTTTAAATTTTTTTCAACTTTAGGGATTATTTGTCTTAGTAGGACGGGAAAAACGTTATAACTTTTTGGTACTGAAGAATAAAGCTGTAAGTCTAACAAGAAGGAGAACTATAATTTTATCAAGATATGTTGCATTTAATTTACTTCACGAAGATCTATCCCTTTTCTTTGTTATTCCCGTTTCTAAAAGGCAGCAGCCAATTAAAAGTAAAAAGTACTGACAATACATGACGGGTTTCTTTTCAGGAACATATAGTGGAGAAGTTCACCGATGAAAGCATAACCGGAGAGAAGAAAGATAGGGACAGAGAGAGAGTGAGACAGAACTATTAGCTCTGTTGCACTCTGATAGTGTACTTGGAGCTCTGAAGAAAAACATTCATTGCCGTCGATTTGCTTTGGTGGTGCAAATCTGGGTACCACCATTGTTCCGCAGGCAACCGGAAATACTTTTACATGAAGGCACTGAAGGTCTTGTCTCACAATTTTAACACTTGTGGTGATTGCTTTTAAAATAATAAACTGTTTAGTTACTTTTTTCTATCTTCCTCGTTACATTTGATTGCCCCTTATGAACACACCAACCAACCCCCCCCCCTCCTCTCCCCCCCTCCCCCCCTTCCCCGTTTCCCATACAGTGTGCTCTGTTCTGTTCGTCAGATTTCAGGCCTGTCTCATTTACTATCTTACAGAACCCTAATGAAAATGAGAGATCGAATTTAAGTTTGGCACGGCGGTACTTATCAGATGAATCGGACATTCAATACCTAATGTTGTGCGTTCAACTCTGTACCATAGTAAATTCCAGCCCAATGTCGTGTGCCGAAGTAATGCGAAGAGAGTAGATCGATTAGTCTGTAATACCATTGTTTATTTGGTGTGCATTCAATTAGGTGTATACGTCAGTGATTAAAACAATGGATTCTCTCATAACGTACACAGAGATTATTGAAAGAAAAGAAAACGAAGTAATAAAATATGGAAACACAAAACATCAAGATGAAAATTATTATGAATGTAGAAAATAAAGTTTATGAGGAAGTATTACAATTCGCAAGAAATAACAGGCAAGAAAGTGGGTAGTTACAGATCATGGATTTCTAGCAGCAACTATCAGTTCATTTGCCAGGAATGATAGGACACTACCACAGAAAACCCATGTAAGGATCGTTCGATCAGGCAGACAAGCCAGTATTCTCTTTACATGGCCATCTTTCATACTTTCCAAAGCATTTCAGTTATTGAGAGTGCTAGTAATTCCTTGGGAATTTCCAAAATCATTGGGGGATGTAGCAACCGTACCAACAAACGTAGCAGAAAAACGTCATCAAGACTCTCATGATAATTGCAAGGATAGACAAATAGGAGAACTGTTACAGTCAGCTTAACAGCTTCTGCACGCAAGTTACTGACAAAAATAATGTGCAGACGGATTGAAACAACACGGGGAAAACTTTAGATGACGATCAGTTTGGCTGTCGGAAAGATAAAGACACTAGGGGGGGCCATTCCGACGTTGTGCTTGATAATGGAAGCACGACCCCAAAAGGGTTCGAAAATTTAAAATGACGTCAAATGTTCAAAATTCTAAGGAAAAGAAGTGTAAGCTACAGGGAAAGACGGGTCATACACATACGTACAAGAACTAAGAGAGAAAAATAATAGTGGAAGGCCAAGAATAAAGTGTTCGGATTACAAAGAATATGAGACAGATATGTACTCTTTGGCCCGTTTAGAGATGGTTCGAGATTGGGAGTGAACTGCGGAGTGATGGGATATAACGATAAGATTCGTTGATGGCATTGTTGCAATCTCTGAATGTCAGGAAGAATTGCAGGACCTGTCAAATGCAATGAACAGCATAATTTGTCTGTCGGCTTTCCGCCGCTACAAACGGTTCGTATGTAGTCCTTGTTGCTAGTCATTGTTGTGCCGGCTCGCGTTGCCGCGAATTATTGCTTGGGTTGGGTGGTCTGATCTCTACATTGTCGCCACGCTCTGAATTGAAATTTCTGCGATCCTGCCAATTTTGATTTGTCCTCTCATCATAACTGTTTTGGTTCTCATAATTGTTATGACCATAATTATCACGTGGGCTCGATGCTCTGTATTCTGCATGAGCACCGCGTTCCGAATTGTAATTTGAGTGTCCGCGCCAATTTCGGTTGTCTCTACCACTACCATTCCTTCTAAAATAATTCTCATTTCCATAACGCCTTTGCTCTCGCAGTCTGCGACCTCTATTACTGAACTGAGAGATCCTATGGTCATAAAAATCATTTCTCTGGCGTCTATGACCTGTGTTATACGGTTGATGCCGCATATCGCGCCTATCTTCTTCCTGTTAAGCTACTGTCGTTAATTGAGTTTCTATCTTTGAAACTTCATTGGTGGTCTGTAATTGCAATGACTCGACATTTTTCGCTAATTCCTCTACTTGCAGTTCTTGTTGTGACGTCTGTCGTTTCACTTCAACAATATCAACGTTTTGTACGTGATCAAGTCGGGATACAAGACTATTAAGATCTGATTTGAATTCTTCACGTACCTGACTTTTCAACTGACTGGTCGTTTCTTCAAATTTACAGTTTAACTTGTCATTCACCTCACCCCGAAACAATGTGAGATTCTCGTTAATTTCGTTCTGAAGCTATTTGAAATTCTTTGCATTATTGTTAAGTTCAGTGAGTTTACTCAGTAATAATTGTAAAACATCATTACTGGGGCAGGGAGTACAACGTTACTTTTCTCTGTTAAAGCAGAAGCAGTACCTGCATTTCCACTAACAGAAGGAAAGGCAAAATTACTCCGCTCTATCGGAGTGCCAACGAGGCCTGAATTTCCACCGAAAGTGGGGAAAGCAAAATTACTTTGCACTTTTGAGGCGGAAGCAACGCTGGAATTTCTCATAATGAGTTTGGTTTGCGTCACTGTATTGTCATGTCCTAAGTTGCGTGTAGCAGACAGTTGTTCATCACGCATTGTTGGCAAATGGTCGCCTACATTCCAATTCTCCACAGTATTGTGCGAAAATTCCCCCGATCTCAATACTCTCAAAAGAATTTTCTACTCTCTGTTCCGAATTTTCGGAAACTGCGTTTGAAACCGCTTCTACATTCATGTTCGGAACCGTATCTACGTTCACGTTTGCAGTAGCATCTGCATTCTTTTCCATTTTCTTTTGTGCTCGCATCATCATTGTCGCAACACGAATGAAAACATGTCACTAAAATACACCGCTATCCTAAAAATACCACTGTTCAATTAACTATTACACAATGCACCAACAAATTCAAAGACAAAACTGCTGAAGTAAAATTTTGTGTTAATACAAAGCAGTGCACAAGCGATCAAAATGCTGTGCCACCACTAATGATTACTGTTGCGTAAGCTTGCAGTTGGCAGTAGAAAGACGAAGCATATCTAACTACAACTCATCCACAAAAAAAAAAAAAAAAGGATCCTGACAGGGTCGCCAGGTAAAAGTCGCGAGCTCTATCTTCTTGTCTCATGTTTTCCACAGAAAATTTCGTGCTTGTACCCTTGTTAACTTTACTATTACAGAGATCGCCTAGACTCTATTTTTTTATTGGTCCTGTGCGCAACAAATAACTTACTTGGTCTTTCTGCTGCCACTGCTTGATCTGCTGCATTCCATTATTTAACAAAAACATAAAAGAACTTATTATTCATGCTGAGTGCAATGCTTGTTCTGTATGGCGGCTCCTGCTGTTGCTGCTGCTGCTTACTACAACTACATATAATTAAAGAGAAAGGGTTTGGTCAAATCTAAACTCGATAAATGATAACCCAAACAAGTAATTCCTTTTTTAAAAAAATATTCTGAAAGCGATTCTTTCTCATTCAATTAACAAAACACTAGAAGTTCCTTGAGCAATCGCTTTGTATGTAAATCTGCCTTCAGTGGCATTACAAATTAATCAAACTCTTGAGACAGACTGAAATACTTCTCAATTAAATACATAGTGAAACAATTCCCTGACAATCACAAAAGAAATCAATGACAAAAATCAATACTTAATCTATTCGCCTAACAATGGTTTCCCTTAAGAATTCAACTCCTATCATTATCAAAATCACCGTCTGCTGCTACGCACATACGCAAACCCCTTTCTTTAAACTGATAAGCGCGATGCAAATTATAAAAAATATCGACTCACTACCAAACCCTGCGTCGCTGCTGGCGGACACGGCGGTACGGCAGCTCGGCGACGACCCCTCGCCCAACACACGTGCGCACCACAGCAGGCGGGCTCCTACACTGGCTTCCAAACTGCCACTTCTTAATCCGTGCGCTGCGAAGAGCGACAACAATATCTTAGATTCCAGAGCTTGTGTATGCGCGCTGTAGTCAACCTTTAAATCCCAAGAGAGTATTGCCAATTCTCACGTTAATCATGTATATAGACAGTTTACCCATTCCGGGAAACGACGTGTGCCGTGAAAACTTGTTTCTTGCGAAATTTCATGAATTTATGTCAGTCGGAAGTACCCTTTAGGTTTTGATGTGTGAGTTTTCGAGTGTCAAAATACGTGAAATGAATGATCGTATCTATGATTGAATTGTCTTAGAAGCTCAAAATTTTTCCACAGCCGAGGTACCATAGTTCTCAGTACGTAATATAAATTTGAACTTAACACGGCGATCTATTCCAGAGAAAAAGGATCGTAACCGTCGGACAGACAAACAGGGAGGCGGTTAAAAAATGACAAAAAATATTTTTTCGTGTTATATAATTAGGAATTAAGATAGTTCGGAATTTTTCCTTTACTTGTATGTGAAAGCTTACTTCTTGCCGATTTTCATGGTTCTGGGTCAACGGAAAGCACCCTGTAAGTTTTGATGAGAGAGTTTTCGATTACAAAAATATGTAACACAAATGGCCGCATCTTTTGATTGAATTTGTTGTGTCTAGGAATCCTACATACTCGGTTCGCTAGACAAACAATCATACAAGTCGTATTAATGAGGTTTATTACAATAAGAAAATTAAAAATACTTAACTTTGATAAATGTGTCGTAAGCAAAGGGCGACATACAAAATAATCGGTCTTCTTCAGATCAGACAAACCCAAGTCTGTGGTACATAGAGGTTCCTAACGAAGTCGCTAATGTTGACACTGGTATCCAGGTGCCTAACGTCGAAGCTGCTAACGAAATGCCCCGCCACCAAGTGAGGCGCGGGGCTTATGTCCTCTTTACCTAGGGGCCTCTGGCGTCGCGTTGTCATCCTGGAAGGGAGGTCGGTCAGCGAGCGATTGGCTGACTTATTCTCACAGCCTTCTCTTCTCTGTCGGTCCCGACCGGCATGCCGACGCTGACTTTGAGCCGTAACAGAATTGACTTACAAGCTTACAAATTTTCACCAACAAGCGACCATATACCTCTGATCTTCATACGTCCACTCGTTTCTGAGAAAAAGGGTTCTTAACAGTCTGGCAGAAAGGCAGACAGTCAGATGGACAACAAAACGGTCCAGTAACGGCTCCGTTTTCAGAGACTGAGGCATGGAATCCTGAAAACGACACTAATGAGGAACGACTCCGTTACTAAATTTCATTTTCCACTGCACACAGCATCAACGACGTAGCACTTGTGGCATGGTAACTGCCCGTTCTACGTGTGTTACTGAAAATCTTCTGTCTGCCACACTTAAACGTGAACGCCCTGGGATGCGTTTTCATGAAACGTTGTTAGTTTCGTGCGTCATTTCTACCATGGCACTTGACTGGTAGGCGTGGTAGAAAATCGTAGCAATGTGGGGCTCAGAGGGAAACTTATATCATGTGAGTATGTCTACTTCCTTTTACCTCTCTTGATGGCTACGTGTGCACATGACTTCTCGTGCGCAACTATGGCAGATTACCTTTCAAGATTATATGAAGTTTCAATGGCCCCCTTGAATAATTAAGATTAAACGTCAGTACTTCAATTTTAGTGTTCACATAGTAATGTTATGATGTTTCATTGACTTTGGGAAAGCCAGAGAAGACTATAATGGAAGCGTTTGAGATTGAGGTTAGAGAAAGATGTCGAAAATTAGGTGGACAGGTAAGGTAACCGGTTCTCCGCAGAATAGGTCAGGAAAGGAATTTATCGAGAACACTGAAAAAGAAGAAACAGAATTTTGATGATTAGTTGTAGAACTTTCCCTACCGATAAAGCAAGCAGGTTTTAGGCCTAAAAGAAATTGCTGCGATCGAGTCCTTGCTCTTACAACTCTTATCGAAAATGGCTAAGAGCATAAGAAGAAAACAGGCATCGTCCTGGTGGATAGAACATCAGCATACGTGGAGGAATGGCCTACTTTATAAACTGACAGAAAAAACTCAATGCAACCAGGTTTATAAACTCGTGAAGAACATTTGAAGTGGAACAAAGATAACAGCAACGCTTAATGGTCAGACTAACACATGCATGGTGCCCAATAATGGACTCCCGCAGGGCTCAGTACTGGCACCCTTATTATTTAACTTGTACACTGCGCATGTTACAAATACAACGTCCCGTAAGTTAATATTCGCGGTAGATATGTCAATAACTTATCAAAGTAAATCATTTGAAAAAACAGAGCAGAAACCGAACGGATATCTACACCACCTTAGCCTATATTACACTAAATTGCATCTTCAAATCAAACCAGACAAGACAGACAGTGTAAACATACACCTTAATAAAAGAGAAGCCAAAAGAACTTTGAACATCTGAGTGAATAACCAGATCATTAAACATGAAGGTAACCCTCTCTGCCTTGGAGTAAGGCTTGACCGGCCTACAACATACAAAGCCCATAGGAGATGGATACAGAACAACAACTGAAATATAGAAATACCATCATTTCCAAACTCACTGGAACAAACTGGGGGTGTGATGTAAATGCAATGTGAACTTCTGCCTTGGTACTGTATATTGGGTGACCGAGTACTGTGCACCTGTTTGGGCTGGAAGTACATAAGTGTCAAAAATCCATACTTACCTAAGACAAGCACTGAGAATAATACTGGAACGTTTATACCTACACTTGTTGATTGTCTACCTGTACAGAAACCAGAAGAAATTAGACAATATTCAGACAATATAGTACAATACTGTCAAGCTCAAAGCTTCCTCTACACCAGGATGTGACAGCAAAACACCGCTTAAAATCAATGTCACACTATGGTAAACAAGCGAAGAGATGTTGCCCAACCAACCAGGAAAGGACTGGAAAAGATTGTGGGGCAGAAGCAAAGTCAAGAATAGAACGTCGAAATATAGATGATCCATATATATAACCTTCGAGAAGAGTATGGGTCACCCTAAAACGTGTGAGGCAAGGCATCGGATGATGTTGGGAGATGATGATAACATGGGTCGTCTCGAACGATCTTCAGTGCGAGTGTGGACTCAGCCAATCGATGAACCAGTCTTGTGTGGCAGGTGAAGAAAGCAAAATGAAAGTCGAAGTTCACGTTCAATAAATCGTTCACACCGGAGAATCCTACAAACATACCGTCATTTGACCACTGGACAGACTTCTGTATGGACGACATAGTAATAAGCATCCCTGGTGTAGAGAAACAACTGAAAGATTCCAAAAGCAAATAAATCACCAGGTCCGGATGGAATCCCAGTTCGATTTTGCATCGAGTACTCTACGGTATTGGCCCCTTATCTAGTTTGCATTTCTCGCGAATCTCTCGTCCAGCACGAAGTCCCACGCGACTGGAAGAAGTCGCATGTGACTCCAATATACAAGAAGCGTAAAAGAACAGACCCGCAAAATTACGGACCAATATTCCTAAATTCTGCTTGAAACCTTGAACATATTTTCAGTTAGAATATCATAAACTTTCATGAGACTGAATATCTTATGTCAACGAACCAGCAAGGTTTTAGAAAGTATCGCTAGTGCGAAATTCAGCTTGCCCTTTTCTCACATGATATATCACAGACTGTGGATGAAGGGCATCAGGCAGATTCCATATTTATAGAATTCAGGAAGGCATTTGACACGGTGCCCCATTGCAGGCTGTTGACGAAGTACAGGAATATGGAATAAGCTCACAGATATGTGAGTGGCTCGAAGACATCTTAAGTAATAGAACGCAGTATGTTGTCATCGACGGTGTGTGTTGATTGGAGGCAAGGGTATGGTTAGGAGCTCCCCAAGGAAGTGTGATAGGGCCACTGTTGTTCTCTACATACATAAATGTTTTGGCAGACAGGGTGGGTAGCAATCTGCGGTTGTTTGTTGATAATGCCTTGGTGTAGGTAAAATGTCGAAGTTGACTGACTGTTGGAACATACAAGACGACTCAGACAAAATTTCCAGTTGGAGTGATGAATGGCAGCTAGTTCTAAACGCGATAAAATGTTAGTTAGTGCAGGTGAGTAGGAAGAACAAACCTGTAATGTTTGGATATAGTTTTACTAGTGACCTGCTTGACACAGTCAAGTCCTTTAAATATCTGTGATTAACGCTGCAAGGTGTTATGAGATGGAATGAGCATGTGAGAACTGTGGTAGGGAAGGTTGATGGTCGAATTCGGTTTATTTGGAGAATTTTTGAAAACAGTGGTTCACCTGTAAAGAAGACCGCATCTAAGACGCTGGTGCGACCTATTCTTGAGTACAGCTCGAGTGTTTGGCGATCTGTACCAGGTCGGATTGAAGGAAGACATCGAAGCAATTCAGAGGCGGGCTGCCACATTTGTTACCGATAGGTTTGAACAACATGTAAGTGTTATGGAGATGCTTTGGGAACTCAAATGGGAATCCATGGAGGGGAGACGACATACTTTTCGAGAAACACTGTTGAGAAGCTTTAGAGAACCGGTATCTGAAGCTAACTACAGAACTATTCTGATACCGCCAATATACACTACTGGCCATTAAAATTGCTACACCACGAAGATGACGTACTACAGACGCGAAATTTAACCGACGGGAAGAAGATGCAGTGATATGCAAATGATTAGCTTTTCAGAGCATTCATACAAGGTTGGCGCCGGTGGCGACACCTACAATGTACAGATATAAGGAAAGTTTCCAACCGATTTCTGACACACAAATAGCAGTTGACCGGCGTTGCCTGGTGATACGTTGTTGTGATGCCTCGTGTAAGGAGGAGAAATGCGTACCATCACGTTTCCGACTTTGATAAAGGTCGGATTGTAGCCTATCGCGATAACGGTTAATCGTATCGCGACATTGCTGCTCGCGTTGGTCAAGATCTAATGACTGTTAGCAGAATAGGGAATCGGTGGGTTCAGGAGGGTAATACGGAACGCCGTGCTGGATCCCAACGGCCTCCTATCACTAGCAGTCCAGATGACAGGCATCTTATCCGCATGGCTGTAACGGATCGTGCAGCAACGTCTCGATCCCTGAGTCAACAGATGGGGACGTCTGCAAGACAACAACTATCTGCACGAACAGTTCGACGACGCTTGCAGCAGCATGGACTATCAGCTCGGAGACCATGGCTGCGGTTACCCTTGACGCTGCATCACAGACAGGAGCGCCTGTGATGGTGAACTCAACGACGAACCTGGGTGCACGAATGGCAAAACGTCATTTTTTCGGATGGATCGAGGTGCTATTTAAAGCATTATGATGGTCGCATCCGTGTTTGGCTACATCGTGGTGAACGCACGTTGGAAGCGTGTATTCGTCATCGCCACACTGGCGTATCACCCGGCGTGATGGTATGGGGTGCCATTGGTTACACGCCTCGGTCACCTCTTGTTCGCACTGACGGCACATTGAACAGTGGACGTTACATTTCAGATGTGTTGCGGCCCGTGGCTCTACCCTTCATTCGATACCTGCGAAACCCTACATTTCAGTAGGATAATGCACGACCGCATGTTGCAGGTCCTGTGCGGGCTTCCTGGATACAGAAAATGTTCGACTGCTGCCCTGGCCAGCACATTCTCCAGATCTCTCACCAATTGAAAACGTCTGGTCAATGGTGGCCGAGCAACTGGCTCGTCACAATACGCCAGTCACTACTCTCGATGAACTGTGGTATCTTGTTGAAGCTGCATGGGCAGCTGTACCTGTACACGCCATCCTAGCTCTATTCTGACTCAATTCCCAGGTGTATGAAGGCCGTCATTACGGCCAGAGGTGGTTGTTCTGGGTACTGATTTCTCAGGATGTATGCACCCAAATTGCGTGAAAATGTCATCACAAGCCAGTTCTAGTATAGTAATGCCCAATGAAAACGCGTTTATGATCTGCATTTCTTCTTGGTGTAGCAATTTTAATGGCCAGTAGTGTACGTTGCGCGCAAGGACCAAGAAGATAACATACGAAAAATTATGACTTATACGAACGCATACAGATAATCGTTGTTGCCTCGCTCTATTTGCGAATGGTACAGGAAAGGAAATGACGAGTAGTGGTGCAGGGTACCATCTGCCACCCACCGTACGGTTGCTTGCAGAGTATCTATGTAGATGTAGATGTCCCACCTTATCGAGTGCGCCGTGAATGGCTTTAGCAGTGAACTTGAGGACATAACACATGAACAATGCCGCTAACTGCCTTAAAAAAATAAGTCTTGTAGTGTAAAATTTAGCATTATGTAGCTCTGAATCCGTCTTATTTTAAGTTGTAGTCTTCTTTTTTTAATATTCGCTTTGTTAATTCCGAACGACAAATAAAAAAGGACGATATAACATCAGAAATAAATTCTGTGATACCTGAGGCAGCCGTAGAGGGAATAAACTGAAGTAAACACAAGGGATTGTAATACATCCAAGAAATAACTGAAGATCCTCTGTGTAAGTACTACTCTGAGATGAAGAGCTTAAGAGTTGGTACGAGAGAGAAGTAGGTAAGAAAGGCAAGCGTAAATGACTTAAATGAACAAAATTTTCGTTTCGTGCGCCAACACTTCTCTATTAATGGGACAACTGCTGAACTGTGTCTCCTGGGGTGGTCATGAATTTTAAGTTTGTAAAAGCCAAGTAGTGATAATTATTGTATGAATAGCTGGCGATAGTGCCAAAGATTAAACAAATGCATTGTGTTGCAATATATTCCATGGACATTCGAGATTCTGTGTCTGAACTTTCTACTTTTTTTTAATCTTCTTCTGTTGTTGGACTCGAAGAGGAAAGAAAGATTTCTGAGGTTCATCTTGCTGTAATAGTCTATGTAAGTCGTAAACGGAACTAAAACATAGTCGTTCATGACCTAAAATTTGTGTAAGGTACGTAATTATTTGTAAACCTAAACCTTGCTTGTCCTGAGTAGACGTGGCCTTAATCAAATATTGAGCACTGTTAGGCGCTATACTAGAAAATAATTAGTAGTTTTCTTTCAGCTCATCTTCGAGGCACGCCACCGGTTAGGACACTAAACTTTCTTTCAGATTCCACGAGAGCTATGCGGCCGCTACGAATGACTTAATATATTTCACTTCCAGATTTTCTCAACTTTGCGAGATAACATCCCAGGCAGAAAGGCCTGGTCACAGGATTCTAGTTCTAGTATAAGATTTTATCTGCAAAAGATTATGGTTGTTATCTTACATTGGTATTCAAGACGAATTACTTATTTATTATTCCGTAACCACACTGAGTACTGAGTTAGTTTGCTGACTGCTGATGTGCGTCGGGCTTAATTAACATTGCACTGTTCATAGTATAATTAGAGTTATTTCTCTTTTGTTTTGACGTCACTTTATTAAAAGCTATCAAAGCATATATAAATTACATGACACTGCTCAAAAATGTCAGATACTGTGTTACCAGGAGTATTATTGTACACTACTGACCATTAAAATTGCTACACCACGAAGATGACGTGCTACAGACGCGAAATTTAACCGACAGGAAGAAGATGCTACGATAAGCAAATGATTAGCTTTTCAGAGCATTCACACAAGGTTGGCGCCGGTGGCGACACCTACAACGTGCTCACATGAGGAAAGTTTCCAACCGATTTCTCATACACAAACAGCAGTTGACCGGCGTTGCCTGGTGAAACGTTGTTGTGATGCCTCGTGTAAGGAGGAGAAATGCGTACCATCACGTTTCCGACTTTGATAAAGGTCGGATTGTAGCCTATCGCGATAGCGGTTTATTGTATCGCGACATTGCTGCTCGCGTTGGTCGAGATCCAATGACTGTTAGCAGAATATGGAATCGGCGGGTTCAGGAGGGTAATACGGAACGTCGTGCTGGATCCCACCCGCCTTGTATCACTAGCAGTCGAGACGACAGGCAGCTTATCCGCATGGCTGTAACGGATCGTGCATCCACGTCTCGATCCCTGAGTCAACAGATGGGGACGTTTCCAAGACAACAAGCATCTGCACGAACAGGTCGACGACGTTTGCAGCAGCATGGACTATCAGCTCGGAGACCATGGCTGCGGTTACACTTGACGCTGCATCACAGACAGGAGCGCCTGCGATGGTGTACTCAACGATGAACCTGGGTGCACGAATGGCATAACGCCATTTTTTTCGGATGAATCCAGTTTCTGTTTACAGCATCATGATGGTAGCATCCGTGATTGGCGACATCGCGGTGAACGCACACTGGATGCGTGTATTCGTAATCGCCATACTGGCGTATCACCCGGCGTGATGGAATGGGGTGCCATTGGTTACACGCCTCGGTCACCTCTTGTTTGCATTGACGGCACTTTGAACAGTGGACGTTACATTTCAGGTGTGTTACGACCCGTGGCTCTACCCTTCATTCGATCCCTGCGAAACCCTACATTTCAGCAGGATATTGCACGACTGCATGTTGGAGATCCTGTAGGGGCCTTTCTGAATATAGAAAATGTTCGACTGCTGCCCTGGCCAGCACATTCTCCAGATCTCCCACCAATTGTAAACGTCTGGTCAATGATGCCCGAGCAACTGGGTCTTTACAATACGCCAGTCACTACTCCTGATGAACTGTGGTACCGTGTTGAAGCTGCATGGGCAGCTGTACCTGTACACGCCATCCAAGCTCTGTTTGACTCAATAATGCCGAGGCGTATCAAGGCCCTTATTACGGCCAGAGGTGGTTGTTCTGGGTACTGATTTCTCAGGATCTGTGCACCCAAACTGCGTGCACATGTAATCACATGTCAGTTCTAGTATAATATATTTGTCCAATGAATACCGGTTTATCACCTGCATTTCTTCTTGGTGTAGCAATTTTAATGGCCAGTAGTGTATTATATTCAGTTCATACCGAATGCTGCGCAAATAGCAGCGTCATTGCATCGGTTGCGTCGCAAGAATGTCCCCTTTATTTGGACAGATGAGTGCCAAGTAGCTTTCCAAAAACTTAAAGATTCATTGCTCAGTGATCGACGCTTAGTTCACTTTGATCCTGACAAACCAGTTGTACGCTTACGGAATCGGTGCAGTGCTTTCGCACAGAACTGGTGATAAAGACTGGCCTATTACTTTCGCGTCGAAAGCGTTGTCCAAAGCTCAGTGTAACTATTCACAAATCGAGAAGGAGGCTTTGTCTATTGTGTACGGTGTCACCAAATTCCACCACTATTTGAATGGCAGAAAATTCTACTTAGTAACGGATGACAAGCCTTTGCAGTCCTTGTTTCATCCGACGGAACCGGTTCCTGTACGAACTGCCCAAGAATTGCAAAGACGGGCTTTGTTGTTGTCTCAGTACACCAGTACGAGCTTGTGTATCGTCCGACGGCCTAACATGGTAATGCGGATGCGCTTACACGTTTCCTGATCAACCCTGGTGCAGACTTTGACGCTTCTGCTATATATTGTTGTCACATCGATGCTCAGGATTCTGAATTGCTTCAGTCTTTTCGGCTGAACTATAAGAAAATTTGCACAGGCCACGGAAGCTGATCCAGATTTGAACATATATTCGCACATCTTGGCCTTGCTTCTTGCCTAGCATAAAGAACTGTGTAGTGCGCTGATACTTTGCCCGTCGGCATAGTCTCGCTGTACAGAAAGGTGTAGTTCTTGTTCAAAATGACAGTGCACAGTCACGTGTGTTGATCCCTAAGACTTTGCAAAGAGAAATGTAGTAGTTACTTCTTCAAGGACACTGGGGGACTGTTCTTACGAAACAGATAGCGCGTCGACACTGTACTTGGGTGTGGACGCCCAAATAGAACAGATGACGTCACAATGTCACGCATGTGCGAAAAATCAGTCCGCTCCGCCATAAAAATTCTCTGCTTGGCCTAAGCTGCAGTTACCATGGCAACGTGTGTAAACAGACTTTGTGGGACCTTTTTGGAACACTCACTGGTTGATTGTGATTGTCTCGTATATCAAGTTCCGTTTTGCTGTGCCAATGAACTTCACGTAGCACAATTCAGGTGTCGTCTATTTTATGCCTAGAAGGTTTACCTGAAGCAATAGTGTCAGACAAAGGATCTCATTTCACGTTAAATGAATCTGAAACATTCTGTGAATACCATGGCATACAACATGTAACCGGTGCACTGTTCCATCCACAGTGAAACGGCGAAGCGGAAGGTTTTGTCAGAACCTTCAAGCAGCAGACGGACAAAGTTCGCGCCGCATACACCAGGGATCAAGCACTAGAACTGTTTCTTGCTTCACATCGTTCGCACCCACGAGTGGGCCATCGCCGCTTCACTGCCGCTGCTATTGGACACTCCTCCACCTGTTCCACTCTCCTCAGCGTCCGGCGCCGAAAGAAGGCCGTAAGTACCGCTTCGCGCCACTTGATATTGTCTTTTACGGGGTTTATAGCGGCAGAAAACGGTGGGGGTGATGCGAGCTAAATCGTCAACTTGGCGCTTGCATGTATCTCATTTCAGGTCCAGATGGCTTGCAGCGTCGACATCAAAATCAACTTCACCTCTGTCATGCGCACGATGGTCTTGCAGTGTCTCTTCCGCCATATTCACGGGTCCTGAGGACATCGCGGCCAAAGCAGCCGCCGGAGGGTGTCCTCACGACACCGTGGGACAACTCCATGGAGAGGGAGCCTTCGCCCCCTCCGCCTCGTCCAACCGATGGAGCTGCACCCTCCCACACCGCAGCAATCACCGCCTTCTTCATATGATTCCTGGTATCAGGATTCGGATGCGTACCCTTCTGTTTGTTTTCTGGGAGACGTTTCCGCCAGAGCGCAGGCCGGATGGCGGGGCACGACCGGAAGCTTGACGTCCCCTGCAGCCACAGCTTCCGGTCCAGCGAGGTGCCCACACTTCTGCCTTCCCCGCCGTGGTCGCGCTCCCTACACGACGACGGTTCGTCGCTTTGGGGCGGGGGGCGGAGGGGAAGGAATGTTCCGGCATATCGACAAGCCCCGGCACTAATATGAAGAACGTAAGAGCAATGAAGGCTGTGAGACGATGTCAGCCAATGGCTCTCTGACTGGGACCATGCCACGACAGGAGCAGCCTCTACAAGAAGAGAATATAAGCGCCGCTCCTGCCAGCCTCGGACACAGTACTAGACGGGCGCTAGGAGAGCACTACGACAGCAGTTATTAGTGACCCACATCCATTGCTTGTATGGACACAGTATATAGAGAAGGACACTGACTGTTTGCTGTCGCCCATCGCTTGCGACACGTTCTTGTAATACAAAGTTAAGTGTTGTCTACTGTGGCCGAGCGGTTCTAGGCGCTTCAGACCAGAACCGCGCTGCTGCTACGGGAGCAGGTTCGAATCCTGCCTAGGGCATGGATGTGTGTGATGTCCTTAGGTTAGTTTGGTTTAAGTAGTCCTAAGTCTAGGGGACAGATGAGCTCAGACGTTGTCCCATAGTGCTTAGAGCCATCTGAACCATCTATCTACCTTCTTCATTGTAATAAAAACAAGGCATGAGTAGTGAAAACAAAAGACGGCTAGAACTAACCATGAATGCCTGTGTGCGTTACACCTGCAACATTCGCCGACTCCTCGTCGCGCAAGCACCCCAGTATCTTGCTTCAGAGATTAAAAACCTGTCATGCCATCATAATCTAAACACGACGTCACTCTTATTTGGCATCCTAACTGTGCCTACTCAAAAAACAAAAACTTTTGCAAACACCTCCTCAGTTGCCGCTGTCCGCCTCTGGAACAAACTGCCCCTTACCTTGCGCCAAATTCAATCCACTACCGCTTTTAAGAAGAAGTTGAAGCATTTCCTACTATCATCCTCATAATGTTTTCCACAAAATTAATGTACAAGGCCAATATTCTCATCTGTCAAATGGCAAATCTAGCATCTCCTATCTTGCTCCTAAGATGCCTTCCTCTTCATGTATCTCTATTAGCCACACAATCTTCTTTTCCTTTATATTTCCTTAATTATGTTTCATCATGTCTCTATTCTTCTCCTCCCTTCACCATCAGCCCCCCTCATACTCCCTGCTGCTAGCACTCCTATCTAAAATCTGTCTCTTCAATAATGTCTAATTATAACACTACTTATGATGTGTCCGCAGCTCGTGGTCGTGCGGTAGCGTTCTCTCTTCACGCGTCCGGGTTCCCGGGTGCGATTCCCGGCGGGGTCAGGGATTTTCTCTGCCTCGTGATGACTGGGTGTTGTGTGACGTCCTTAGGTTAGTTAGGTTTAAGTAGTTCTAAGTTCTAGGGGACTGATGACCATAGCTGTTAAGTCCCATGGTGCTCAGAGCCATTTGAACCATTTGAACTCATGATCTACGAATATAAACTCTATATGTATGTATTTTTCCAGGTGTGCCTTTGTAATGGTTTATTTCATTTTTTGTACTAGATGTAATTTAACATGCCTACTAAAACATATGAATGTAAAATAAGTAGAATGCCTGGTTAGACGTAAGAGAGGGCCTGCTGGCCCTAATCTTGCCAGGTTAAATAAATAAATAAAGTGATTTGCTTGAACTATTGTATAGCATTCCGAGAACGCAGCATCCTTTAGGATACCTATATCAGACGAGTGGGCAGGACCCCACACTTTTATTGAGGATTCCAATACCCCATATTACTCCTTAGTCTCATGGCTACAGAAGCCTATTTCTCAACAGTATCGCCGTTCAATGCGACGGCCTTACGCCACCTTACTGGCAGGACTGCACATCCGCGTGATACCCACTCTGGTTGTCGACGTCGGAGTCAAGCCTTGCTGCATGGGTAACCTCCCCATCATCCACATGCTGCTCCCCATGGAGTTCATCTTTCATCGGGCAGAGAGATAGAATTTGAGAGGTACGAGATGCGGGCTGTAGGGTGGGCGAGGAAGAACAGTCCAATCAAGTTTTGTGAGTTCCTCTCGGGTGCGCAGACTTGTGTGAGGCCTTTCGTTGTCATGGAGATGAAGTTAATTTGCATTTTTGTTGCGATGGAAACGCTGATACCGTTTCTTCAGTTTCGTGAGGGTAGCACAATACGTTTCGGAGTTGCAGGTTGCACCATGGGAGAGGGCATCAAACAGAATATCCCAGTCAGAGTCTCATAAGACCGTCGCTACGACTTTACCGTTTGAGGTTCCGGCTTTGAAAATTTTCTTCGGAGGAGAGGTGGTATCGTTTTGTTTACAGTTCGGAGTGATTAACTCATGTTTCATCGCCCTGGACAATGTTCGACAAAAATTGTCACAATGAGCCTCCTGAAACACAAACAATCAAGCACCGATGGGCCTCCGTTGCTCCTTATCGTCTTCTGTGAGGGGGCGAAGAACCCAGGGGGGGAACACACCTTTTTGAATACCCCAGCTAGTGACAGTATGTCAGGACTACCATCAGAGGCAAACAGCGAGATGCTTGATTGTGATCCGTCGATCACCTCGAATGAGAGTGTCCGCTCATTCCAACATTGCAAGTGTCACAGTCCTGTGTGCGGACAGCCGGCACGCGGTAGATGAGACAGCTCTGCTCGACTTCGTTGCGATGACGACAGACGCAACGCCCAACGACTCACCGTGCTTTTGTCGCTACCGGGTCTCCGTATTCCTTCTGAAAGCCCCTATGAATATATGCGATGCTCTGTTTTTCCAGCTAAATAGACTCAATTACAACTCTCTGCTTGAAACTCGCCTCCGTGACAGACGCCATTTTGAAGGCTATGTAAAGCGCCGCCACCTATAGGAACTTAAAGAATCTGGTCTGAAACGGCAATATTCCACGATGTCCCACAGCAAATGCCGCATTTTTTTCAGCTGAAATTTGCCGGGAAAAAAAGTGTTGCATTACTTATTGCTTGCCCCTGGTACATTTCGTTATTTATTTATTTATTTATTGTTCCGTGGGACCAAATTAAGGAGAAGTCTCCATGGTCATGGAACGAGTCAATACATGAAATTATAACACGATATCAGAAACAGATAAAATGAAATATAAAGAAACATATTCAGGTGACAAGTCGTAAGTTTAAATAAAGAAAATCAACAATGTAACACTGGAATTTGCTTAATTTTGTAGCTCTTCCAGGAGCTCCTCGACAGAATAGAAGGAGTGAGCCATGAGGAAAGTCTTCAGTTTAGACTTAAAAGAGTTTGGGCTACTGCTAAGATTTTTGAGTTCTTGTGGTAGCTTATTGAAAATGGATGCAGCAGAATACTGCATTCCTTTCTGCACAAGAGTCAAGGAAGTGCATTCCACATGCAGATTGGATTTCTGCCTAGTATTAACTGAGTGAAAACTGCTAACTCTTGGAAATAGTCTAATATTGCTAACAACAAACGACATAAAAAAATATATACTGTGAGAGCAATGTCAGAATTCCCAGACTATTGAATAGGGGTCGACAAGATGTTCTCGAACTTACACCACATATAGCTCGAACAGCCCGTTTCTGAGCCAAAAATACCCTTTTTGAATCAGAAGAATTACCCAAAAAAATAATACCATACGACATAAACGTATGAAAATATGCAATGTAGACTACTTTTCGTGTTGAAGTGTCACTTACTTCAGATACTGTTCTAATGGTAAATAAAGCAGTATTTAGTTTCTGAACAAGATCCTGGACATGGGCTTTCCACAACAGCTTACTATCTATCCGAACGCCTAGGAATTTGAACTGTTCCGTCTCGCTTATAATACGCCCATTCTGTCTGATCAAAATATCGGTTCTTGTTGAATTGTGAGTTAGAAACTGTAAAAACTGAGTCTTACTGTGATTTTGCATCACATTATTTTCCACAAGCCATGAACTTATTTCATGAACTACATTATTTGATACTGTTTCAATATTACATACAAGATCCTTCACTACCAAGCTGGTGTCATCAGCAAACAGAAATATTTTTGAATCACCTGTAATACTAGAAGGCATATCATTTATACACTCCTGGAAATGGAAAAAAGAACACATTGACACCGGTGTGTCAGACCCACCATACTTGCTCCGGACACTGCGAGAGGGCTGTACAAGCAATGATCACACGCACGGCACAGCGGACACACCAGGAACCGCGGTGTTGGCCGTCGAATGGCGCTAGCTGCGCAGCATTTGTGCACCGCCGCCGTCAGTGTCAGCCAGTTTGCCGTGGCATACGGAGCTCCATCGCAGTCTTTAACACTGGTAGCATGCCGCGACAGCGTGGACGTGAACCGTATGTGCAGTTGACGGACTTTGAGCGAGGGCGAATAGTGGGCATGCGGGAGGCCGGGTGGACGTACCGCCGAATTGCTCAACACGTGGGGCGTGAGGTCTCCACAGTACATCGATGTTGTCGCCAGTGGTCGGCGGAAGGTGCACGTGCCCGTCGACCTGGGACCGGACCGCAGCGACGCACGGATGCACGCCAAGACCGTAGGATCCTACGCAGTGCCGTAGGGGACCGCACCGCCACTTCCCAGCAAATTAGGGACACTGTTGCTCCTGGGGTATCGGCGAGGACCATTCGCAACCGTCTCCATGAAGCTGGGCTACGGTCCCGCACACCGTTAGGCCGTCTTCCGCTCACGACCCAACATCGTGCAGCCCGCCTCCAGTGGTGTCGCGACAGGCGTGAATGGAGGGACGAATGGAGACGTGTCGTCTTCAGCGATGAGAGTCGCTTCTGCCTTGGTGCCAATCATGGTCGTATGCGTGTTTGGCGCCGTGCAGGTGAGCGCCACAATCAGGACTGCATACGACCGAGGCACACAGGGCCAACACCTAGCATCATGGTGTGGGGAGCGATCTCCTACACTGGCCGTACACCACTGGTGATCGTCGAGGGGACACTGAATAGTGCACGGTACATCCAAACCGTCATCGAACCCATCGTTCTACCATTCCTAGACCGGCAAGGGAACTTGCTGTTCCAACAGGACAATGCACGTCCGCATGTATCCCGTGCCACCCAACGTGCTCTAGAAGGTGTAAGTCAACTACCCTGGCCAGCAAGATCTCCGGATCTGTCCCCCATTGAGCATGTTTGGGACTGGATGAAGCGTCGTCTCACGCGGTCTGCATGTCCAGCACGAACGCTGGTCCAACTGAGGCGCCAGGTGGAAATGGCATGGCAAGCCGTTCCACAGGACTACATCCAGCATCTCTACGATCGTCTCCATGGGAGAATAGCAGCCTGCATTGCTGCGAAAGGTGGATATACACTGTACTAGTGCCGACATTGTGCATGCTCTGTTGCCTATGTCTATGTGCCTGTGGTTCTGTCAGTGTGATCATGTGATGTATCTCACCCCAGGAATGTGTCAATAAAGTTTCCCCTTCCTGGGACAATGAATTCACGGTGTTCTTATTTCAATTTCCAGGAGTGTATAAATAAGAAACAGCAGTGGCCCCAGCACCGACCCTTGGGGAACGCCCCACTTAACAGTGCCCCATTGGGACGGAACATCACTACCACTCTCAATATTGCAGAGAATTACCTTCCGCTTTCTGTTCTTAAAGTAAGAGGCGAACCAATTGTAAGTTACTCCTCTTACTCCATAATGGTCCAACTTCTGCAGTAATATTTTGTGGTCAACACAGACAAAAGACTTCGTTACATCAAAGAAAACACCTAGCGTTCGCAACCTTTTATTTAATCCGTCCAAAACCTCACAGAGAAAAGAGAATATAGCATTTTCAGTTGTTAAACCATTTCTAAAACCAAACTGAACATGTGACAGCAAATTATGTGAATTTAAATGCTCCAGTAACCTTGTATATAACAACCTTCTCGAAAACTTTAGCAAACACCGATGGCATAGAAATAGGTCTAAAATTGTCAACATTATCAATGTCTCCCTTTTTATAAAGTGGCTTCACTACCGAGTACTTTAATCGGTCTGGAAACCGACCACTCCTAAAGGAAAAGTTACAGATATGGCTAAGTACTGGGCTAACATACATAAGAAAACACTTCAGTATTCTTCTAGATACCCCGTCATATCCATGAGAGTTCTTGGTCTTTAGTTATTTAATTATTAACTCAATCTCCCTGTTGTCAGTATCATGGAGGAACATTTCAGGTAACAGTCTCGGAACACCTTTTTCTAAGAGCGCTATATGATTCCCTGTTGGGACTAGGTTTCTATTTAGTTCACCTGCTATATTCAGAAAGTGATTATTAAATACTGTACATGTACGCGACTTATCAGTAACACGGACATTCCCACTACGCACTGATTCTTTATCCTCGACCTGTCTCTGCAGACCAGCCACTTCCTGTACGACTGACCATATGGTTTTAATTTTATCCTGAGACTTAGCTATTCTGTCTGCATACCACATACTTTTTGCCTTCCTAATAACATTTTTAAGCACCTTACAATACTGTGTGTAGTGGGCTACTGCATTTAGTTGTTTCTAACGTTTTGATATAATTGCCACTTTGTTCTACAAGATATTCTTATCCCTCTAGTCAGCCACCCAGGCTGCCTGTTTGTGCTAGTACCCTGTTTTGAACGTTCTAACGGAAAGCAACTTTCAAAGAGCACGAGAAAAATCTTGAGAAAAGCATTATATTTTTCGTCTACTGTATCAGCGCTATAAACATCTTGCCACTCTTGTTCCTTGATAAGGTTTACAAAGGTCTCTACAGCAACTGGATCAGCTTTCCTAAACAGCTGATGACTATATTTAAACACATGTTGCAGCACAAAAATCTTTTAAAGTTAAAATTTGTGCATCATGATCTGAAAGGCCGTTCACCTTTTTGCTAACAGAATGCCCTTGTAGTAAAGAGGAAGGAACAAAAATGTTATCTATGGTTGTTCTACTGTTCCCTTGCACTCTCGTTGGAAAGAATACGGTTTGCATAAGATTATATGAATTAAGGAGGTCTACCAGCATCCTCTTCCTTGCACAATCACTTATACAATTAATACTGAAGTCACCACATATAACTAACTTTTTGTATTTCCTATAAAGTGAACTAAGAACCTCCTCTAGCTTTAGCAAAAATATTGTGAACTCGGAGTCTGGGGATCTATAAATAACAACAGTTAGAAGTTTAGCTCCATTAAATTTAACCACACCTGCACAACATTCAAACACCTTTCCAGTGCAGTACTTTGAAACATCAATTGACTCAAATGGGTTGCCGTTTTTCACATACATGGCTACTCCCCCACTTACTTAAAATCTTTCTACATCTCCTTATAACCGAAGTATCTCGATGATATATCAAATAAGACAATTAGTATGTCGTGACTGAACTATTGTGCAACGACGTAGGATAAGAACTTCGCCTGACGCAAATCTGTTTAAGAGTGTACAGAGTACAAGGTTGTCTTGCCGGGCTACACAGAATTCCAGAGATAAACGTACCATTGACCTTTGCGCGTGCCGTAATACCCTTATCGTTAAATCGCCAATTCGCTGGTACTCGCCGGGAGGTTCGCAGACTCCGTCGACTCGTCTAGCTAGTCTCACAGCCGAGCCAGTAAGTTAGCTCACACAGCGATGGGCATCGAGAAATACAAGGGACGCGTAGCACTGGTTACTGGCGCCAGCGCAGGCATCGGTGCTGCCATAGTGCAGGCGCTGCTCAAGCATGGACTCACCGTCGTGGGAATGGCCAGGAGGGTCGAGAAGATTAAGGTAAGGACTCTTCAGCACTGCACTGTATTTGGGATAATACATCCGTTGTCAAGGTAGCGTTTAAATGCTCAGGCACTATCCTGCGTGGCCGAGCGGCTCTAGGCCCTTCAGTCCGGAACCGCGCTGCTGCTACGGTCGCGGGTTCGAATCCTGCCTCGAGCATGGATGTGTATGATGCCCTTAGGTTAATTAGGTGTAAGTAGTTCTAAGTCTAGGGGACTGATGACCTCCCATGTTAAGTCCAACAGTGCTCAGAGCCATTACAACCATTTTTGAACCACTATCCTGAGGTCATCGCTAATTGGTAATACTTAATAAGAAGATACCTAAGGTTGTTAACAGTAGTATCAGATGCATGACTGGGACAAACAACGATGTGGTTGCCAGTTGAAGTGTAATAAAAGCATTTAGCGAGTAGATGAAATGCAGACGTTCGTCCAGTAAAGCTACCGCTTTCACTTTCTTTTGTGCAAAGAGATTCTCATGTGGCCAACATCAAACCACGATTGATTTGCTTAATTTCCATACGTTTTTTTGTTGGCACTGTCAATAGTGACAGGAATGTAGATCGAACTAAATTGAATGACGAAAAGCGGCTTTTCAAAGGTAAGTACAACAAAGATGTATCACGGCTACAATACTCGTAAGATGCGCGTTTTCCAGTAGTGCTACGCTGCAGGTAAGATTTGTACATGACTGAGTCATTTCCTGTGGAGTATACAGATCTCCAAGCCATTATGCTTATTTTAAATCAGTCACAATCAGGAAACAGTACTATTAGGACCTATGACATGGGCAACGATTATGGTGCCATTCATATTTAAGGGGTGACCAAATGTTAAAAAGATTATCGCAGAAAATAAAAACGGATTTTCTTCCTTAAACATATATGTGTGACGAATCCTTAATTTTCCGCAAGCCTTAGCACCAAATCTAAGTTTTTCGGGACACTACCAGTTGGCGACAAAGCCATTTCACGACACCGCCGCAGCAAAATGGATTAAAACAATCAGTAATATAATAATGTGCATTACAAAACCTAAAACGTATTGGTATTCTGCCCTTATTTTCCTAAAACGAAACAAAAAGTTACCGAGATCTCAGCTATGATACCATCACGAAGCGAAACGCCCTAGCGTCTACCTCTACAGAGCTTTACACCATGACCATTGCAGATATCGAATGCGGTTTGTTTGGATATCCGTAAATCGCATACACAAAATCCAGGATTATTTTCAACGCGATCTGTCTCTACTGCCAATGTAACGACATTGATAATTTGCAGAGAGCTTACCGATAAACTTTAATCCGTTCCGTAGTAATGTAGAGACTTTGGGAACAATTCACGTTGAAGACAAAAGTTCCGTTTTGTATATCTCAGTACTCACTCCAAATCCATTCCCAATCTATGGTGAGCAAATATGATTTTCTTGAAGTGCGGTACCAAACGCTCGGAGCCAGGCACTGATGATCACAAGAAGCGAAGTGTGTAGAGATCTGCTGACACCGTTTTTAATTTTTGTTTATTGGCTTTCGGAACATGCCCCTGCAACCATGTCAACACTTGACATTAGTACAGTTTGTTTTGACAGCTCAGAGTGCGCCATATACTACTTTTTTTAAGTCTCACCTTTTACGAAAAAAAGCACTATGGCACTTAACATCGGAGGTCATAAGTCCCCTAGAACTTAGAACTACTTAAACCTAACTAACCTAAGGACATCACACACATCCATGCCCGAGGCAGGATTCGAACGTGCGACCGTAGCAGTCGTGCGATTCCGAACTAAAGCGCCTAGAGCCGCTTGGCCATCGCGGCCGGCCCGCCTATTACGAAGTTACATGGGCTTAACAAGGGACAGATTCCGATATAAAACAAATTTAACATCCACAGTATAATGAAACGAGTAAACAAGGCGAAAATGTAACACAGGATACACAGAGGTAGTACGCTATAAAAATTCTACTGGTAACACAATAAGAAATCAAACAGAACTGTATGATTCCAGAGACCTTTTCAAGTCTCAAACGTCTGTGATTTATGTATACAAACTGAAGTGACGAATGAAATCTTTTAGCATGGCTGAGATTCGAACTCATGTCTCCAGCACACTAGGCAGACGCACTTAATGCTACCCCATCCTGGCACAGTGGCTTTCCACCACAGCATGGACTATCCTAGGATGCCTCCTTCCTCAGTCCAAATTCCCTTTCACACCTCATCCCACTTGTTATCCACCTAAACTCAAAAGCATTGCAGATACTCTCCAATTGTGTTGGAATAGCATCTCAGCATAGAAAATAACAGGGGATCCTGGACTGATGCGTGGCTGGGAATTTGCATTGAGAAGGGTGGCGTGGTAGGTGGTCTGTGCAGTTGTTCAAAGCCAATGTGCCAGGGTGGCGTAGTGGTCAGCGCATCTGCCTCGTGAACGGGAGACCTGGGTTTGAATGCCGCCCTTGGTACAAATTATCAATCGTCGTCTCACTCTGAATATATAGATCACAATCACAAATGATAAATCGTCATTGGTAAACATTCTATCCATATTAATGACTATTAATCTAAATTAGCAAATCATCTTTTTTATGTCCTGCATGAATTGTTTCAAAAACTGCGTACAGAGAATTGAATATTTGTGCAGGTCTATAAGTACTATCTAGACAGAAAATGAGAACAGGATACAAGAGCGACATTTGCGCATTGCAGCCACATGTATAGATACACCAGTATTCAGACACATGAATACAGGAGTGACATTCATTTATAGACTGAGCGTTCCATATACCCCTGAGTAGCACGTGGGAATATGGTCAGTTAATTGTGCTTCGTCTTCCCGTAGAATTTCAAATACCAAGAGCATTAGATTAGCAGCGTGTGGAGCTATATCGTGATACTGGTGCTCTTGACGAACTAGTACTGTATTTTATACGTTGCTGTATCACTAGATTCTAACAAGGTTTGGAGGCTGCTCAGGAACTGATGACCAAGAGCCCGAAGATTACTTGCAAGTACGTTTATGTGATACTTGCTCCGAGGACAGTGTACAAATGTATGGTTTGGATCCTCTTCCTTTTTGCAAACAGATAGAAGGGTGGCGCTTAAATTGCGCCGTTAGAGGTGTTTGTTGAACTACCAGTGATTAAGTTTCAGCCGTGTTATAGCTATCATGAAGCTTCAATAAGTTTCAGTTAGATGAGAAATATAAGAATAGAGAAACTGACACCATTATTTAGACAGGCAAGGCAAATGGCTACAAGAGAAGATGGCTGAAAAAGTTTTTCGCAAAATAGAAAACAAAAAATCCTTTTATTCGTGTTAATACGAAATATATATCTCTGCCATTTGTGGCTCGTTGTCTCAAAAATTTGCACATATTTTCAGTAAAGATTACATACAGGGAGGTTTTTGGACAAATACAAAGTTAGGCAAACTTCTGCGCCATAGTTTAGAGCCCCCTCCCCCCCCCCCCCTCAAATACATTTAGTAATGCGGGAAAGGCCGGCCGGAATGGCCGTGCGGTTCTAGGCGCTACAGTCTGGATCCGCGGGACCGCTACGGTCGCAGGTACGAATCCTGCCTCGGGCATGGATGTGTGTGATGTCCTTAGGTTAGTTAGGTTTAAGTAGTTCTAAGTTCTAGGGGACTGATGACCACAGCAGTTAAGTCCCGTAGCGCTCAGAGCCATTTGAACCATTTTTTGAATGCGGGAAAATAAAAGAATAAATGCGGGTCATACAGGTGTATTATTTCGGGCAGATGGGTGGACGTATTAAAAAACGATTTAGGGGTATGATTACACAAGCAACAATAGTTCCATGGAAGCACATCTACGAGACCTTGAACATAAGCTAATAGACATGTAAAGTTCACTTAATGTATAGCAACTCCATAATAAGAGCAATAATTTATATTACGAGAGCAGTTAGAAATTTAAATTAATAACCATTCAAATCACAATTGTTTGATTAATGAATAAACGGCAAATAGCCGGAATTTTTTGGAATATTTGATGTATTCCAGAATGGCAGAAGTAAAGCTACGAGAACGGGGCCTGAGTCGCGCTTGGGTCGCTCAGATGGTAGAGCACTTGCCCGCGAAAGGCAAAGGTCTGGAGTTCGAGTCTCGGTCCGGCACACAGTTTTAATCTGCCAGGAAGTTTCATTTGATGTATTGTTTCTCGATCGGAACGAATAAGACAATTACCTTCCTCAGTTACTTCTGGAACATATGATTTAATTCAATATCTTTTGAAGGCCAGTTGTTGTTTCACCAGAAATGTCTTCATGAAATAATAAACTAATTACTGCGAACCGACGTGAGCAATGTAGTCCAAAATGTAAGCAATAGATGATATTTTATGTATCGACTTAATACATACGTACTGGTCTTACCCTCAAATACATATTTGTAATTATACAAACGAGTTATCGCCTGATGTACAGGCCTTTTTATAAAGGATTTCCATAAATTTTTCTTTTACGATTATTTGTAATAAACGGAGACAATTTTATTCTGTAATATTATACAGTAGATTCAACGTAAAAATTGTCTTTGTACCGGATTGTGGACCATTGCGTAATTTCAGGTTCCTGTAAACATATATGCGAAATTCTTTACTTGACCAGTGGCTTCCATGTAAGCCACGCAGTCGTAGACCCCGGCAGACATATCGGTGCTCCAGCGCCCTCTAGCGGGCACCGTGTCTTCCTCCGCAGTGCAGACAGTTTGGTTTGACAATACGGTTCTAACCTTGTGCCCGTTGGGTTTCTTATTGACATGAAGCTTTTAATTGGTGAAGTGACGATAACGATTGGTACGTCAAAGCTATGGTATACATGTGTGTATTAAACCGGGGACCTAGAAATGACGGAGAGGCTTCGTCCCGCGGTTGGCCTCAGTGGTTCACAACCCTACAACAGGCCACAGCAGTCCACCCATCCCACCGCCGTCCTACACCGAACCCAGGGGTTACTGCCGGCCGGAATGGCCGAGCGGCTCTAGGCGCTTCAGTCTGGAACCGCGCGACCGCTACGGTCGCAGGTTCGAATCCTGCCTCGGGCATGGATGTGTGTGATGTCCATAGGTTAGTTAGGTTTAAGTAGTTCTAAGTTCTAGGGGACTGATGACCACAGCAGTTAAGTCCCATAGTGCTCAGAGCCATTTGAACCAACCCAGGGTTACTGTGCAGTACGGCCTCGAGTGGACCCCCCCCCCCCCCCACCCCACCACCCTCTCCCGGTGAGAAAACGTGGGAGCGTCGTCGTGGTGTTAACTATGATTCCGTCGGTTGTGCCGCCCTCGGTGGCGGCGACGCTCCATGACGACTACGCGTTCTGAGAACTCTCACTGCGGTTCGCGTGGCCGTCTGTTGACCGGTTTTGCTTGGCGTGCACGACATGCGGCGGGCTGGGCGCTTATACGTAAGTTATTTCTGAGATTCAGAAATTGACATTTCACAACATGTACTCCTCCGTTTTACGGTCTTACGCATATGGCTCATGTCGGGCCGTTCGCAGTTGCTTCGTATGTTACATTACGCTGTCAGTCAGTGTCTGTTTATTGATTTATTCTTGTTTCATTCGGTCACTCCCTGTTTACCAGGTGTGGTTCTGGTTAACACAAAGAATCTTTACACTGAAAAGAAAACCCTCAGCTGCTTACAACAGGGACAGATGAAAATGTGTGCCCCGACTGGGACTCGAACCCGGGATCTCCTGCTTACATGGCAGACGCTCTATCCATCTGAACCACCGAGGACACAAAGGATAGTGCGACTGCAGGGATTTATCTCTGGCACACCTCCCGCAAAACCCACATTCTCGACGTATTGTCCCGCACTACATTCGTAGTGTCCCCGCCCATTATACTCGTTACTCGCGGCGCGTTGCCGTTCCCCAAAGAGTTCGGTCACTGTTTGTGCAACCGCACTGAATAAGAAGATGGTCAGTATGTCAACATCTGTAAGCTGCTAGGGTTTTCATATCATTGTAATTTCATTCTAATAGGCTGCATGGTCACTGGTGGTATCTGTTCTTTTGGACATGTCCGAAAGAACATATACCATATGTGGCGTCACCGCCAGACACCACACTTGCTAGGTGGTAGCCTTTAAATCGGCCGCGGTTTGTTAGTATACGTCGGACCCGCGTGTCGCCATTATCAGTGACTGCAGACCGAGCGCCGCCACACGGCAGGTCTAGAGAGACTTCCTAGCACTCGCCCCAGTTGTACAACCGACTTTGCTAGCGATGGTTCACTGACAAAATACGCTCTCATTTGCCGAGACGTTAGTTAGCATAGCCTTCAGCTATCCTTGATTTAATTCTACTACTTTTCATTAGCTTTCTTTTACTTTTGTTGATGTGCCTCCTACAACTCTCTTCTCAAGACACTGTTCATTCTGCTACATTCCTGCTTCTTTCAAAACTAAAATGTACTGATTTATTTTTTTTCAGTTGCAATTCGCGTCCTGAATTTCTCCTTGGTTTCCTTTACTGCATGCTGAATGTGCAGACCGAAAAACACTAGGAATGGGCTACAAACTTTCCTCACTCGCTTTGCAAGTACTGCTTTCCTTTCTGTTTTTCGACACTTATAATAAACATTTTGCTTTCTGGAAGAATCTAGTTACAAATGCACCACAAAATACGGGAACCCTGATTTTATGACTTGATCTCATATATCGTGTTTGGAATGCTCACTATAGCCGTGCTGTAGCTTGCATCATTTTAACTCAGACCCAGAGTGTGGTGTCACCGCCAGACACCACACTTGCTAGGTGGTAGCCTTTAAATCGGCCGCAGTCCGTTAGTATACGTCGGACCCGCGTGTCGCCACTATCAGTGATTGCAGACCGAGTGCCGCCACACGGCAGGTCCAGTCTAGAGAGACTCCCTAGCACTCGCCCCAGTTGTACAGCCGACTTTGCTAGCGATGGTTCACTGTCTACCGACGCTCTCAATTGCTGAGACGACAGTTTAGCATAGCCTTCAGCTACGTCATTTGCTACGACCTAGCAAGGCCCCATATTCAGTTACTATTGATACTGTAATCATGTACCGTCAAGAGCGACGCTCATCATTAATGGATTAAAGTTAAGTATTCCACCAGCTACGTCCGTTTTTCTAAAGTCTAATTTCCTTGTCCTGTTCCAGACCTCACGCCAGCCTGCGTGAGCTAAAACGCGTGCCTTTCGGCTTCCTCTAGTATACCGGTGTTGGCTCTCCTGCCAACCCACAACACCATATATATAAGACTCACTGGCCACTTGACCTCGGTGGTCCAGATGGATAGAGCGTCTGCCATGTAAGCAGGAGATCCCAGGTTCGAGTCCCAGTCGGGGCACACATTTTCATCTGTCCCCGTTAACGTACGTCAACGCCTGTAAGCAGCTAAGGGTTTTCATTTGGTTGTAATTTCATTCTAATGAGCTACATGGGTAGCGATGGTATCTGTTCTTTCGGACATGTCCGAAGGAACAGATACCGTCTTAGTAAAATACAGAGAATCTTTTCATGCCTCATCCGCAAGGGATCCCGCATGCTACTTGATAACTTTGTGGCTTTATAACATGGCTGACACGATTTTCTCTTAAGCAATTGAGGTATTACCAGATGTTCATATGTATGGACGCTTTTGGTGTTAGTTAATATTATACAGTATGTCTCTTGCTTCCCTCGTTTTTTGTAGCCCCTGAAGATGGGATTTAGGTCCTGAAACCTGGGCTGTGTGTACGATCTTAACCAAATAAACGATTTCTCAAGTACAACTGGAGAATATTTATTCAAATTACGTAAATCGTTCTTATCAAAAATTCGACGTAATCATGAGAACGTTCGAAATGTCACGCACAGCAAAACACGAAAGACTAGTCTGTACTAAGAGTGAGAGATCTGCTTTGATCATTTTCTTCTTTTCTCGTGTATAGTATGGAATTTGTGCCTCACAACAGGAGCTGGCGCTCAAAGACGCGCCAGGGAAGCTGCACGCGATCGCCGGGGATGTGAGCGACGAAGCCAGCATCCTGGCTGCCTTCAAGTGGGTCAAGGACAACCTGGGCGGCGTCGACGTCCTCATCAACAACGCTGGTGTATTCCCCTTTACTAGCCTTACGGGTAAGAGAAACATTTTGCATTAGCTTACCTGACTGTTTTGAAGAACATTTGATATCCCCAAGCCATTTAAGATCAATACAATCTCTCTTACTCAACATCTATATCCACATATTTAGACAATGAAACCTGGTAGTTAAGGAAGGCAGGGTTCGGTTACAATTGTGGACGGGGTTGTAATCAGTTACTATTGTTTCCGCCGGCGGCGGTAGCCGAGCGGTTCTAGGCGCTTCAGTCTGGAACCGCGCGACTGTTACGGTCGCAGGTTCGAATCCTGCCTCGGGCATGGATGTGTGTGATGTCCTTAGGTTAGTTAGGTTTAAATAGTTCTAAGTTCTAGGGGACTGATGACCTCAGATGTTAAGTTCCATAGTCCTCAGAGCCATTTGTAATTGAACTACTGTTTCCCTTTTGCAATTACACATATTTATTTAAAAGGGTAATTCCAGACTCAGCAATAAATAAAGATATCAGACGTTATTAATGAAAGAGTAAACAACTCTATAATTAATAGTGGCTTTCAGTGGGTTCAATTTACCAAATGAGCATAAAATACAAACACAGTAAATAATGTTTTAAAAACAAGAAAATGTGAGCCCAGTTAGAATTTTAAGGCAAGTGACCACGGCTGAAGGATTTAAACGCTGAGAACGGCAATTATAAAAAATGTAACAAACATACTGTGAAACAGCGATGCAATAGCAAGGTTAATTTAAAAAGTCAGGCAACTGATCACGAAACGGGTGAGACAAAATGCTGGTAAACTTGGTAGCACAACCTTTACACCTGCTGTAACGCCAAGAATGGCAATTACATAAAAAATTTAAACAAAACATAGAGGTGAGCAGCAAATACTGCAGCAAAGGTTAATTTAAAAGGACAAGCAACTGATCACCAAACAGGTGAGACAAAATGATGGTAAACTTGGTAGCACAATCATTTATACGTGCTGTAACGCCAAGAATAGCAATTATATAAAAATTTAGAAACATAGAATAAAACAACAAATAGAATAATAAAACACAAGGACCAGTCAGAGACGGTGCACCAGGAATCGACCTCTGAGAGGTTCGGGCCAAAAACAGTTTCGCGAGCGATGAGAAAGGCAGCCAAGAATTGCATCACTTAAGATGGTAACTCAGACTAGTGGGAGTCGAACGAATGACTAATGATAATCTGCTGAAACTACCTAACGTCTGATAACCAATGCAACGATGGTACACCACGCCAAAGCCGGAACCGGTGGTCAGCACTACGACCTCAGAATGCTGTGCTTAGAGCGTCCGAACGGAGAAAGGAATCACTACTACCAGAGTAGAAGAAACACTAACTGACCTACAAATCGAGGAAACTGTCAAAACTACACGCCTTACCGGAAAGCAGCGCCAAGGCGAGGAAACGTACACTGCCGTTACATACAGTAGTAACCTCCAGGGCCGCTCACTGGAGCGTTAGCGGTCACCAGGCAGGAAAAATACCGCTAGTTGAACTTAACAAATAGTGAAACATAGAATGCAGCGATTAGTAACAAGAAGTCGAGGAAAGCTAATTAGATCCGCCTTCCCCAAGCATTCCACTCTCTGCTCTTTGTCTCGGTGACACTGCGAGCAGCAACACAAACCCAAGTCACTGGAGAATCGCGAGATATCACAATGGTGGAGGTTTCACTGCTAGGATTAAAATCCACACAACTTAAGGCTTGTTGTATCCGGATGACGACTAGGTCGTGTACCCTCGTGACCACAGCCCTTCCATCCGGCAGTGCATGCGTGCCGCCAGCAGACCCGGCGTGTTCGCGAACTGCCCTCTTGGCTCCTCCGGAGTCCCCAACCGAACTGCTCAGTTACACGACCCGGAAGAACAACAACGTTACCCCAAAAATAGGGCCACACTTACTATATATCGATAACACCACTGCTGCCACTAGCGCACAAGCAACACTTGCGAAACCAATACAAGCAACCGCAACCATGTCAACTAAACGATACAGTCTGGCCTCCAACAGAGGACGGAAACCTACAACAGTACGAATGCGAGCCGCAGCATAGCTCACACATACTCTGCAAACCTCAGTACGGTGCATAGCGAAGGATATTGGTACGAAATACTGTTCCACTTACAAGGGGAGGCCGCCAATTGTGAAATTCAGATTCGATTCATACTGCGCATAATGAAAGCTCATGGCCAGAGGTGTAATGTGGCAAAGCACCAAGATGCACTTCTCCGCCGTTGTCGAGAAAATCGACAGTTAAAAGAAACCGTTGCGGTGAAATACTCTCTACGATTAATAATTTTCTGCAGCATCGTGGCGCAGCGGTAAGCGCTCGGGTTCGTAATCTGCAGGTCGCTGGATCGAATCTCGCGACATGCACCTTTTTTTTTTTTTTTTTTTTTTAGTATTTGTTTTTTTTTTAATTCAATAATTCCCGGCAATCAGTTGCAACAATTATGCATATAATAAGTTGTTGAAAGTCGTTTGTCGTGGAAAAACTGGCGACTTCGAACATCATTATTATGTTTTCCGCAAACAAAGTTGTATTTCACAAATGTTATTAATTGTCTTCATAATGTTAACCACGTATAGTTAACGGAAGACGTAGAAACGGTATTCCGAAACGAATACGTATAGTGTAAGTCAAACGTTCGAATTAGAATAGAGAGCCCACGAACACAAATTTGCTGCGGCATGTATGACATATAAACTCCGTTACTCGCTCGTTACACTTGAAGGACAGATGTTGAATGGTCCGAAACGAGCCGCAGCATAACAGCGAAGTTGCCTGCTAACTTCGAAAGAAGGTAGATGCGGTCACTAGCGCAACTTATAACATCGTCGAAAATCAGTGCGGACGGGAGAGCTTTGGTACACCCTGTTAAAAAAAAACGGAAAAATGGAGGCGGTACAATTGGAGAGCGATCCGCTTTCACCAACATGCATAAGCAGTTCATTAATAGTTTATAAAAAAAATTGCATGGCGCGAGATACGATGCGGCGACCTTCGGATTACGAACCCGAGCGCTTACCGCTGCGCCACGATGCTGTAGAAAATTATTAATCGTAGAGAGTATTTCACCGCAACGGTTTCTTTTAACTGTCGATTTTCTCGACAACGGCTGAGAAGTGCATCGTGGCGCTTTGGCACATTACACCTCTGGCCATGAACTTTTCTTATGCGCAGCATGAATCGAATCTGAATTTCGCAATTGGCGGCCTCCCCTTGTTAGTGTGAATGTATGTGAAACGTAAAGTTTTCGATTACGCCCATCTAGCTGGGCTAAAATAACTCGCATACAGGAGACTTGAATACTTGAAGTCTCCTGTACCTTGTACATAAGCTTACGATATAACTCTGTGGGCGTTTTGTAATGTATCAGGTTCCGTCGGCTGCTACACTTGTCACAAAAGAGGAGTATCTCCTGCAATGAAAGAGGCACTGAGCTTTTGCGAGTTGTCATTTATGTGGTGACAGTACTCACGACTCTGGAGAGTACCGCACCACAATCGATAGGCCGCTCTAGAAATACTCGCAGTGCAGCAGGTGTACGAGTTGGCGGTACGAACTATAAAAAGGTCAGCCAGGCGCCGCAGCTGCCAACCCATGGACATCATTTTATTATTAATTGTTGCCAATCTTTCTGATTGAAGATAACCTACGCCGTCCTCCTGCATTCCCACAATTTACATTGCACTCACTCATCTGTATGAGTAGGGACAGTTTCTTGGTTCCACTGTCTCGGTGGAGAGGTGTTCCGTATCGCGTCAAGTCACTGCTTCTCCAGGCTCAAATCCCGTGTGCTAAGGATCAGGGACGCAGGTAGTACACGAGTCTTATGCTGCAGACTCTATGCCTTACAAATCAAGGCGCCACTGTTAACATCAGTACCAACGGAGTTGCTTCGTTCTCGCTGTGGTTACGCGAGTATGACAACTGTGGCGCTGCGGTCGCATCACACTCGTCCACTCGTTCTCTCTTACTCAAGTGTGCAGGAGTGTAAGTCTAGCGGTGACTCAATATGGAAGATAAGCGCACTGTACTGCTGCTGTTGACTCAATATGGAAGATAAGCGCACTATACTACTGCTGTTAAGTATCACTGACAAGGTGGAGTGACTCACCGTCGGGATCGGATGGCCTTTAACGAAGCTTTGTTTTGCGCCACTGGAAGATGTAAGACGAAAATTAATACACTACTGGCCATTAAAATTGCTGCACCAAGAAGAAATGCAGATGATAAACGGGTATTCATTGGACAAATATATTATACTAGAACTGATATGTGATTACATTTTCACGCAATTTGGGTGCATAGATCCTGAGAAATCAGTACCCAGAACAACCACCTCTGGCCGTAATAACGCCCTTGATACGCCTGGGCATTGAGTCAAACATAGCTTGGATGGCGTGTGCAGGTACAGCTGCCCATGCAGCTTCAACACGATACCACAGTTCATCAAGAGTAGTGACTGGCGTATTGTGACGAGACAGTTGCTCGGCCACCATTGACCAGACGGTTTCAATTGGTGAGAGATCTGGAGAATGTGCTGGCCAGGGCTGCAGTCGAACATTTTCTGTATTCAGAAAGGCCCGTAAGGGACCTGCAACATGCGGTCGTGCATTATCCTGCTGTAGTGTAGGGTTTCGCAGGGATCGAATCAGGGGAAAGCCACGGGTCGTAACACATCTGAAATGTAGCGTCCACTGTTCAAAGTGCCGTCAATGCGAACAAGGGGTGACCGAGACGTGTAACCAATTGGCACCCCATACCACCAAGCCGGGTGATACGCCAGTATGACGATGACGAATACACGCTTCCAATGTGCTGTGGTTCACCGCGATGTCGCCAAACACGGATGCCACCATCATGATGCTGTAAACAGAACCTGGATTCATCCGAAAAAATGACGTTTTGCCATTCGTGCACCCAGGTTCGTCGTTGAGTACACCATCGCAGGCGCTCCTGTCTGTGATGCAGCGTCAAGGGTAACCGCAGCCACGGTCTCCGATCTGATAGTCCATGCTACTGCAAACGTCGTCGAACTGTTCGTGCAGATGGTTGTTGTCTTGCAAACGTCCCCACCTGTTGACTCAGGGATCGAGATGGGGCTGCACGATCCGTTAGAGCCATGCGGATAAGATGGCTGTCATCTCGACTGCTAGTGATACGAGGCTGTTAGGATCCAGCACGGTGTTACCCTTCCGAACCCACCGATTCCATATTCTGCTAACAGTCATTGGGTCTCGACCAATGCGAGCAACAATGTCGCGATACGATAAACCACAATCGCGGTAGGCTACAATCCGACCTTTATCAAAGTCGGAAAAGTGATGGTACGCATTTCCCCTCCTTACACGAGGCATCGCAACAACGTTTCACCAGGCAACGCCGGTCAACTGCTGTTTGTGTATGAGAAATCGGTTGGAAACCTTCCTCATGTCAGCACGTTGTAGGTGTCGCCACCGGCGCCAACCTTGTGTGAATTCTATGAAAAACTAATCATTTGCATATCACAGCATCTTCTTCCTGTCGGTTAAATTTTGCGTCTGTAGCACGTCATCTTCGTGGTATAGCAGTTTTAATGCCCAGTAGTGTAGAAGCAGTGCACATAACAGCAAATGTTTTGCGTTTGGGGAAAAAGGGATTGGAACAATGTTTTGCTATAGTCCACACATAGGACGAAAAAAGTAAAATTTATGGCAAAGAAAACTGGTTGTATTCTTGTTTATCCCACTCCACCATGAGAAACAAATGTGCTACATCAAACGAAGACTGGGCGCAAAGTAACGTCATTGTTATTTCGCTGCGACCAGAAAATGCACTTTGGTCATTGTAACTTGCGTTTTTGGGCTAACAGCAACGATATAACTTTTCACTCATTTCTATAGTTTTTTAGAGACTGCTATTAATTTATTTTAGTAATAAACCGCGATTTGAAGATTGCTCTTCATCCTCATTCATGTTCTCTCGTACTGTAGCTACAGATTCGATAACGACTCGAAAGTGTACGTATGTCAGCGTAATTGCTAGACATTCCAGTAATAGACATTAAACATGTGTTACAGTCGATAGGTGTTGAGCTGGCACTTGCCATCGACACCACATAGATGCTCCTTCTTCGCACCAGTGAGGCGGAGGTATCAAGAAACACCCAGAAGATTTCTCCGCGCCGCCGTCGGCGGTCTGTCTTCAAATAGACCGACACACGGACGGGGCAACGAGAAGCGGTTTTCTTTGAACGTGCTTAGGGTTCTATTACCAATGACAGTCTATTTCATAATAAGTGTTAGAGTGATTCTATAAGTGTGTATAAATGTATCTACACACTGACCCACAGTCACATGAAAGAAGAAGTTCTATAACAAAAGGTAAGTGTTCATTTTGACTGTAATACAAGTGTCTGACACAGCTGTTAGATCGATTACTGCTGGCAGGTTATCAAGATTTAAGTGGATTTGTACGTGGTGTTACAGTCGGCGCACGAGCGATAGGTCACAGCTTCTCCGGGGTAGTGATGGAGTGACGAGTTTCCCATACGGCCATTTCACGAGTGTACCGTGAATATTAGGTATCCGGTAAAACATCAAATCTCCGACATCGCTGTGGCTAGACAAAGATGCTACAAGAACGGGACCAACGACGACCGAAGAGAATCGTTCAACGTGACAGAAGTGCAACACTTCCGCAGATTGCTGCAGATTTCAGTGCAGGGCCATCAACAAGTGTCGGCGGGCGAACCATTCAACAAAACATCATCGATATGGGCTTTCGGAGCCGAAGGCCAACTCGTGTACCCTCGATGACTGTACGACACAAAACTTTACGCCTCGCTGGAAACATGTTGCTTGGTCGGACGAGTCTCGTTTCAAGTTGTATATCGAGCGGATGGATGTGTAAGGGATGGAGACAACCTCATGAATGCATGGACCCTGCATGTCAGCAGGCGACAGTTCAAGCTTGTTGAGGCTCCGTAATGGTGTGTAGTTGGAGCGATATGGGACCCTTGATACATCTAGATACGACCCAGTCAGGTGGCACGTACGTAAGCATCTTATCTGATCACCTGCATTCACTCATGTCCATTGTGCATTCCGACGGACTTGGGCAATTCCAGCAGGAAAATGCGACACCGCACACGTCCAGAACTGCTACAGAGTAGCTCCAGGAACGCTCTTCTGAGTTTAAACACTTCTGCTAGTCACCAAACTCCCCAGACATGAACATTATCGAGTATATCTTAGATGCCTTGCAGCGCGCTGTTCAGAAGAGATCTGCACCCCCTCGTACCCTTACGGATTTATGGACAGCCCTGCAGGATTCACTGTGTTAATTCCCTCCAGCACTAGCTTGAGACATTAGTCGAGTCCATGCCACGTCGTGTTGCGGCACTTCTGCATGCTCTCGGGGCCCTACACGATATTAGGCAGGTGTACCAGTTTATATATATATATATATATATATATATATATATATATATATATATATATATATATAGGGTGAGTCGCCTAACATTACCGCTGGATATATTTCGTAAACCACATCAAATACTGACGAATCGATTCCACAGACCGAACGTGAGGAGAGGGGCTAGTGTAATTGGTTAATACAAACCATAAAAAAATGCACGGAAGTATGTCTTTTAACACAAACCTACGTTTTTTTAAAATGGAACCCCGTTAGTTTTGTTAGCACATCTGAACATATAAACAAATATGTAATCAGTGCCGTTTGTTGCATTGTAAAATGTTAATTACATCCGGAGATATTGTAACCTAAAGTTGACGCTTGAGTACCACTCCTCCGCTGTTCGATCGTGTATATCGGAGAGCACCGAATTACGTAGGGATCCAAAGGGAACGGTGTACAGAAGAGAATGGAACAGCACGTTACGTCCACATGCTAACACCTTTTTATTGGTCTTTTTCACTGACGCACATGTACATTACCATGAGGGGTGAGGTACACGTTCGAAGGGCGTTTCATAGGACGTGGAGGACGCATAAATTGGCCAGCCCGTTCTCCTGATCTTACACCTCTGGATTTCTTTCTGTGGGGTACGTTAAAGGAGAATGTGTACCCTGATGTGACTACAACCCCAGAGGATATGAATCAACGCATTGTGGCAGCCTGCGGCGACATTACACCAGATGTTCAAATGGTTCAAATGGCTCTGAGCACTATGGGACTCAACTACTGTGGTCATCAGTCCCCTAGAACTTAGAACTACTTAAACCTAACTAACCTAAGGACATCACACACCAGATGTACTGTGGCGTGTACGACATTCATTACGCCAGAGATTGCAACTGTGTGCAGCAAATCATGGCCACCACATTGAACATCTATTGGCCTGACATGTCGGGACACACTCTATTCCACTCCGTAATTGAAAACGGAAACCACGTGTGTACGTGTGCCTCACCCCTCATGGTAATGTACATGTGCGTCAGTGAAAAAGACCAATAAAAAGGTGTTAGCATGTGGACGTAATGTGCTGTTCCAGTCTCTTCTGTACCTAAGGTCCGTCACCGTTCCCTTTGGATCCCTACGTAATTCGGTGTTCTCCGATATACACGATCGAACAGCGGAGGAGTGGTACTCAAGCGTCAACTTTAGGTTACAATATCTCCGGATGTAATTAACATTTTACAATGCAACAAACGGCACTGATTACGTATTTGTTTATATGTTCAGATGTGCTAACAAAACTAACGGGGTTCCATTTAAAAAAACGTAGGTTTGTGTTAAAAGACATACTTCCGTGCATTTTTTTATGGTTTGTATTAACCAATTACACTAGCCCCTCTCCTCACGTTCGGTCTGTGGAATCGATTCGTCAGTATTTGATGTGGTTTACGAAATATATCCATCGGTAACGTTAGGTGACTCACCCTATATATATATATATATATATATACTGCTACACTTGCCTAATATTGTGTGGATCTTCAGAGCCAAAGATGCTGGTACACCTGCCTAATATCGTGTAGGGCCCCCGCGAGCACGCAGGAGTGCCACAACACGATGTGGCGTGGACTCGACTAATGTCTCAAGTAGTGCTGTCACATAGACATATAGTGACCAGGGAAATATTAAACGAATTCCAGCCAGTTTTCGTAATTTGATTAATAACTCAGAGAGAAGCATACACTTTTCCAACGGAATTATGGTATTTTCTGTGTCAGACTAGCAGAATTAGACGAGGTAAATTTTTTTGGTATTACTCATATACGGATCCGTTAAGAAATGGCATAAAAAGAAGCGTTGATACGGGTATTTTATGCTGCTGTGGTCGTTCGAATACTGTGCCCCAGAAATTTTACGCTACAGTTAATGGAAATGAGGTATCTGTTAACATGGAAGGTGACAAGACGGTATCTGGATGCACCCGAAATAAAAACGTTTGATGTTTAGATGAACTGAGTTGCCGGATCTGCCCATTTATGATAGTTGAATAAATATTAAAAAAATAACTTGGGTATATCTATCTCTTGCACAATAGATAGCAGTAGGACATAAAATGAAAGTTTGCGAGTGCAGCCGGCGGTTCTAGGCGCTTCTGTCCGAGACCGCGCAACTGCTGCGGTCGCAGGTTCGAATCCTACCTCGGGCATGGATGTGTGTGATGTCCTTAGTTAGGTTTAAGTAGTTCTAAGGTCTAGGGGACTGATGACCTCAGATGTTGTCCCATAGAGCTCAGAGCCGGTTTTTTCTTATTTATTTATTTTCTTTTTTATAAGAGGGCATACGTAAACATGTGCTCTGGTAAAAATATCACATTTATTGAAGAACAGGTGAAAAAACTAATAAGCTAAACAACTAATAAATGCTGGCCGATGTTTCCGAGCGGTTCTAGGCGCTTAAGTCGGGAACCACGGTGCTGCTGCGGTCGCAGGTTGGAATCCTGCCTCGGACGAGGATGTGTGTGATGCCCTTAGGTTAGTTAGGTTTAAGTAGTCTAGGTCTAGTGGACTGATGACCTCAGATGTGTTTGGAGCCATTTGAACATTTGAACAACTAATAAATGGTTGGTGTTATTCATAACACACTTGGCTGAGTTACAAAAGCACATTTACAACTGCGCCTTGGAGACACCCGCAAGATTTATCATTAATTGTTAATTATGAAAGGGTCAGAGGAATGTTTTAATGGCGACATTCACGCACGTATACGCATATAACAGATATTCGGGACAATATAAGAATAAAGAAGAAATTTCACCATTATGCACGTGGTTGGCGAACGGTCGTTCGCTTGGCTTGAGTTCACGAAGCAAGTGAACAAGAATTCGTCGTTAAGAATAAACTTAACAGTTGCACCAAAGAAGAAATTCTGAAACTAATTCGGAAGTCTTACATCGAGAATCAGTAACTATGACGTGTAATGATTCTCAAAATACGCGAACACGTGGTCGTCACAAAAAAAAAATTCTGCATAAAATGAATGGTGAAATTCAGAATAGCTGACCAAATTAGACAGGATATGTTGTGGACTGGCAAGAGCGCCAATCCACTATGAGATGAAGCCGAAAGGCACGCGTTTAAGCTCACGCAGGCTGGCGTCTGGAAATGACAAGGAATTGAGACTAGCAAAAAAGGTACATAGCTGCTGGAATACTTAACTTTAATCCATAATTGGTGAACATGCATCACAAGATAAATAGCAAATGATAATGGCGCCTTGCTAGGTCGTAGCAAATGACGTAGCTGAAGGCTATGCTAGGATACATTACTGTGAGTCACGATCTGCGAACTTAAGGGTCTTAGATCCGTACTTAACACGTTCTGAGACAACAAAGACATGTGGAAACTAGATTCCGAACAGAAATCGAGTCCATATGTCCGAGCAGAGGTAGAGCAGAACAATGGATTGCAAGCGAGGCCAAATGCAACTGTTTATAACGTTCCGAAATTAACCGGAAAAATTGTGTTTACCGCTCAACGAACAATGAGCGATGACAGCAGGACGTTAAATCTACAAAAATAAGGTAATGACTTAACTATGAATAGGCACACTCACACTTAGTCGGTGTCACCCGTCTCGCGTCTCCAGGTACACCGCCGAGTGAACTCTTTGGAACCCACACGTCCTGTTCCTCGGGAAGTGCTCAGAGATCTCCCTACTGTCTGGTGCCAACCCAAGAGCCTCGTCCAAGGTGAACAGAAACGTCTTTGGTACATGGTACGTGCTTTAAAGGGTTAGCTGTTCTGCCACAGTAGCAGGCAAACTTTTACTCCTACAGATCTAGATACTGAAATTTACCTCATTCACTCTCGTTCATGCTTTTCATATATCAGGTGAGAGGAGGGGAGGATGTATGTACTGATATACTGGGCATAGATGTATTGAATATGGTGTGGGGCTCCGAGAATTATCAAAAATCTTAGTAAAATGTGAGGTGAAATAAAGATAATATATATAAAGGTATACAATCCCGAGCTCGTATCGTGTGGTCTCTATAGACACACTAAGCTGCTCAGTCTCTTTTTTTATGTGGTTTACAGTTTGCGCCCAGAAAGGAAGCGCCAGAGGTGGGTACATTAAGTTAAGTGTTAAACAAAATGATGAAGAGGCTCATGTAGAGACCCTTCAATAGCGTTATCGTAGAGGTTAACGAGATCTTATAAATGTGTAGATCGTCGTTGAAAGAGCCAATAGTCACTAAACGTTTTAATAAGAGGTTACGAATGATTTGGAATTTTTTTTTCATTATAGCATTATCGATTTCGAGGCTTCGAACCTGATACATATACACTACTAGGCTTTAAAATTGCTACAGCACGAAGATGACGTGCTACAGACGCGAAATTTAACCGACAGAAAGAAGATGTTGTGATATGCAAATGATTAGCTTTTCAGAGCATTCACACAAGGGTGGCGTCACCTACAACGTGCTGACATGTTTCCAACCGATTTCTCATACACAAAAAGCAGTTGACCGGCGTTTCCTGGTGAAACGTTGTTGTGATGCCTCGTGTAAGGAGGAGAAATGCGTACAATCACGTTTCAGACTTTGATAAAGGTCGGATTGTAGCCTATCGCGATTGCGGTTTATCGTATCGCGACATTGCTGCTCGCGTTGGTCGAGATCCAATGACTGTTAGCAGAATATGGAATCGGTGGGTTCAGGAGGGTAATACGGAACACCGTGCTGGATCCTAACGGCCTCGTTTCACTAGCAGTCGAGATGACAGCCATCTTATCCGCATGGCTCTAACGGATCGTGCAGCCACATCTCGATCCCTGAGTCAGCAATGGGGACGTTTGCAAGACAACAACCATCTGCACGAACAATTCGACGACGTTTGCAGCAGCATGTACTATCTGCTCGGAGACCGTGGCTGCGGTTACCCTTGACGCTGCATCACAGACAGGAGCGCATGTGATGGTGTACTCAACGACGAACCTGTGTGCACGAATAGCAAAACGTCATTTTTTCGGAAGAATCCAGGTTTTGTTTACAGCATCATGATGGTCGCATCCGTGTTTGGCGACATCGCGGTGAATGCACGTTGGAAGCGCGTATTCGTCATCGCCATACTGGCGTATCACCCGGCGTGATGGTATGGGGTGCCATTGTTTACACGTCTCGGTCACCTCTTGTTCGCATTGGCGGCACTTTGAACAGTGGACGCTACGTTTCAAATGTGTTACTACCCGTGGTTCTACCCTTCATTCGATCCCTGCGTAACCCTACATTTCAGCAGGATAATGCACGACCGCATGTTGCAGGTCCTGTACGGGCCTTTCTGGATACAGAAAATTTTCGACTGCAGCCCTGGCCAGCACATTCTCCAGATCTCTCACCAATTGAAAACGTCTGGTCAATGGTGGCCAAGCAACGGACTCGTCACAATACTCCAGTCACTACTCTTGATGAACTGTGGTATCGTGTTGAAGCTGCATGGGCAGCTGTACCTGTAAACGCCATCCAAGCTCTGTTCTGACTCAATGCGCAGGCGTATCAAGGTCGTTATTACAGCCAGAGGTGGTTGTTGTGGGTACTGATTTGTCAGGATCTTTGCACCCAAATTGAGTGAAAATGTAATCACATGTCGGTTCTAGTATAATAAATTTGTGCAATGAATACCCGTTTATCATCTGCATTTCTTCTTGGTGTACCAATTTTAATGGCTAGTAGTGTACATGATATAAATTTGCGGTACGTTGATCATATGACCCGCATCTTACTGATCTAACTGTTTAACAGTGACGTGCACTGTCAAATCCACAGCTCCAGTCAGGAAGCGGCGACCGCAGCTGCCGATCGCCTGGATCCTAAGCAACTGCTGTTCGTGTGAAGCCAAGTTTAGGAATTCCACACCGGCGACAGGTGTAAAAGGAGGTGGGTTTAGTATTGTGTCATTAGCAGAGGGGCAGTAGCGGCAGAATGGGTCGGACAGGAGTGTTCAGTGACGTCGGATGTGGGCTAATCACTGGATGTCTCCTGTCTCCGTGAAAGTTGCCTCGCCCGGCTAGCTCCAGGGGTTCGCAGCTACCGTGCATCTATGAGCCGCCTGCAGCCCTGTGGCCAAGCAGAGGCTAGGGCAAAGAGCTTTATCAGTGGGAGCCCGGCGCTTTGTCATCTCCTGAAGTGTGCCTTCAGCGGATAACTATCTTACACGTCCCCACCGAGCGAGGTGGCGCATTGGCTACCACTCTGGACTCGCATTCGGGAGGACGACGGTTCAATCCCGCGTCCGGCCATCCTGATTTAGGTTTTCCGTGATTTCCCTAAATCACTCTAGGCAAATGCCGGGATGGTTCCTTTGAAAGGGCACGGCCGACTCCCTTCCCCGTCATTCCCTAATCCGGTGAGACCGATGGCCTCGCTGTCTGGTCTCCTCCCACAAACAACCCCAACACTTTCCCAAAGAAACACGGCTTGTAGAAAAATAAAAGCCTAGGTGTGGTTGCAGCTTTTTTACTTTTAGAGGACTTATGATGTGGGGGCAGTTACGAGCATGAAAACGTGTCATTGGTAAAAACGTTTGTGACGTCACGAATACGGAGTAGAAGTTGTACATATTTTGAGAAAGAAGGGCGAATCGGAAAGTCATCAGGATTTTAACGCATTGCACTTTCTTGGCGGGAGTTTTGTGTAAGAGGGAATCATGCCACTGGCCGGGGAGTCTTATTATACAGTGATTTGCACCTAGCTGCTGTATACCAGGACGAAAAGAGCAGGCTGTACAGTTTAGCTATAATATAGAGAGCTATGGGACAGAGACGTGGACGGATTGAACAGTCCATTGAGAGACGAGCAGACCCGGATCTGGGGCACTCCTTCGTAACATATAGGGGCCGAGACTTTATATTAGCTGAAGCACGACCCACGTCCTGTACTATGACAGCAGCTTTCCGTACGTCTCATGCTGAATATTTATGTTGAGCATTATTAGCTGCACCGGCATCGTAGGACAACGCTTGGTCCGCATTTACTCATATCACTGTGGTTGTCTGTCCCAGTCCAGCATTGCTTTAGTAGATACACGTGTTCCTCAGTCTAACTATATTCGTTGGAATAAAAGTTCCTGAGTTGCGTCAAAAGGGCACTTTCTCATTTATTCTGAGGTAACGCTTAAAATCAGCGGATACCTAGGGCACATTTTGTAATATCAACTAAATTTCTTCCATAGGGAGATGCGGTTAATGTGTATTTTTAGTTTATTAAATTAATGGATTAAAAACATTTTTCTGTTAACACCCGATTCAATCCCGTCTCCGGCCATCCTGATTTAGGTTTTCCGTGATTTCACTAAATCGTTTCAGGCAAATCCGGGATGGTTCCTTTGAAAGGGCACGGCCGATTTCCTTCCCAATCTTTCCCTAACCCGAGCTTGCGCTCCGTCTCTAATGACCTCGTTGTCGACGGGACGTTAAACACTAACCACCACCACCACTGTTAACACCTTGTACTGATAGCTGTTGTGGTAAAAAAAAGGAAAATTTGGAAAATATTTCGAGTAGATTAGCCGACCATGTTATAGTTCTAGGTGGAGATTTTAATTTGCCAGATATAGACAGGGAGACTCAAACGTTTATAACTGGGGCAGGGACAAAGAACCCAGTGAAATTTTTTTAAGTGCATTATCTAAAAACTACCTTGAGCACTTAAACAGAGAACCGACTAGTGGCGATAACATATTAGACCCTCTGGTGACAAACAGACCCGAACTATTTGAAACAGTTAACGCAAAACAGGGAATCAGCGATCATAAAGCGATTACTGCATCGATGATTTCAGCCGTAAATAGAAATATTAAAAAAGGTAGCAAGATTTTTCTGTTTAGCAAAAGTGACAAAAAGCAGATTTCAGAGTCGTTGACGGCTCAACACAAAAGTTTTGCCTCAAGTACAGATAGTGTTGAGGATCAGTGGACAAAGTTCAAAACTATCGTACAATATGCATTAGATGAGTATGTGCCAAGCAAGATTGTAAGAGATGGAAAAGAGCCACCGTGGTACAATAACCGAGTTAGAAAACTGCTGTGGAAGCAAAGGGAACTTTACAGCAAACAGAAACATAGCCAAAGCCTTGCAGACAAACAAAAATTACGCGAAGCGAAATGTAATGTGAGGAGGGCCACGCGAGAGCCGTTCAATGAATTCGAAAGTAAAGTTCTATGTACTGACTTGGCAGAAAATCGTAAGAAATTTTGGTCTTATGTCAAAGCTGTAGGTGGATCAAAACAAAATGTCGAGATACTGTGACCAAAATGGTACTGAAACAGAGGATGAAAGACTAAAGGCCGAAATACTAAATGTCTTTTTCCATAGGTTTCACAGAGGAAGAAAGCAATGTAGTTCCTTCTCTAGATTGTCGCACAAATGACAAAACGGTAGATATCGAAATAGATGACACAGGGATAGAAAAACAATTAAAATCGCTCAAAAGAGGAAAGGCCGCCGGACCTGATGGGATACCAGTTCTATTTTACACAGAGTACGCAAAGGAACTTGCCCCCCTTCTTGCAGCGGTGTACCGTAGGTCTCTAGAAGAGCGTAGCGTTCCAAAGGATTGGAAAAGAGCACAGGTCATCCCCGTTTTCAGGAAGGGACGTCGATGTGCAGAACTATAGACCTGTATCTCTAACGTCGATCAGTTGTAGAATTTTGGAACACGTGTTGTGTTCGAGTATAATGACTAGAGACTAGATATCTACTCTGTAGGAATTAGCATGGGTTTCGAAAAAGAGATAGTGTGAAACCCAGCTCGCGCTATTCGTCCACGAGACTCAGAGGGCCATAGACACGGGTTCCCAGATAGATGCCGTGTTTCTTCCGCAAGGCGTTCGATACAGTTCCCCACAGTCGTTTAATGAACAAAGTAAGAGCATATGGACTATCAGACCAATTGTGTGGTTGGATTGAAGAGTTCCTAGATAACAGAACGGAGCATGTCATTCTCAATGGAGAGAAGTCTTCCGAAGTAAGAGTGATTTCAGGTGTGCCGCAGGGGAGTGTCGTAGGACCGTTGCTATTCACAATATACATAAATGACCTTGTGGATAACATCGGGGGTTCACTGAGGCTTTTTGCCGGTGATGCTGTGGTATATCGAGAGGTTGTAACAATCGAAAATTGTGCTGAAATACAGGAGGATCTGCAACGAACTGACGCATGGTGCAGGGAATGGCAATTGAATCTCAATGTAGACAAGTTTAATGTGCTGCGAATACATAGAAAGAAAGATCCTTTATCATTTAGCTACAATATAGCAGGTCAGCAAATGGAAGCAGTTAACTCCACAAATTATCTGGGAGTAGGCATTAGGAGTGATTTAAAATGGAATGATCATATAAAGTTGATCGTCGGTAAAGCAGATGCCAGACAGATTCATTGGAAGAATCCTAACGAAATGCAGTCCGAAAACAAAGGAAGTAGGTTACAGTACACTTGTTCGCCCACTGCTTGAATATTGTTCACCAGTGTGGGATCCTTACCAGATAGGGTTGATAGAAGAGATAGAGAAGATCAAACGGAGAGCAGCGCGCTTCGTTACAGGATCATTTAGTAACAGCGAGTGTTACGGAGGTGATAGATAAACTCCAGTGGAAGACTCAAGAGAGACGCTCAGTAGCTCGGTACGGGCTTTTGTTGACGTTTCGAGAACATACCTTCACCGAGGAGTCAAGCAGTATATTGCTCCCTCCTACGTATATCTCGCGAAGAGACCATGAGGATAAAATCAGAGAGATTAGAGCCCACACAGAGGCATATCGACAATCTTTCTTTCCACGAACAATACGGAACTGGAATAGAAGGGAGAACCGATAGAGGTATTCAAAATACCCTCCGCCACACACCGTCACTTGGCTTGCGGAGTATGGATGTAGATGTAGATTTAATACTTCGCACTTCTCCACTTTCGAATCCACAGCTACCGCCATATTTTTCATATTAGTCATTCCGTTGTGCTTAACAATTTCAACTTGGATCTTAATGGTGTGTCTGGCTCTTGATTAACTTCCGGGGTCACGGTGAATATTTTAAAGAAGCACAGGGTTATGCAAACCTTCAGCTGGAACCAAGTGACTGTTCACCAGGTTAACCATTTAGTAACACAGATTGCATAAATGTTTACGCACGTGCAGTAGTATTTATCTTTGTTCTTGTGACCAGAGGGCAAGACGGAAGACTGGAAGCGCATCCTGGACGTGAACGTGCTGGGTCTGAGCATCTGCACCAGGGAGGCCGTGCAGGACATGCTGAGCAGGGGCGTCGACGACGGCTTCATCATCCACATCAACAGGTGCGCTTGTGTCACTTCCTGTCTCGGCATTGTGTTCTTAGTTTTATTCAGTAACGTATGTCTGTACCTTGCAGTCTAGTGTAGACAATTTAGACACAGCTTTGCGATCCTAATAGTAATGTATGAGTCTGTGTGTCACGCCTAGTGAACAGCTGTTGCAACAGGTGGAAGACAGCACCAGCAATCATTGTCGATGGTGAAAGGTTTTCACTTGGACACGTGTCAGGTTAAGTTCCCGCACACAAGCTCGTAAAGATTCAGCAAACCTTTAATAAGCAAAAACGTTTTAATTGATTCGTACATGAAAAGTCCCCCAGAAAGGTAACAGAACTGCGTTAGCTCAAATGGACATGACTATTTTTTTCATTTTTTTTCATTTGACAATCATTTACGAGGTTTAAAATATAAAACAGCCGAACATCTACACGCTTAGTGAGACCAGCTGAAGCTAACAAACTCTAGCCGAGATCAGGTGTATACATATTGTCCATGTATTGTATCACAGTCTAGTTTTCATATGGTTTATTATATACTTCAAGGACCTTCACTAATATCAAATTTAATACTACGCACTTCTCCACTTTAGAATCCACATCTAGGGCCGGATGGCGCTTCAGTTCCGACGTAGCAGGTGTGTAGAAATTTCATGGTCACTTTTGTTTGGATCGTTACTTGGCACGACAACAACCAATTATTTCCAGTGAAGGTCACGGAAGTAATGATAGAAAGCCCGGTTTCTACCGTAATTTGATGCAGCAAGAAAACCACTAACGACTTACACAAAAATTCCAACACAAGAAACTTTGTTCCCATAATACCACTGTCTCTGAATTGTTCCTTTCCAATCAATAGAACCAGTAGTAAGTCATACTGATACTCCAAATACATCCCTCGGAAAGTGTCACGTTCACGTAATTTGTCCCTGACAGTAGTAAAAATTAATACGACCGTGGAGCTATTTACATTTCCAAGAATGGACTAAGCGTAATTCATCACCACCATTGATTTATGTGCTGGGTCCAGATTATTGACTGTAAAAGTACAGTCAGGTAGAAGTAAGAAGGAATAAGAAGAAGTATTGGGAAGAAGAGTAATTAAGTAGCACTTTACGAAATAGACAGCAAAATATAATCAGTGTGTTTCACTGGTAAATTATGAGTTGATGTTAATCTTCCAAGACGGGCCTCACGTACTGATATGTTACTCACATGCGATGCTGGATCCTGTTTCAAAAGTTGTAACCTGGTATCTAATTTTCAGTGTCGCCGGACACACACCACCGACTATAGATGGTATGGCGATGTACTACGCCAGCAAGCACGCCGTCAAAGTATTGCTCGAAGGGCTGAGGAAAGACCTGGTCGCCAAGGGCAGCAAGATACGAGTTGGGGTAAGTCATCCATCATAAGTGGCACATGTCTAATGAAGGAAAAGTCACATGCTGTCTGTTTTCAAATTAAGGATGCTTGCATATCATTATTGTTATGAGACTATCTTTTATTTGTTTTTCGCAAGTTATCTTAGTACTTGTATTCCAGCTATTCTTAGTAACGTAGCATATGCTGATTCTCATTAATCAAGAAAATATTGCAGATACAAGTTACAAAGTTACAGGTCGAACAGAACGCACTTAGTCCAAGTATAAGACCCATCACGCGTGATTAATAAAACAAGAAAACGCAGTTCCGGACGAAGAATCAATATTTGAACATAGACTATCTTTGCCACATACAAATTAAGTCAGTGTATTAGCGTTCAAATAAAACAAGACGGATTATGCTAGCAAATGAACCGTGCGAACAAGGGATATATGGTCTTACTTTTGATTTATGTGTAATTGGCGTGATGTGGATGCAAATCGTCTTAAGAATCTGATGTCTGTGAAGCCTAGTGTTTGGACAGGAACTAGGCGAACAATAGCACAGCTACAGTGATTATTGCAACCACATAATATGAAATACGGTCACGGGAGCGAGATTCCAGTATAATGTGCGAATTGGTTGGCACATTCTTCCAGAAACCGGACTGCAGCTGTAAGAGTCGAAGGACATGAAAGGGAAGCAGTATTTGAAAAGGGAATGAAACATGTCCCAGGCCTACCCCGGTGTTATTCAGTCTGTACGTTGAGCGGGCAGTAAAGGAAACTAAGGAAAATTTGGAACGGGCATTACAGTTCAGGGAAAGTAAATAAAAAATCTCAAACTTGCTGATGGTATTTTAAATCGCTCAGAGTCTGCAAAGGATTTGGACGAACAGTTGAACGGAATGTCTTGAAACGATAAAATCGTCAACAATGGTAGTGGGATGTAGTCGAATTAAATTTGGTAGTGTTAAGGGAATTAGATTAACAACGGAGATACTGAAAATAGCACGTAAGTTTTGATATTTGTTAGTAAAGTAACTGACGATGCAAGAAGCAAATTTGATGCAAACAGCGTGGCAATGGGGAGAAAAGTATTTGTCAAAAGGAGAATTTAGCTTACGTCTGATATAATTTTCAGCTTAGGAAACTTTTTCTTAAAGTATTTGTATAGTGAAATGTAGACGATAAGCAGTTCAGTCTAGATCAAAACAGAAGTCTTTGAAATTTATTGTTTCAGAAGCATGCTGAAGATTAGATGGTAACTAATAAGGAGGTATTGAATAGAATTGGGGAGAAGATAAATTTGCGTCACAACTTGACTACAAGAAGGGATCGGTTGGTAGGACACGTTGTGAGGCATCAAGGGGGGGGGGGGGGGGGGGGGGGGGGAAGGAAGGATTCGAGGATTCGGTTGATGGGACAAATCCCGAGTAATCAAGGAAGCGCCACTTACGTAATGGGCCGGAACAGAAAGCAGGTTCAAATGGATATTGGTTTCACTATTTATGTAGAGATGAAGAGGCTTCCACAGAATAGACTAGCGTAGAAAACTGTACCACACTAGTCTTTGCAACAACAACAACAACATACATACACGAGGTGAGCTCTGGATGATCTATCCTATATAACGAAAAGATAATGGAACCAAGACCCTAACCTGTCGACAGACGTTAATGTACATCAACGGGGACAGTTCAAAATGTGTGTCCCGACGAGCACTCGAACCCGGGTTCTCCTGCTTACATGACAGACGCTCTAGGCATCTGAGCCACCGAGTGCAGATAGGATAGAGCGACTGCAGGGATTTATCCCCTGCACGCTCCCCGTGAGACCCACATTCCCAACTTAATGTCCACACACTACGTTGGTAGTGCCCCTGCCCATTACACTCGTTACTCGCGGCAGACAATCTTACCGGGTCCCGTAAGACTTCGGGCAATGCGTGTGCATCCAGCACAGAACAAGAAGGTCAATGGCCGGTTAGCCTTAACTATATGAAGATCTAATCTGTTCTTTCGGACATGTGTAACATCAAAGAAGCTGCAAGGATGCTTTGCCTGCAGACTTACACGTATGGAAAACTAGTAGGTCTGTGCATGAAATAGATAATTTGTCAACCTGCAGAGAAGCCATGTTTCGTCGGAAGGCGTTAATTTCGGCAATTTCTGACAAATGATAACAGATTACTGTTGTGTCTAGACAAGACAGCCTAGACACAATGAGAGGAAGCCGAAAGGCACGCGCTAAGCTAAAGCAGGATGGCGTGAGGTCTGAAACAGGATACGTAATGAATGCTATAAAGAAAAGTACGTAGCTTCTGGAATACTTAACTTTAATCCATCCTTTTGGTACATCTGGAGATTGTGGCGATACAAGTGAGACTCTTTAGATACATGCAATGTTACTAATGGCGCCTTGCTAGGTCGTAGCCATTGACTTAGCTGAAGGCTATTCTAACTATTGGCTCGGCTAATGAGCGAGGCTTCGTCTGTGTAGTCGCTAGCAAAGTCGTCCGTACAACTGGAGCGAGTGCTAGTCCGTATCTCGAGACCTACCTTGTGGTGGCGCTCGGTCTGCGATCACACAGTGGCGACACGCGGGTCCGACATGTACTAATGGACCGCGGCCGATTTAAAGCTACCACCTAGCAAGTGTGGTGTCTAGCTGTGACACCACAATTACACTTCAACTAAAATATGTCTCAGGCTACTTTGCAACCGAATATGGGATTCACCATTGAAGAGGCAGGGACGTTAGGGTGGAGCGTACTATGTACGATGTAATCATTAGTGACAGTACAAGTTCAGATTGGGTATGAATAAGAATGAGATTCTCATCAAAGGAGCAATTCGTGCATTTGCTCACGCGATTATAGGGAAACCAGAGAAAGCCAAATCTGCGTGTCCGCTTAGGGATTTGCACTGCCTACATCTATTTGAAACTACTGTATTCAAACTTTGGTCCTCCTCTACTTTTTCTTACCACTCCTCCCCTTCCCCCTCCCCCCCCCCCCCCCCCTCGCCCACACCATGTATCCCTCTAGTACCAACCTGACGATTACTTCATGCCTCAGTATGTGTCCCATCAACTGATCCCTTCTTTTAGTCAAGTTATGCAATAAATTTATTTTTTTCTTTTCAGTTCGATTAAGTATCTCACAATTAGTTTTTCCGATATACCCATTTAATCTTTAGCGTTTCTCCGTAGCACCGCATTTCAAACATTTCTATTCACTTCCTGTCTCAGCTGCTTATCGTCCACGTTACACTTGATTTCAGCGCTACTTTCCACATAAATACCTTCACAAAAGACTTCCTAAAACTTAAATTCGCATTAGATCTTAACAGACATCTCTGTTTCAGGAAATCTTTCGTGTTTTAGCTTATCTACATTTCATATCCTCTCTGTTTCGGACATCGTCAAATATTCCTGCATGATTAATAGAATCCATCTACTATTTTAGTGTCTCATTTTCTAATCTAATTCTTTCAGCATCATCTGGTTGAATTCCGTTGCATTCCATTATCGTATTTTTGCTTTTGTTGATATTCATCTTATAACCTCTTTTCAAGACGCTGCCCATTCTAATCAACTGCTCTTCCAAGTTCTCTTCTGAATTACTATATCATTAGCAAACCTCAAGGTTTTATTTCGTCTCGCTGAAGTTTAATTCCCTTTCCAAATGTCTCCCTGATTGCCTTCACAGCATGTCCAGTGTATAGATTTAGCAATATCGGAATAAGTTACAAGTCTGTCTCATTCCCTTCTTATCTACTGCTTTCCTTTCATGTCTTTCAACTCCCATAACTGCAGTCTAGTTTCTGCACAAGTTTTAAATAACCATTCAGTACATTTATTTTATCGTTTCTATCTTCATAATTTCAAAGATCGTATTCCAGTTGACATTGTAAAAAGTTTCCTGTAAATCCAGACATTATAAGCATACATTTGCCTTACCTATCATCTAAGATGAATCGTAGCGTACTATTGTCTCGCTCGTGTGTCCATTTCTGCAGAACCCAAAGCGATCTTCCCAGGTCGGCATCTACTAGTTTCAATTCATGTCAGTGTTTTGGAACCATGACTTATTGTATTGATAGTTCGTCAATATTCACACTTTCAGCGCCTTCCTTCCTTTGAAATTGGATTCTGAAGTCTGATGGTGTTTCGACTGCCTCCTATAACTTTCACACCAGGTGGAACAGTTCTGTCATGGCTGTATCTACCACGGATCTCAATAGTTTTGAAGGAATGTCGTCTACTCCAACAGTCTTGTCTCGACTTATGTCTTTCAGTGCTCTGCCAAATTCTTCTACCAATGTCATGATCCCCAGCTCATCTTAATCTACTTTATGCGCCCTTTCTATTGTATTACCCTCAAGGACATTTCCGTTCTATAGTCATCTATAGATTTCTTTCGCTTTTCAGCTTTCCCTTGTTTGGTTTGAACTGTCTTTCTATCTGATCTCGCTTTTCAGCTTTCCCTTCTTTAGTTATAACTGTCTTTCCATCTGATCTCTTGATACTCATACACCTTCTCATTTGTGCAATTATCTCCTTATAATTCCTATAGGTGACGTTTATCATTTCGCTAGTAACGAATGCTTCAATATCATTGCATTTCTCATCTGGCTACTTCTGTTTTGTCGTTCTCACTTCCTGTCAGACTCAATTTTTAGATGTCTGTATTCTCTTTTGCCTGTTTCATCTGCTGAATTTTTGTATTTTCTCCTTTACATTCATTCTCTCATTCTTTGTCCAATAATTTGTACTGTGCTCCGTGTTTTTCCCTATTTAACCTCGGCTGCCTTCACTGTTTTATCCCTGAAGAGTACCCATTCATCTATTGTTGTGTTTCTTACCCCTCTGAAACTCTCAACAGCCTCACGTTCGTCAATTTATTCAAGTCTCGTCTTTTTTTTTTACTTTATATCTAAAATTCATAGCTAATAACTTATGGTCAGAATCCACATCTGCCCCTGGAAGTTTTTGCCCTTATAATTTGATTTCGGAGACTATTCCTTACCATTATGCAGTATATTGGAAACCTTACTGTGTTTCCAAGTCTTACACTTACACAATCTTCTCTCATGATATTTAAATCAAGTATTAGCGATGCTTAAATTATGTTCTGTGCAGAACCCTATCAGGCAGCTTCCTCTTTCATTGCTATACTACATGTTCTCCTACTATTTTTCTTTTCCCATTTCCTGCTACGGATTTCCAGTACGCCATCATAATAGCAGTTGAAAGAGTAGTTCTTACGGCGTCGCTGTGCATTTAATATTAAATAAAGCATGAATACCCGCATTCGTGGCCTACACTACGTTTTACACGTAACTAGTAACGATAATCTATAATTTGAATCGTCGTTGCGCGTGGCCGGCATTTGGATGGGTGACCATCCAGCCGCCATCCGCTGTTGCCATTTTTCGGGGTGCACTCAGCCTCGTGATGCCAACTGAGTAGCGGCTTCGGTCAAGAATACCATCATAACGGCCAGGATATCGATGTGGAGACTCCACGCCCCTCCTATCCGCATCCTCCTCTGAGGATGACACGGCGGTCGGATGGTCCCGGTAGGCCACTCGTGCCTGAAGACGAAGTGGTAATGTGTTGATGGGATTCTCTTGGTGGTAATGGTTTTGTATGTAAGGTCGTGTGGGTATGTTCTGTGAGTGAGTGTGTGTGTGTGTGTGTGTGTGTGTGTGTGTGTGTGTCAGAGAGAGAGAGAGAGAGAGAGAGAAAGAAAGAGGAAGAGGGAAGAACAAAGTGATAGGATTTTGATTTTCAAAATTTGATTCCTGCGACTGTACTTACATCTTAGTGCAATGTGTCTTCTTGCAGGAAGTTTCTCCAGGCGCAGTACGAACTGAAGGAACATCAAACATGGCAGCTGCTCCCCCAAAGGTACTTGAATTTTTCTCCGAACTGAAGGATATGCCTTTCCTGGAATCAGAAGACATTGCAGAAGCCGTTGTCTACATGCTGTCCCAACACCCTCGCGTTCAGGTGAGTTACATAAAATATAGACTCGGTACATCTACATCTACATCTACATGGATACTCTGCAAATCACATTCAAGTGCCTGGCAGAGGGTCATCGAGCCAGCTTCGCATTTCTCTATTATTCCAATCTAGTGCTCTCCGGAGTGGCCAAGCGGCTCTACGCGCTCCAGTCTGGAACCGCGCGACCGTTACGGTCGCAGGTTCTAATGCTGCCTCGGGCATGGACGTGTGTGACGTCCTTAGGTTAGTTAGGTTTAAGTAGTTCTAAGTTCTAGGGGACTGATGACCTCAGCTGTTAAGTCCCATAGTGCTCAGAGCCATTTGAACCATTTTTCCCATCGAGTATAGCGCGCGGAAAGAATGAACACCTATATCTTTCCGTACGAGCTCTGATTTCCCTTATTTTATCGTGGTGATCGTTCCTCCCTATGTAGGTCGGTGTCAACAAAATATTTTCGCATTCGGAGGAGAAAGTTGGTGATTGGAATTTCGTGAGAATATTCCGTAGCAACGAAAAACGTCTTTCTTTTAATGATTTCCAGCCCAAATCCTGTATCAATAGTGTGACAGTCTCTCCCATATTTCGCGATGATACAAAACGTGCTGCCTTTCTTTGAACTTTTTCTGTGTACTCCGTCAGTCCTATCTGGTAAGGATCCCACACCGGGCAGCAGTATTCTAAAAAGAGGACGGACAAGCGTACTGTAGGCAGTCTCCTACTAGAGAGCAAATGCGCATTCATACCATGTAGAATGGTTACGTTAAAACAGTTCATTCTGTGTATCCTTTCCTACTTATCTCGGAAATAAAATGATTACATGGTGACTAGCTAGTATTAAGTAATCCAATAATTTAAAACCAGGTTCTTCTTTGATTTTGCATAACGATTATCATGTGTTTATGGTGCGCGGCTGCGAAGCATTATGCGTGAGTTGTTTGTAGAGGGTACAGGTACTCCACATCACGTACTTACTCGTAGACTTGCCACTTTGCTTTGGCCTCTGTTACTAAGCAACGGATTGAATCGGTAGCAAATACCAGAAAACCAAACATGTTAACACCCGGGAACTCTGAAGAGTAGCCCTCAAATTCTGTCTGGACGTAATACTAACTGAAGGCAGCTGGGATATAGGGCTCGTCAATAGGCGGACGGCACGTACATCTACATAGATATTCCGCAAGCCACCGAACAGTGCGTGGCGGAGGGTAAGCAGTACCACTACGTCATTTCCTTTCCTGTTCCACTCACATATAGAGCGAGAGAGAAACGACTGTCTATATGCCTCCTAATGAGCCCTAAAATCTCACATCTTATATTTGTGGCCCTTAAGCACAGTGTATGTTGACAGCAGTAGAATCGTTCATCAATGTGCTCCAAATGCCGGCTCTCTAAATATTCTCAATATCGTTTCTGGTAAAGAATGTCGGCTTTCTCTCCAGGGACTCCCAATTGAGTTCCCGAAGCATCTTTGTAACAATTGCGTGTTGTTCAAACCTACCGGTAACAAATGTAGCAGCCCACCTCCGAATTACTTCGATGTCTTTCTTCAATCTGACCTGTTACGGATCCCAAATACTCCACCAGTACTCAAGAATAGGTCGCACCAGCATATTATATGCGGTCTCCTTTACAGATCAAACTCTTTTTCCTAAAATTTCCCCCAAAAACCGAAGTCGACCATTCGCCATTCGCCTCCCCTTCCACAGTTCTCACACGCTCATTTCATATCACTTTGCAACGTAACACCCAGATATTCAAACGACTTGACTGTGTCAAGCAGGGCACTAGTAATACTCTATGCGAACATTACAAGTGTTTCCATCCTACACATCCACATTAACTTACATTTTTCCACATTGAATGATGATGATGCTTGGTTTGTGGGGCGCTCAACTGCGCGGTTACCAGCGCCCGTAAAAATTCCGAATCCTTGCTCAGTCCAATCTCACCATTTTCATGAATGATGACGAAATGATGAGGACAGCACAAACACCCAGTCATCTCGAGGCAGCTGAAAAATCCCTGACCCCACCGGGAATCGAACCCGGGACCCCGTGCTCGGGAGGCGAGAACGCAACCTCGAGACCACGAGCTGCGGACTCCACATTTAGAGCTAGCGTGCACGCCGGAAAACAGGCGTGGCATTGTTTTTTAACTACAACATGCGCTGCAAAGTCTGTGACACAACCAAGGCCATCAGAAAAGAGTTGAGCGAAATCATCGCATAGTGCGGCAACACTGTCTCCATGGTCATTAGCATTGATGCAAAGTACAGGGCTATTACAAATGATTGAAGCGATTTCATAAATTCACTGTAGCTCCATTCATTGACATATGGTCACGACACACTACAAATACTTAGAAAAACTCATAAAGTTTTGTTCGGCTGAAGCCGCACTTCAGGTTTCTGCCGTCAGAGCGCTCGAGAGCGCAGTGAGACAAAATGGCGACAGGAGCCGAGAAAGCGTATGTCGTGCTTGAAATGCACTCACATCAGTCAGTCATAACAGTGCAACGACACTTTAGGATGAAGTTCAACAAAGATCCACCAACTGATAACTCCATACGGCGATAATATGCGGAGTTTAAAGCTTCTGGATGCCTCTGTAAGGGGAAATCAACGGGTCAGCCTGCAGTGAGCGAAGAAACGGTTGAACGCGTGCAGGCAAGTTTCACGCGTAGCCCGCGGAAAATTGTCTTCATGTCACAACTGGAGACCGACAGCGCCGACTTCATCTTTCAACAGGATGGTGCTCCACCGCACTTCCATCATGATGTTCGGCATTTCTTAAACTGGAGATTGGAAAACCGATGGATCGGTCGTGGTGGAGATCATGATCAGCAATTCATGATGGCCTCCACGCTCTCCCGACTTAACCCCATGCGATTTCTTTCTGTGGGGTTATGTGAAAGATTCAGTGTTTAAACCTCCTCTACCAAGAAACGTGCCAGAACTGCGAGCTCGCATCAACGATGCTTTCGAACTCATTGATGGGGACATGCTGCGCCGAGTGTGGGAGGAACTTGATTATCAGCTTGATGTCTGCCGAATCACTAAACGGGCACATATCGAACATTTGTGAATGCCTGAAAAAACTTTTTGAGTTTTTGTATGTGTGTGCAAAGCATTTTGAAAATATCTCAAATAACAAAATTATTGTAGAGCTGTGAAATCGCTTCAATCATTTGTAATAACCCTGTACATTGTCCTGATTGCGAGGCCAAAAAGCTCAAATGCGTCCATGACAAAATGCTCGGAGCATTACTAGAGTGGAGCACATGAAAAGACAGTATTTTCGTCGTTGCACTATACGTGGCTTGCTAACTACACACGCCAAGCACTGAGATTTTCTGTCCAGTAAATGCAGTCAGCGTGGAATGTGAACGACGAAGCGGGGGCGAACCAAGCAAGTCATACGTTGATCTGTTCAGTAAATGGTTTGCACAAAAAGTCTTATAGCGAAGGGTGGAAGCACTCATACATGCAGTCACACGGAGCTATCACAAAAAATAAAGTAGTACCGAGCAAAAAACGACCTAAGAGGAGAAAAAGAACGATCCTCGTCGCCACTTTTTTTGTATCCCGCCTGGATAGGCGACGCGTGGATCTGCTCCTGTGAACTGCTTCTGCAAAATAGGCTGAGAGTGAAGGACGCGAGTAGGAGCAGGAAAAGGTGAAGCACTTCGGTACTGCAAGTAAAGTTAAAGCACCTTTACTGGTGTATAAACATATACACACACATTATTTAACTTTTGGTACAGATGAGCACGTAGGTGCGAAGCTGTTCATGTGTCGAAGCTAACAGCTACTAGAAGTTACAAAAGGCAAAGTCTATAATGGCTAGCCCCCCTACAAGTAGAAGCTAACAAGGGAACCTCCCCATCGCACCCCCCTCAGATTTAGTTGTAAGTTGGCCCTGAAAAACTGAACACAGATCAATCGAGAAAATAGGAAGAAGTTGTGTGGAACTATGAAAAAAATAAGCAAAATATACAAACTGAGTAGTCCATGCGTAAAATAGGCAACATCAAGGATAATGTGAGCTCAAGAGTGCCGTGGTCCCGTGGTTAGCGTGAGCATCTGCGAAACGAGAGGTCCTTGGTTCAAGTCTTCCCTCGAATAAAATGTTCAATTTTCTATTTTCCGACAATTATCGAAGATCAGGCAATCACACACAATTAAATTCGCTCTCCAAAATTCCAGGACATGTTCAGATTTGCTTGGACATATACAGGATTTGACGGTCTACACACAGAAAAATATGAAAGCGTTAAAAACATATGTTTTGACAGAGCACAGGGAAAACTGTGCGACTGTGAAACTGTTGCATTCATTTGTTGCAGTTTATGTGACAAACTCTTATGTTTTCATCACTTTTTTGGGAGTGATTATCACATCCACAAGAAAACCTAAATCGGGCAACGTAGAAGAATCTTTTTACTCATTCGCCAAGTGTACAAGTTAGGTGGGTCGACAACATATTCCTGTCATGTGACGCAAATGCCGTCACCAGTGTCGTATAGAATATACCAGACGGATTTTCCTGTGGAGGAATCGGTTGACCTATGACCTTGCGATCAAATGTTTTCGGTTCCCATTGGAGAGGCACGTCCTTTCGTCTACTAATCGCACGGTTTTGCGGTGCGGTCGCAAGAAACAGACACTAAACTTATTACAGTGAACAGTGACGTCAATGAACGAACGGACAGATCATAACTTTGCGAAAAGAAAAAAATTAAAATTTTCAGTTGATAGAATACTTGAACCAAGGCCCTCTCGTTCCGCAGCTGCTCGCGCTAACCACGGGACCATGGCACCCCTCAGCTCGTGTTCTTCTTGATGTTGCCTATCTTCCACATAGACTTCTCAGTTTGTATATTTTGCTTATTTTTTTCATAGTTCCACACAACTTCTGTTGTGACTTAGCACGACAGCCAAGTCACAACGAGAGGAAGCCGAAAGGCACGCGTTAAGCCCACGCAGATTGGCGTGAGGTCTGGAACAGTTAAAAGGAAATGAGAACTTAGAAAATGGACGCAGTTGCTGTAATACTTAACTTTAATCCACATTTGTAGAACATCGCTCTTAATGATACATGCTTCACAATATTAATTATCAAAGCTATGGCGCCTTGCTAGGTCGTAGTCAATGTAGCTGAAGGCTATGCTAACTATCGTCTCGGCAAATGAGAGCGTATTTGTCAGTGAACCTTTCCTTGCAAAGTCGGCTGTACAACTGGGGCGAGTGCCAGTACGTCTCTCTAGACCTGCCGTGTGGTGGCGCTCGGTCTGCGATCACTGACAGTGGCGACACGCGGGTCCGACGTATACTAATGGACCGCGGCCGATTTAAAGGCTACCACCTAGCAAGTGTGGTGTCTGGCGGTGACACCACAACTTCTTCCTGTTTTCTCGATTTATCTGTGTTCAGTTTTTCACGGCCTATCCACTGTGCTAACTTATAAATAAATCTGAGGGGGGGTGCGATGGGGAGGTTCCCTTGTAAGTTGCTAAGTCGTCTGCTCTTGATCAGATGCGGGAAGTGGAGCGGCGCTCGTAGAGCTGCACAGCGCCGGCTAGTTGTCGCTGTGGTCGGCGAAGATCTTCCGCTCTCGTAGTGCCAACCTAAGAACGGGCACCTACCCTGTGGCATCGATACCACATTAAGCAGGTGCTCATTATATTTTGGCTCATCAGCGTAATTTCACTGCACTTTCAATGACGGAACCACTGATCGTTATAGCGGTGTTCCGTAAGTAGTCGCAAAGTAGTGAAGATGAACGTCTATCGAATGGAAAATTTCGGAGTGCCAAACGAGATAGCTGACAATCACAGGGTATTCTCAGAACCATCTATTCAATAGGCAGCTGGTTTCTCATCACTGCAGTGGTCGGAGGTACCAATCAAATATTTGTCTTTTCTATTTGGCTGCAGTAGAATTCCAAAATTCTTGGGCACCCACACTGTATCTTACGGCATTACATTGTTTGTTACTAAGTCCTGTTTACACAAGGTCTTGTCTGAAAAGTAAATAGTTTTCTATGGACGAGGGGATAATACTGTCGTGAGATTGGGAATACGCCTTATTGCCACAAAATATCTGCAGCAAAAATTGTTTGAGGAGCGGACTCCACTGATAAAGGGATGAATAGTGTAAATGAAATTATTTTAAAAAGTTGGAATTTGGTAGTGACATCTTAATTATATTCACATCTAATGTTACTGGGAGTGAGGCGTTCCCTCTTCTCAAAATAACAATTTATTCCATATTAAAATAAAGTTATGTAGCTCAATTATTTGCAAGCTCTTACCTGTAACGCGTCAATTCTTGTTGCAGGTGCACGATGTAATTGTTATGCCAACCGGCCAACCGTTCTAAGGAAAGATGAGAACGCGAATCCCTCTGCTAACGATTGTGTGGCGTTCAGTTTTTCTGTAATAGTTATACTGATGAGCGAACAGTAATACTATGGTACGGTTGGAAACATTTTACAGAATAAACAGTCTCTTGTTAAATGGTGTATCTGTGTGATATTTTTTATACCTAGAATATTTTGCAATAGAACACTCTAAATGATACTACATTTCAGAATGTTCGTTAACGGTATGCGATTTTTAACGTTGCAGTTGATAACTTATGCCATCCAACTTGGTTCCTAGGAAAGAGGACGTAGGTAATCGATCCTGCCCCTGGGATGGATGTGTGTGATGTCCTTAGGTTAGTTAGGTTTAAGTAGCATCGCTCGCAATATATTAAACTTTCATTCTCTCTGTGGCGAAGCTTATAAGGTTGCTGACAGATAGTTCACCAGAAGCCACATAAAGTTATTATACTTTGCCTTCTGTACAAGTTGTAGATAACCTTTCTCTCCCTGTCCCAGAAATGAATCATACCCTACTGCTTAAGTTGAGACCGAGTTTTCCAGGTTGCTCTTTGTTTTATAGCAAATGCACTAACTGGAAATCCTCTCCCAAGTAATCCCATGGTACTTCAGCGAAAAGGCTCTACAATTGGGTGAATTGAGAACAGTCCACAGCACATTTTAGAGTAGAGAATGAAACATAAAAAAGGATCATGTACTTTCCAAGGTTTACTAAATATATACAGCAAGAAGTCAGGATTCCTTTCTTACACACAGATACTAACAAGGGAACCTCCCCATCGCACCCCCCTCAGATTTAGTCATAAGTTGGCACAGTGGATAGTCCATGAAAAACTGAACACAGATCAATCGAGAAAACAGGAAGAAGTTGTGTGGAACTATGAAAAAAATAAGCAAAATATACAATCTGAGTAGTCCATGGGCAAGATAGGCAACATCATGAAGAGTGTTAGCTCAGCAGCGCCGTGGTTCCGTGGTTAGCGTGAGCACCTGCGGAGTTAGAGGTCGTTGGTTCCAGTCTTCCCTCGAGTGAAAATTTTATTTTTTTTATTTTCGCAAGGTTAAGATCTGTCCGTTCGTTCAGTGACGTCTCTGTTCACTGTAATAAGTTTAGTGTCTGTGTTTTGCGACCGCACCGCAAAACCATGCGATTAGTAGACGAAAGGACGTGCCTCTCCAATGGAAACCGAAAACATTTGATCGCAAGGTCATAGCTCAAAACCGATTCCTCCACGGGTAAACACCTCTGATATATTCTATACGACACTGGTGACGGCATGTGCGTCACAAGAGAGGAATATGTTGTCGACCCACCTAACTTGTACACTTGGCGAATGGGTAAAAAGATTCTTCTACTTTGCCCGATTTAGCTTTCTTGTGGATGTGATGATCACTCCCAAAAAAGTGATGAAGAGTTTGTCAGATAACAATTGTCTGAAAATAAAACATTAAACTTTTCACGCGAGGGAAGACTTGAACCAAGGACCTCTCGTTCCGCATCTACTCACGCTAACCACGGACCACGGCGCTCCTGCGCTCACATTACTCATGATGTTGCCTATCTTGCCATGGACTACTCAGTTTGTATACTTCGCTCTTTTTTTTTATAGTTCGACACAACTTCTTCCTGTTTTCTCGATTGATCTGTGTTCAGTTTTTCAAGGCCTATCCACTGTGCCAACTTATAACTAAATCTGAGGGGGGTGCGATAGGGAGGTTCCCTTGTAAGCAGTAATGTTTTCCCAACAAAAAGATTTAAAGTGGCTGGAAATGCTTTCTACAATGGATCGTATCTCTAATATCTCGCTCTATTCTTCGGTACAGAGAACGAAAGCCAGCCGGGGTGACCGAGCGGTTCTAGGCGCTTCAGTCCGGAAACGCACCACTGCTACGGTCGCAGTTTGGAATTGTGCCTCGGGCATCGATGTGTGTAACGTCCTTAGGTTAGTTAGGTTTAAGTAGTTCTTAATTCTAGGGGACTTATGACCTCAGTTCCATAGTGCTCAGAGCCATTTGAACCAATTTTTTTGAGAACGAAAAGTTCATAAAAAATGTCATAGCACTATCCTCAGGTTGCCTTAGTAATTTCAAGAAAGCATATGATTCCATTGACACAAAATCCATCATCAATACTGTGAAAGAATTCGGCTTGGACCCAGAAACTAGAAGCATTATCCAAGACACATTGACAAATACTTAATGTACAATCAGATTCTGTGAAGAATCCTCCAAAGGCTTTGAGACAAAAACCGGTCTTACTAGCAGCTGAAGTGGAAGTTTGTTCCATAAACAGATAGTTGTACCTTGAAATGGTGGTACCTACTATCACACAGTATGATGTATGATGCAGCGTAAGTTGCTGTGACAGTGCGAGACAGAGAAAGACAAAGATATTGTTTATTACTCTGTGGCGGTCAGCGCTCGCATAATTATTCTTAGGATATAGAGCTTTTGTTCTCGTTAAGAGTAATTTTACAAGAAGAGAGCCATTCTTGTGACGTAAAAATCGACACCATTGCGAGATTTTGACTCACATTGTAAAATATATGTGTATATCGAAGGAAATCAGTTAATAGAACAATAAAATATTGTTCATTTCAAGAAGGTACGCGTTATTCTAGAACCAGCATATACTTCTATCGTGATTTAATAATAAATACCAGCTTGAGAACAGTTCCGAAGGGAGCGTTCATTTCTAGTGAAATAGTTCGATGCTTTCTTAGGAAAAGAAGTCACTTCACGGATCATTCAAATCCACATTTGTACCTGGACATTTCTCAGAACTGAAAGCAATCTGATTGCTATGCAACAGAGCCCCGAAGAAAGTTTCTCACTACTTTGGTTACCACTTTCAGCTCAACACGATATCTGCAGCAGCTGCAGCAGATTTCTACAACAGCGGAAGTGTGTAATCGCTATCAGTTTCACACATCGCCCTGTGTACGCCGTTTGTATTTACCCACAACAGTGAACATACAGTTATGCACACACATAGAAAGAGAATACAAGGTGGTGTGGGAAACATTTCAGTATAAAGGCCCTGTACAGCTAAACAGTAATTAGCCTAGTAGTAGTAGTAAACAATTTTTTTTTTCAAAGGAGCCTTTAAAACAGGCACAGAAGTGGCCTGACACTTTTGATTTTCGGCTGCGGCCTGAAGAAGGTGATAAGAGACTGGTGAAAATCCGGCACGAAAGGCATAAACCTGGGAAAAAAAGAAAATATCACCTATGTGGACAGCCTGTCATTCGCAAATGACGCTGCCAAAATCCAGATCGAAAAACTAAATGAGCAGCCAGGAAAAATCGGTTACCAAAATTCTTGCCGAAAGACAGAAATAACAGCAATCGCTAAAAATTGACCACAGGAGTTACTGATAAACAAAAACAAATGGATATGGAAACTAATTAAATTTACCAATTAGCTACCCTCCCCCAACCACACTCATCCCTAACTCCCCACCCCAGATGACGTCATGTGCTACCCTGAGCCAGCACATGAATTCTCCACTCCGTCCCCATCACTCTCCGTCCCCCTCCCTCACCTGTCCCATTGGTGCGAATTTCGAATTTTGGCAGCAGTTTCGAATTTTCCCTGTACAGTTCAACTGTCAGTTCAGAGGATTTAATATTAACAGACACTGTTGATGGTTATTTTCATAAAATGGGAATAGTTGGCAGAAACCTGAAAAAATTTAAGAGAATGGGGAATGAATGGAATTCACTCTGAGAAGGAGATAATTTGCATTACGTAGGACAGGGATATTCTTGGTTAACTTCTGTTCGCTTCGTATACTGCGATCGCAAAGTCATTAAGACGCTCTATAGTGCATTGCTGGGCGCGAGTGCGCCAGGGTTCATGTCTTCCGTGCCTCGCCACATCATATGACCTTGGCGGGCTCGGTCCATCCTCCACCAGACCGCATTCATGATGGTTACTGCAGCTGCCTCGCCTCGAGGGACACTGCTGGATCCGTCTACTGCCGCCTGCCCTGCTCCGGGGGTTAGAGATGAAAGGGCGACGCGCGAAACGTACTCTTAACGTTCAGGTGGTCTTAGATGTCACAGTCAGTGCAACGTGTGCCGCTTGGCTCAGTGTCCAGCTCTCTGCACAGTGACCACGTGCACTTGCAGTACCCTCAACTTCCCACCACAGGGTGTGGGGTAGGGGGGGGGGGGGAGGGAGAGGGGGAGCAGGCAGCAGCAGATGACAGCGGCAGATGATTGTAATGAACAATTTATTTTCGAAGGGTAGCGCCTTCCTCTCACGACAAACAACAACATATATTTCGAGGGCTGCAGCTGGCACTGGGTGTGTCAGACTATCTATCTGTCTCAGAATTAATAAAGGATGTTTTCCTAAAGATAGCAGATGCATCCAACTTTCCATCCAGCTGCTGGCAAACAAAGGACGTTTTCAGAAACTGCCTCTACTTGTTACACAGAATTTATTGTCCCCCACAGTAGCCAGCTGCATGAAGCCTGCTTCAAGAAGGAAAAGATTGTGAGGTTAGCGTCCTCCGCCCACAGCTGAACATAACTGTCAACAACATGTATTTCAAGGCATACTGCTGGTGCCAGAAGTATCAATCTACCTATGTGCCTCAGAACGGACAAAGAGTGTTTTTCTAAAGCTATCAGCTGCATTCAATTTTCCAGCCACTTGCCAAAAACAAAGGATATTTGTGTAAGAATTTTTTTTTTCATTCCCAACAGCTGCGATATGTTCCTCAAACTTCTGCACCAAGCCTGCTTGAAGAAAAAAGAACGCCAGTTATAATTCACTGGTATGTCAGTCTAAGTTCCTATTCGTCTCTGCAAAATAGTGGGTGGAGTCTGAAGGTATATAAATCCCAACCCCCACCACCATCATCATCATTCTTTGACACTGCCTAGTAGTGTCCGTGTGTTCCCTACAATATGAAACAGTCAGCTAGCAGTGATGCTAGAGGTAGTGGCGGTGGAAAACACTTCCACCTGGTAGTCATCTACAACAAAATATTTGTACAGTTAGGGGAAGTTTATGAGGGACTTCTGCAGCCAATGTAAAGTTAAGCGGACGCTAACGTCCCACTTCTGGTCACCAATTGTAAAAGAGTACGTGCAGGGAAGGGGGGGGGGGGTGAATATAATTGTTACATCCCACTTCTGAAAGGGAAGGGGGAAGGCGGCAGTGTGCAGGAGGTCGTGCGGTCAGGATTTGATAGTGGGCATCCAGGACTGCCGTTAAATGACAAAATAGGAAATTAAATACAATAAAGAGGGTATTTTTCAATATACATAGTACAAAGGGCGCGCCTAGGATCGGAAGTTAGCAGGTTTAGGCCAGTCTAGGAGGTCGAACAATTAATTAAAATGGGCAACGGAAGGGGAAGCGGTTCATGTCAACTTACGTTGGTGGCCGGTCGTGAAAAGCAGAGCCAGAGGTTGTGCCTTCCAAAAGGACGCCTGTTCTACTCGAGCTCTGGATTACAAGAGAGAGAAGCAACTGTGTTCTGCACCGCAGGACGCTCCGAAGTCCACACATGTGGTCGGTATCCCGTGCACGCTATTGGCTAAAGTCAATGGCGTGAATTCGCTAGCAATTTCAGCTGAGGGCTCAGGGCGTCTCCTGTCAGCAGCTTTAACTGCCTCCATTATGAAAGACAAGCGACTCGTGTCACGAAGACAGGACGTGAATTACTCTGGGAGAAAACTTGTAAAGATTCCACTGGGCCTTTGAAATAAATGTTTTTAAACCAATTCCCTAAAATATTCCTTGACTGGCTGCCATCCGTACAATTGATTGTAAGAAATAACAACAAAAAATCTGTACTGAATTTGACTGCAGCGAGATACTGATTATACATAGCGACGAAAAAATTAAATGTTCATACCAGGTGGAAGTGATGACTCCTGGTCATCATCCTCGATGCATGCCCTGCTAGAATTTCCTCCACCTCGTGCTCTGTAACAGCATCTACAAGAATGAATAATATATGCCTCACACAGCTGTATACGATGAAACTAAGTCTAACGGCAATATATTACAAATGTACCTATTTTCTTGCTGCGTTTTGGCCTGCAGCATCCGCTCAATGTCCGTCAGCTGGCGCTCTCATGCTGCAACAGCAGACCAAAAGTTTTAAAACACTTGTTATGATCTGAATAAATCAAGAGCTGTTTTCTGTGCAAATAAACTATCACACAGAATTTGGAGTTGTACTCACATGATAGTAGCACAAGCTCTTCGGCTTGATGGCGACTTTCAGCTTCCAGGTGCTGCTGCTTTAATGCTAGAACAACAGTGGAAATGTAATAAGCGCTTGTCACAATTTGATTTGATTACTGTAGGAGAAGTTTCCTGAACATGTAAACTATCACACACTGAATTTTGAAATTTACGTATGTGATGGTAGCACAATCCCTTTGATTTGAATACTTTAAAAGATGTTTTCTGAATATGTAAACTATCACACACTGAATTTTGACATTTACTTATGTGATGGTAGCTTACAGCTGGCGTTATAACTTAGCCACATTTCGGGAATGAATACCACGAGAGCAAGGAAAAAAAAAAAAGAACTCTTATAGCCACTTGGTATGAATATGTATCACAATCATGCAAACTTTGAATACTTTGCTACAAAATTTTGTATCTGTCGCAATTTGAACTCATAATTTTCTTATAGACACTTAAATGGCAATATAGAAAACCACTCTCTGTTCGTTCTGAGGCAACCAGGTAGACTGATACTTCTGACATCAGCTGCATCCCTCGAAATAGATGTTGTTGTTAGTCAGAATACAGCTGTGGGAGGAGGACGCTAACCTCGTCTTCTTTTTCTTCGTGAAGCAGGCTTCATGCAGGTGGCTTCTGTGGGGGACAAAAAAATTCTGTGAAAAAGATAGACATTTTCTGAAAATTGTTTGCCGACAAGTGGATGAAAAATTGGACTCATCTGATATCTTTAGAAAAACATCCTTTGTTCATTCTGAGACAGATAGTCTGTCACACCCAATTCCAGCTGCAGCCCTCGAAATATTTGTTTTCATCAGGACACAGTTGTAGGAAGACACTAAACTTCGAAAACAAAGCTATTGTTAGTGGCAGATAGCCACCAAAGCTCGCCTTGAGCATGGAATTGAACGTTGCAATCATCTGCCAATTTCCAACTGCTGGCTGCCACCCACCCCATGGTGTGTGGGTGGTCACTGTGCAGATTGCCGGACACTGAGCCAAGCGGAACACATGCCACTGGTTGTGCCATCTAAGGCCCGCTGAAAGTTATGAGTACGCGTCACACGGTACCCTTTCCTCTCAAGCCCCTAGAGGAGGGGAGGAGTGCCCACGAGGTGAGGCAGTAGCAGTAGCAGGCATGAATGCGGTCAGGTGGGCGATAGACCAAGCCCCCCAAGGACATATGAGGCGACGTGATGCAGGATGTGGGGAAGGGATGAACACTGGCGCACTCGCGACCAGCTGAGCATCACAGAGTGTCGTAATGACTCTGCCATCACAGTACACAATGTGATCGCAAGTTAAACAAGAATATCCCTGTCCTACTAAATGCAAGTTATCTCGTTCTCCGAGGATAATTCTCCGATCCCCCATCCCGTTAAATGTTTCCCGATTTCTAACACCTGTTTCCGTTTTTTAAACAATTTCCATCAACAATGACGGTTAATATTTTGTCCACTGAACTGACAATTGAATTGTACAGCGAAAATTCGGAATTGCCGCCAGAATTCGAAATTCCTGCCAATAGGGTATTTGAGCGAGTGGGGCGGGGAGAGGATGGGAAACCCACATGCTGGCTGAAGAAAACACATTTATGTCAATCAGCGAGGTGAGTTTGGGGATGGGTGTGTTCGGGGAGGGGGCTAGTTAATTGATCAATTTAATTAATTTGCGTATCAATGTGGTATCAAATTTGTGCTCGTATCCCCATCTCCGTACTACTGAGATGAACATTTCATTCCAAACTCCGGAAACTTAAACAAGAAGAAGACATTATCATGTGGCACGAAAATTAAACAAACGCTCTATATGGCATTGAAACCCTAAAACTAGTGTGGAAAAGTGGTATAATCAAAATTATGAAAATGGAAAGAATGCTGATTAGAAGGATACTTGCCCCAAAGGGCAACAGAAACAGAAAGCAACAGACCATGACTTACAAGGAGATTTCTGAACATGTAGAGAACATAACACACGGAACACTCTAATACAATGAAGTTGAAATGACAACACGCATGGTTTACATAGACACTAAATGACCTCATATAAGTAAACACCAATGTAGCTGACTCATATAACAGGAATTTATTTCAGAAGAATTTCAGAAACTTCTCTTCGTGGATGAACAGGAAAGAAAAAGGAATCAGCCTTCTAACATGAAAGAACTCCTGAGGCATGGATCAGAAGATTTGAAATGAATAGGGCCAAACAGAATGAAGAATATTACAGCAGAAATTTAAATATTGCTTTAACATGCTCTGTAAAAGAAATATTCGAATAAATAGATAAATAAATAAAGTAATGCAAAACCAAAAATTCATAGCCAGCTCAGTCTATAACAAGTGTTGTGTACTACTTATTAATCCAAGTACAGTGACACTTTTTGTGAAAGGTCGCGCACTTCATTTTTCAGTTGCTTGCTAATATGGTTCTAGGGTGATAGTCATAGCAGTGGACAATCTCCATAACCCCCATCACTTGGTTGCCACTACAACATTCTACAGTTTGGAGATCCCTGCGACTGCTACAACACATGAACGCCACTGGACAAAAAGGGAAGGCTCCGGACCAGGGCTCGTTTACTTTATTTTTTGTATAACAGAAACATGATCCGTTCGTTTCACATTGATATGATCTCTGAAGACTGACTGGCCTGATTGCTACACATTCATGTTTTCAAAATTATTTGGTGGCACCTGAAGACGAAGCTTTAAACTTCGAAACTGTACTCATTAGCAACTGAAGCGGATTTTTGTTCTACAAACAAATGGTAGTAACTTGAAATGATGGGACCTACCATTAAACAAAAATGTAGTGTACTTCCTTAATTCTTTAGGGAGGACTATCTGCCAATAGCCAACTGGGAGGTCGATGAAACTTAAATAGCTCCCATTATGAAACCTCATTAGCATTTCTCCTGTAGGAACAGGCCTATCGCGCTCAATTTCAGTAGTTAGATTAAGTGTTCTAGCATCAAGGAGGAGTTTAAAAATCACCGTTTTGTTTCTTAGCTGTTACAGTTAGATCATTCAGTAATATCCCAACCAGTCATTCTATGGATTTCATGTGTCACAGCCTACATTCATACCTTTTCAGTACCCCAGGTTTGTCACTAAATGTTGGTCTATTCTTCACTAACACTGATGCTAGTTCTTTCACCATCTCATTTAAACAATTCGTTTCTGAACATTTGTCTTTAACCATACTTTCGGCTTCCAGTGACAATTCTTCCTCCTTCACATCAAATCCTTCATTCAACTGGGTACTCCAGCCTTTAAAATTTTCTATTTATCCTTGAGTTAAACTTCTTTTAATCCACAAATGCTGATTAATAACTCTGATCTCCATTCGTTCATTAGGCAAGTCTAACAATAGTTTGTGTGTCACTAACAAGTTCATATCCAATAAAATAGGGAATTCTAAACACTGCTAACATTGATTGTTGCGAAGTTATTCCAGAAATGCCAAATGTCAGTAGCATTTCTTCTTCTAAATTTTTCTTTTTGATTCCTGTCAGTCCCACTATAAGCACGTTAGCTACAGGAAAAGCAGAAGACTTCTATGCTGTGTATCAATTCTTGTGGATCTCGCAAGCTGCTTTAGGAATAGAGTCACTTGACTGTGTCAATCAAAAATTCTAATTCAATTTCATTCAGTACTCCTCTTACAGTAACGGTTGACACACCGTTTACTGGTTCTTCCTTTTCTAACAATACTCTTTCACTAAGACTTTGCTGTCCTCTATACTTCAAAAATGAATTTTTATATTCGCTTACTTTATTATGAGAACAATCGGGCATAGGAATAAGTTGACTGTTCTCCGTTATTTCCAGTATAAGGACAGATATGCAAAATTTTTCTAATCTATATCAAATCAGTGAAGAAACAGTCTAGATCGAGTTGGGTATTTTATTAAACTGACCGGTTTTGGCCTAGGCTTAGGCCATCTTCAGACAGCATTGTGAAAGATGGAAAACTTTCTAGTTACGCAAAGGCGCCAGTGACTTAAAATAAAGTCTTTTACATTTTAAAATCGAAGATCTGCTACTCATAAACTGAAGCAGATGTTGTGTATAACAGTTGATCTCAGCCGCTGAAACTGCTCCTATTGGCCGGGCAGCATTGCGATATATAGGTCTGGTGAGGGCATGTTTGTGCTATATGACGTCTACATCAGACAATGAGGAACGATTTACATAAACTACGTATTATTTGAAGATACAGTTTATCTAAAAGTGAATAATTATAAAAAGTAGAACCTACAGGACAGAACAGAACGTTAAAAATAGTGAGTAATGTAATAATTATTTGTCTCATTTCTTGTAGTACCACCTGGCGGAAATAATTTATTTAACTAGCACAAAATATCCATAGCATCGGCTATTCAGTGCATAGAGTGTGTATAGAATAACAAACGGATTAATGTAAAATAACTATGGTCTGTGATACTTATGCAGTAATAAAACTTTGTGTTAAATAATACGAAACTTATGGAACAATGGTGCACTCTTCTGGCCTGAAGTGGCTTTCAACGGACACTTTTGCTTTAAATGAAAGTCGGCCCTCGTCTTTAATAATCAATCTAGTATCAGTTTTGCTACGTGCTGTTCGTTCGACGGTTCTTCTTTACTGAGTTTTACCTTAAATAACGGTGAAGTTCAAGATCGACTCAAATCCCTGTGGGTAAATTCAGTATTAACAAGCCAAGTGGTACCGATCGTAATCTGCTAGCGCCACCACATACAGCAGTACACACGCGAATCAGTGCCTCTCTCTCGAGGCATCAAAAAGTCACTCAATTCTCCGAAAAATAACAGCAACAATCCTGTTACCTCTGAGACTGCTTTCAGTCAACTAGCAGGAAGACACGGTCAAAATTCGGATAACTTTCGACACAGTGAATTACGCCAACAACTACCACCAAACGAAGACTTGGCTACTTGAGTTTCTTCCACGTGAACCAATAATTTTTACCCACGAATTACCATTAGTCAATGAAGACCTCCCTTGCCAGTGCTAAGCCAGCGAAACCTACTCGAACAACGTCGGTTATAAATCGGTCGCGGGAGAAAAAAATCTCACTGCCACGCCAGTCAAAGGTAGTTGCTTATCAGAACCTCTTGTCCAACAGACTACAAATCAGACCTCAACCAAGAAGGACTATGATATGTACCGATTTTGACAAACTGACGCTTACGAAGCTCATACGTGGACTGCATATCCTTCTCAAAGAAAAATCGTTTCGGACCGTCATTGCAAAACAAACACGTGACACCACCTCGACTTTTGACAACTATTTCATTATTATCGTCGGCCATCGGCAACCTCGAGCGGTTGCTAGCTACTCCACAGTGTTGTTACATCTTTGGTTTCCGCAATGAACGAATGGCGTATCTAGAACATCATTACAACAAACATACGCGATGTATAACACACATATTGCCCGCCTCCATAGCTGAGTGGTCAGCGCAGCAGACTGCCATGTGAGGGGTACGGTTCGATTCCCCGCTGGGTCGCCTATTTTCTGCGTTAGAGGACTGGGTATTTTATTGTTTTCGTCATCATTTCCTCATCGACACTCACGTCACCGAAGTGGCGTCGACTCAAAAGAGATACACCAGGCGACCAGCATACCCGACGGGAGGCCCTAGCCACACGACATTTCACTTCAATACACACATTTTTACATACACCAACCTTATTCCCAGACCCATGTGCACTCGGTTGCCGAAAAAGGATAAAGGTGAACTTACACCATGCCCATGACACAGCACAATACATATGTGCGGGGGAATAGACGTACAACTGTTCAACTGACCAGCTAGATGTACCAAGTGGCTACCTACAGCGTCTCCTCAACGACCTTCAGTGAACGTTACTAGGTATGGGCCTTCACAGCAGTTGCCTGGTTCGTGAACCCTCCAGGCTGGAGTGCAATACTCTAGGTGATATCCTCTTCTAGAAAGCACAATGGAGCAATGCAAGTATGCATCTAACCTTGGGGGCCATTTCCACCTGTACATGTAAATTGTTCTTCCTTGGCACAATGGCATTACCAGCAGGGCAATGCTGCAGTGTCATATAACTCACAGTGTACGTGCATGGTTTCAATGGCATCAGGATCAGTCAAGGTCTGGAGAACAAGGATACTTGTCTGGTCACCAGACACCCCAGATTTAAATCCAACCAATAACCTGTGGGACTAGCTCAATCAGGCCATTCATGTCATTGATCCTCAGCCGAGAATCCTAATGCAGGTGGCCAAGTCGCTGGAGTCAAAAAAATGGCTCTGAGCACTATGGGACTTAACATCTAAGGTCATCAGTCCCCTAGAACTTAGAACTACTTAAACCTAACTAACCTAAGGACATCACATACATCCATGCCCGAGGCAGGATTCGAACCTGCGACCGTAGCGGTCGCGCGGTTCCAGACTGAAGCGCCTTTAACCGCTTGGCCACACCGGCCGGCTCGCTGAAGTCGGCAGGGCTCCATATCCCTGTTGGTACCTCCCAGAACCTCCACAGATTCTCCTCCTACACATTCGCGCAGCGGTCTGCACTGCAAAAGTTTGTTATTCAGGCTTTAGGAAGGTAGCCACATTAATGTGACTGGACAGTGCATGTAGCTGACTATATTGGGCTTTAATTTCAGTACCTCATTGCCTGATAATTGCTCACTCCAAATGAAACTATGATTGAGAGAAGGAGTGCAGCATGCTGAAAGCGTCCTTCGTTCAAAAACGTCTTGGGGATAGACAGATATCGAGAGGAGTTTTTTCAGCATTCCTACGCTGTCGTTCTTTGTCTCCCCTGGTAGCCAACCTGTCCAACCGTTTTATGCAAGATTTTGAACAAGCACATTCATGATACATTTATAATTTGGTCCCATGGTCTGCACAGTCTCCGCAAATTTCTTCAACATCTCAGCTGGATACAGAGAAAAAAAATGTGCTTTGTAGATCGAAAAATAATATTCCTTTTTAGACACCTAGTATGGCCTAAGAACGAAGACACACTCCGACAGATGTTGTACCGAAAGCCTATTCATACAGACCTGTAATTGCAGGCTACCAATTGTCACCATCCAGAACAGATACGGCCGTTCTGAAGACCTTGACTCAATTGTGATATTAAAATTGTTATTCCTTAGGTAACTGTGCGCAACCCTGGTCTGATGTAAGAGAGGGCCTGATGGCCCTAATTCGACTAGGTTAAACAAATAAATGAATAAGGAAATAAAATAAAATACATGTGGTGCAACGCACAATTAAGTCTCAAATTAAATATTGCCACATCTAAATGGTTCTAGGCTGCTTGTCAAAAGATACAATGACATCTCAATGTATAATATATTTGAAGGGTGCTGACATCAGAGTCTGAGATTATGTAATTTGTGGTTCATCGAATGAACAGTCATCAGCTGAACTCTTTACAAGTTTTTCATTAATGTTTGACCTTAGAAAGCATCATTTAAGGCAATTCAGCATGTTCTGCAGTAGGAAAATGTAACTGATGGTGCCAGTTAGCCGATAATGCTTTTTATTTCTAATGATTTGTACCTACAAAAGGTTATGTACAATCAATTTTTGAGAGGCTTTGTCTGAGCAGAACTATAGCGCTAAGGTTCTGAAAATATTTACTGATTGTATTTCCTGTGCTCAGTTGTACTTCAAATGCTCAGCTGCTACACAACAGCAAAATTTTAATCATGATGCGCTAAAATACAATTTCAAAAAAGCTCACAGCATAGCCACAGAAAAACGAACTGATGAAGCATCATTATAGGACAAGAAAAGGTGTTCTGACAAGATCGTTATTGTGATGTAACACTTAAACTCCATATCTTCGTAATACGCAAGGAGGTCTACATAACAGGATATTTTACATGTTAAACTATATTACCAAAAATAATGGTGGAAAATGAGCGAGAGGAAATATGCCAAAATATAATGACAGAACAAGACAGAGATGAAAGGTCTATATGTGGAAAATACAATCTTTACCACCAAAATACAAATTCTTTATCAAACCAAGTAACGATTCCGAGTGCAAAATATACACACAAACACAGTTTGCTTATCATAATACATAAGCACAATTACCAATCTCTGATTGTGGACAAAAATAACTCCGCACCAAAATAAAATTGTATTATTCTTAAAAATATGTAAGATTTCGAGTATAAACAGCTATGGCACTGCCACTGTAACTTATTTGATCTATAACATTTAAAAATACACAAATAGCTTGCATATTAGGACTATTGATTTAACCTACAGTGTAAGCCACACTTGTGAATCTTCGTAGTACCATCTTTGTACCATACTTTAGCAAGCACAAGGGACCTTAAATTAAATATTTCCGCCGGTAAATTGTCTGTATACACATGGACTGCTTATTTTCACTAATGAAATAAATTTTAGGTTAGTCGAAGAGCCCAATTAGATCTTCATACCACGCTTTAAATTCATCTACATACATGAAAACTGGCTCTATAGCATTGCAAAACACAATTGGGACCTGCTGCTGTTTAACCTTCAGCTTAAATTGCACTTGTCAACGAGAATAAAGAAAATAAGGAATGTTATGGCATTACATTCTTTAAAATACCTAAAAATTATTCTATAACATAGCAACACACACATAACCACTGCTGTTGATCCAACCAACAACATAAAGTGCACTTGTCGACCAGAACTATCAGAGTAAAGAAGTTTATTTTATTATGTTATTCACAACATATAATGCTTTCAAACAACAGTTTGAGCTAGTTCATGATTTATCCATACACATTTCCATACTTCGAATGAATTTAGCATAGCAATATGATCAAAATGCCTACCACCATCAATGATTTTTGTTGATAACTGAAATGGTGATTGTCTGTACCAGTAACAAAAACCTCTGGGAAGGTGGATCTGTTGAAATATGTTTTCCCAAATACCAAATTGAACAGTGGTAATATTCATTCGTATAGCTGACACCTCTGTTGCGGGGTGACGATGGTCGAATCCGGGACTGCAGTTGGCAGAGCTGAAACCAGGGTCCACCATGCTGATTCTCGTCGGGAGGCTGAGCAAGTTCAATAGCGTCAAGGGGCAGTGCAGAGTGGCACAGCAGTATTCGGAAGTATTCCTTTATTTAGCTAGTGTACAGAAGTGTAATGTCGGCGCACCGCACGCTGTTCCGCGAGTCCAGCCAGCTCAGCAACTCCTGGTATGACGATGCTGCTGCTGTTGTCATCAAGGCCGCTCACCTGGGAGTCGGCCACGCTCTGCCCGGTCGCCGCCCGCAGAGGCGTCACGTCTTGCGCCGTGTAGCTGCCTGTGATTGCGGAGACTGCTGCAGTCTGTGGTTCTCGCCGCCCTCAGCCACGTTTGTCCTGCTCTGTCCAACCATGGGACGAAGGTGGATGTACTGGTCACCCGTGGCCCTCGGGTCGCCGCTGCTTCCAGGACAGGGCTGGACCCGCGCCCTCCTGGATGCGGTGCTGCAGGTTGCCGTTAGCGGTGCTTTCCAGATGGCAACACCCGCCGCCGTCTCTGCTGCTGCCGCAACACTGCCGTGCCTCACACAGTGTGCGCCTCGTCCGGACCTGGTATGCCAGGTGGGAAGTGGACGTGGCTCGTATTGGACCCACTGCAGACCGCTGTCACTGCCCTCCTTCAGGCAGACCGTGCAATCTCCATGTACCCGGTTGCTGTTCCATCCCGCCCCGGTGTTGTGTCCCGGGAGGTGGAATACAGCTAGAACAAGTACACAGAAACAAAATACAGATTTACACAGAACATTTACAACATCGCCGACAGACTGGCCCCTGTAAGCGTAGACCAGCACTGGTCCGACCCGACTCTTGACTGACCTGGCACACACCTCAAGCTTAAAATGCCTGACTATTTATATTGTTTTTCCCCTTGCTTCTGACATAGTGTCAGAGAGAGACAGAAACTATGTTGTTGTTGTTGTTGTTGTTGTTGTGGTCTTCAGTCCTGAGACTGGTTTGATGCAGCTCTCCATGCTACTCTATCCTGTGCAAGCTTCTTCATCTCCCAGTACCTACTACAACCTACATCCTTCTGAATCTGCTTAGTGTATACATCTCTTGGTCTCCCTCTACGATTTTTACCCTCCACGCTGCCCTCCAATGCTAAATTTGTGATCCCTTGATGCCTCAAAACATGTCCTACCAACCGATCCCTTCTTCTAGTCAAGTTGTGCCACAAACTTCTCTTCTCCCCAATCCTATTCAATACATCCTCATTACTTACGTGATCTACCCACCTTATATTCAGCATTCTTCTGTAGCACCACATTACGAAAGCTTCTATTCTCTTCTTGTCCAAACTAGTTATCGTCAATGTTTCACTTCCATACATGGCTACACTCCATACAAATACTTTCACAAACGACTTCCTGACACTTAAATCTATACTCGACGTTAACAAATTTCTCTTCTTCAGAAACGCTTTCCTTGCCATTGCCAGTCTACATTTTATATCCTCTCTACTTCGACCATCATCAGTTATTTTACTCCCTAAATAGCAAAACTCCTTTACTAATTTAAGTGTCTCATTTCCTAATTTAATTCCCTCAGCATCACCCGATTTAATTTGACTACATTCCATTATCCTCGTTTTGCTTTTGTTGATGTTCATCTTATATCCTCCTTTCAAGACACTGTCCATTCCGTTCAACTGCTCTTCCAAGTCCTTTGCTGTCTCTGACAGAATTACAATGTCATCGGCGAACCTCAAAGTCTTTACTTCTTCTCCATGAATTTTAATACCTACACCAAATTTTTCTTTTGTTTCCTTTACTGCTTGCTCAATATACAGATTGAATAACATCGGGGAGAAGCTACAACTCTGTCTCACTCCTTTCCCAACCACTGCTTCCCTTTCATGCCCCTCGACTCTTATAACTGCCACCTGGTTTCTGTACAAATTGTAAATAGTCTTTCGTTCCCTGTATTTTACCCCTGCCACCTTCAGAATTTGAAAGAGAGTATTCCAGTTAACATTGTCAAAAGCTTTCTCTAAGTCTACAAATGCTAGAAACGTAGTTTTGCCTTTTCTTAATCTTTCTTCTAAGATAAGTCATAAGGTTAGTATTGCCTCACGTGTTCCAACATTTCTACGGAATCCAAACTGATCTTCCCCGAGGTCCGCTTCTACCAGTTTTTCCATTCGTCTGTAAAGAATTCGCGTTAGTATTTTCCAGCTGTGACTTATTAAACTGATAGTTCGGTAATTTTCACATCTGTCAACACCTGCTTTTTTTGGGATTGGAATTATTATATTCTTCTTGAAGTCTGAGGGTATTTCGCCTGCCTCATACATCTTGCTCACCACATGGTAGAGTTATAGAGTTTTGTCATGACTGGCTCTCCCAAGGCCATCAGTAGTTCTAATGGAATGTTGTCTAGTATGGCAGGGGTAAATTCCCATATGTCAGTCACTTATACATTGCCACTCCCGTGCCTCACCTCATACATCGCAATAGCTTAAAGCAACGCTGCAGTTCCTGCCTCACGTTGCCCCACTACAAACAAATCGTACGTGCAAATCGCCGCTGCAGCTCTGCGCCATGTTTACCCTGCCTGGCCTACTGGCTGCCGACCATAACCACACACCGTTAGCGGCCCCAGATTTCTTTCGCCCAGCCACGCCTTTACTGAATTTTAACAAAATTCCCCTTTCCTACGACTAAGACTAGTACCAGCGCAGCAAAGGGTTGGTATGCTTTCAAAATCAGTCAACAGAATAGTCGCCCCCAGCTAAGGATATTGCTTTCACCTTCCACAACAAAACATTTGTCACTTTCTACTGATAGTGGCAAGCAGGCAAGGCAGTGATGACTGGCACAAACAAACGGGCTTTTAGAACTGAAGCAGTATCTCAAAACCGGAAGTTGACAGTGTGTATGCCAATACTTATTAGTGACTGTCAACTTCTAGATATTAAAACTGTATTGTAACATTATTAGCAGTAACTATGTGTGTGCAGGTTGTCAGCTACCGATGGGGGGAAGGGGAATCTTAGCTATGGGGGAGGGGGTGGGGAGGGGGGGGGGGTGCGGTGTCAGTTGCATAGGTTGCCCACAATGTAAAAGCGAAGCTGTAACAAGTTGGCACATTTTACGACGAAACTGTTTTGTTTTATGTTATAACAAAATTTTAACTAGTTGCTCCATGTTAGAGTGACAATGTAGCAAGATGCCTAGTGAGTGTTAGGTACTGGGTCATAAATAGTATTGTCACCAGAAGCTGATAGTGTGTATCTACAGCAGGTGTCAGTTACTGAGGGTGTCAGCTACTGGGGAGGGCGGTGTCAGTTATTTGCGATGTCAGGTACTGGGAGAATTGGCTGCTGGGGGTGTCAATACTGGAAGTTTCAGCTACTTGAGCTGTCAACTGCTTGGCGATGTCAGCTGCTGGGTATGTCACTACTCGGTGTGTCAACTACTGGGAGTGTCAATACTGGGACTGTGAGGTGCTGGGTTTGTCAGCTATTCGGTGTGTCAGGTATTGAATGTGTCAGCTACTGTAAGTGACAATACTGGGAGTGCAGCTACTGGACCTTGAAGAGTGGTGTAGTGTATTTATCTCAACTCAAAGAAATACGACATGCTTGGAGATTGCATCAGTGCACATGCACAGATGTCAGCAGATCTAATCACGATGTTCACTGAGCAAGTTAAGACCTGTTTGAACAAGTTGCAACTTGTTACAACACTTGCCCATGTTATACTGAAACCGTAAAAAGCCTCAGATTGAAAGGAATTTTTTTAACTTTCTCACCATTCGTCATTTTCGAATTTCTCACCAGCACCATCCTGCATTTTTAGATTTCTCGCAAGCGCCGTCTCAAGGAAAGCATGTGTTTGAGATCATTGCCTGGGCTCCTGGCATATAGGCATCCCTCACTAACAATTGCACTCTCCAAGGTCATTGAAGTGAAAAGCGCACCAGAATCGTTATAGATATATTACTTACAATTACGTGTACTGGTCTTTCGATGGAACACAGAGAAACGAAAATTGTGGCCCACATTTTGAAGATTTTGAACTCCATGAAGAGGAATTTAGTGTAAATACTACTCTTTGAGTAGCTTTCCAATCGGGACAGTAAATATTCTGTTGGATACTGCTTGGAATCCTGGAACTTCATGTTGGGCATAACCACCTTCGTTCTGCGATTTCATCGAAGGAAGATAACTGATCTGAAATAAGAGGACCTACTACTACAGTAACGCTTATAGTAACGCACACACTTAAAGCAGAAGCAGATTTGTTCAAATTACACACTCCGCAGTGACATTCGAGTATACCAAGAATTTGCCAGCAGATACTTAAACAGGAAAGCTCCATGTGCTCCCACCAGCATGTATCTACAAATGGCAAGAAGCATCTGTGCCGGAATATTATGTCAGAATTTACTGACATCCGCCAGATTACCCGAAATTTCGTGAAACGAGGAATCTTCAGCTTGAATGAAAAGTACATCCATGGAAAGTGGAGGTATCTATAGGCTTAAAATGTGCGTAGTTTCACGTGAAAATGCCGTACCAGCCTGCCATATGTTATTGAGTCCTTGGTGTTGCAGTGTCCTCGATAATCGACTGCATCAGACCAACAGTCGACAACAGCAGAGATGCTGCACACCCAAGCAGCCTCAAGGCGAGTCTATGAGGAACAAGCTGTAGGCTGAGCCTCCCATAGTTACGAGACGCCGCCATCGTCACATCACGCTCTTCAGACACCGCCGCATAGAAGAAGATCTGTTCTGTTCTGTTCTTTCTACGAGTTGTCTCTACAGTTCCGTCTCGAGTGCAGTCAAGAGTCTAAGTTCTATTTACGCTTCCAGAGGAAAATGTCGTCATATCGAAGCTCAGTCTAGCCTACTTCAGACTTAAATGTGGAATGTGTTGAGTGCTATCAACGGACACGTATTTGCCGTAGTTGCAGTAAACATTCAGAGATCATTATCTGCAGAAGCGTAGTTTGATGCAATTCCGTGTCTACGGCTGCCTCTTCTGTATTTGAGCAGCAATGTCAATTAACTGCTGACAGTTCCTTTGCTAATTTATTTTCGTTTGTAATGATTTCGTACTGGCTTGGTTGGTTGGTTGAAACTTCGCTGTTCTATAGCTCTTTAAAGCCGCGAGAGAAACCAAATACACTACTGGCCATTAAAATTGCTACACCATGAAGAAATGCAGATCATAAATGGGTATTCATTGGAGAAATTTATTATACTAGAACTGACATGTTATTACATTTTCACGCAATTTGGGTGCATAGATCCTGAGAAATCAGTACCCACAACAACCACCTCTGGCCGTAATAACGCCCTTGATACGCCTGGGCATTGAGTCAAACAGAGCTTGGATGGCGTGTACAGCTTCAACACAATACATCAGGAGTAGTGACTGCCGTACTGTGACGAGCCAGTTGCTCGGCCACCATTGACCAGACATTTTCAGTTGGTGAGAGATCTGGAGAATGTGCTGGCCAGGGCAGCAGTCGAACATTTTCTGTATTCAGAAAGGCCCATACAGGAACTGCAACATGCGGTCGTGCATTATCCTACTGAAATGTAGAGTTCCGCAGTGATCGAATGAAGGTTAGAGCCACGGGTCGTAACACATCTGAAATGTAACGTCCAATGTTCAAAGTGACGTCAATGCGAACAAGAGGTGACCGAGATGTGTAACCAATGGCACTCCATACCATCACGCCGCGTGATACGCCTGTATGGCGATGACAAATACACGCTTCCAATGTGTGTTCACCGCGATGTCGTCAAACACGGATGTGACCATCATGATGCTGTAAACAGAACGTGGATTCATCCGAAAAAATGACGTTTAGCCGTTCGTGCAGCGAGGTTCGTCGTTGAGTACACCATCGCAGGCGCTCCGAGCTGATAGTTCGTGGTGCTGCAAACGTCGTCGAATTGTTCTTGCACATGGTTGTTGTCTTGCAAATGTCCCCATCTGTTGACTCAGGGATCGAGACGTGGCTGCACGATCCGTTACAGCCATGCGGATAAGATGCCTTTCATCTCGACTGCTAGTGATACGAGGCCGTTGGGATCCAGCACGGCGTTCCGTATTACCCTCCTGAACGCACCGATTCCGTATTCTGCTTGCAGTCATTGGATCTCGACCAACGCGAGCAGCAATGTCGCCATACGATAAACCGCTATCGCGATAGGCTACAATCCGACCTTTACCAAAGTCGGAAACGTGATGGTACGCATTCCTCCTCCTTACACGAGGCACCACAACAACGTTTCACCAGGCAACGCCGGTCAACTGCTGTTTGTGTATGAGAAATCGGTTGGAAAATTTCCTCATGTCAGCACATTGTAGGTGTCGCCACCGGCGCCAAACTTGTGTGAATGCTCTGAAAAGCTAATCATTTGCATATCACAGCATCTTCTTCCTGTCGGTTAAATTTCGTGTCTGTAGCACGCAATCTTCTTGGTGTAGCAATTGTAATGGCCAGTAGTGTATATCTGTCTGCGATAATACAACATGAATTTGGCTCTGTTTTATAATCTTTAAAAAAATATGCAAACTGATGAAAACCTGAATTTTACTTTAATTTCCTTAATGAAACAAAGTGGTTCCAGTGTGTTAATGATCTGCCTAATAGTGCTGTACATGAAACGGTTCCTGTGCATTGATAATTTTCGTAATAAACTGACTCTGAAATGAAAATACCTTACGTCGTAATGTAATTGCTTGTAAACGTGGTGCTTGCTGCTCTCCATGCGACGAGACTGCAGTTGCTGAGAGCTTAGTGCAACGCTCCAGACAACAAGTAAACTATTTTTTGCACATCACTGAATGAGACTCTCCTTTAAATAAAAAATGATTTGGCTCGAGGATGTGGACAATGCTCTTAGGACTCTATTTATTTATCTGATACATTATTACGTGTATGCGGTTAATGTTACAACACTCATTAACATTGATAAAGGGCAACATTGATACCAAATTCTTACCCTCACAAATATTAGACAAATAATTATTAAACGTGAAAAATACCTTACAGTCAAAATTACTCAATCTTTAATGAAATATCTAAACTTCCCTGATACGGATGTCTCATTCAACAATGATTCTAACTACTCGCGACGGCGGTGCCAATAAGTGAAAATACTACCTTCATCCCTCTTCACACTCTCTTCATTCTAAATCACTAGGCAACTCCTTCTCATCCGTTTGACGATATTCAAATACAAATCATTTTACTTAAACACAGATGAACTTAACTCTACGACTGCATTGCCACGAATCCTCTACTCAGCGCCTTTTCCCGACTCCTCTGACGATAGAGCTCCTGCACTCATCGCTGCCAAGCAGCGATGACAAAAACAAGCACATCTCACAGCGACACAGCTACTCTGACCAATGACTGCGAATGGGTAGGTAGGTGGGTAGTGTTTAACGTCCCGTCGACAACGAGGTCATTAGAGACGGAGCGCAAGCTCGGGTTAGGGAAGGATTTGGAAGGATATCGGCCGTGCCCTTTCAAAGGAACCATCCCGGCATTTGCCTGAAACGATTTAGGGAAATCACGGAAAACCTAAATCAGGATGGCTGGAGACGGGATTGAACCGTCGTCCTCCCGAATGCGAGTCCAGTGTGCTAACCACTGCGCCACCTCGCTCGGTGACTGCGAATGAGTAATAAGCGATTTAAATTGTCACTTAGCGTTTGACAGACCCAAAATATGTACAAATTCCAGAAATGCAAATAACAAACTCCCAATAGGCCTGTTTCACTGGGTAATTATTTCCATGCGTTTTGATACAGCCGCATCAGTGGAAAGCTAAAGATAAGTGTATTTTCTTGCACCAGTCAAGTGCATTATTGTAAGACTATTCATTTAAATGACTGTTTTGTTTATTCACTTGTATGAGTTTTCCAAGCAGGTATTGTTGCAAGGTTACCGTTATTTTGGTTATTTAATTATTTAACAAATCTCAGTCGCTTCAGACCCTCTTAATATAGAAGTACAATGGTTGAGCCCCAGTTATACTGTCGCACAATTCGTCATGAATAAGCTATCAAATTAAGGGGATGGGGTGAAGTTGGGGGGGGGGGGGGGGGGAAGACGGAGGGATTGGTATATAATGCAGCCTGCAGCCATCTAAGGAAGCCGCCAAGTATTAGGTCCTGCCCTGGATGCTGTTTCGGATATATGAGGTGCATTCAAGTTCTAAGGCCACCGATTTTTTTTCTAATTAACTACTCACCCGAAATCGATGAAACTGGCGTTACTTCTCGACGTAATCGCCCTGCAGACGTACACATTTTTCACAACGCTGACGCCATGATTCCATGGCAGCGCGCGAAGGCTTCTTTAGGAGTCTGTTTTGACCACTGGAAAATCGCTGAGGCAATAGCAGCACGGCTGGTGAATGTGCGGCCACGGAGAGTGTCTTTCATTGTTGGAAAAAGCCAAAAGTCACTAGGAGCCAGATCAGGTGAGTAGGGAGCATGAATAATCACTTCAAAGTTGTTATCACGAAGAAACTGTTGCGTAACGTTAGCTCGATGTGCGGGTGCGTTGTCTTGGTGAAACAGCACACGCACAGCAATTCCCGGACGTTTTTATGCAGTGCAGGAAGGAATTTGTTCTTCAAAACATTTTCGTAGGATGCACCTGTTACCGTAGTGCCCTTTGGAACGCAATGAGTAAGGATTACGCCCTCGCTGTCCCAGAACATGGACACCATCATTTTTTCAGCACTGGCGGTTACCCGAAATTTTTTTGATGGCGGTGAATCTGTGTGCTTCCATTGAGCTGACTGGCGCTTTGTTTCTGGATTGAAAAATGGCATCCACGTCTCATCCATTGTCACAACCGACGAAAAGAAATTCCCATTCATGCTGTCGTTGCGCATCAACATTGCTTGGCAACATGCCACACGGGCAGCCATGTGGTCGTCCGTCAGCATTCGTGGCACCCACCTGGATGACACTTTTCGCATTTTCAGGTCGTCATGCAGGATTGTGTCCACAGAACCCACAGAAATTCCAACTCTGGAGGCGATGTGTTCAACAGTCATTCGGCGATCCCCCAAAACAGTTCTCTCCACTTTCTCGATCATGTCGTCAGACCGGCTTGTGCGAGCCCGAGGTTGTTTTGGTTTGTTGTCACACGATGTTCTGCCTTCATTAAACTGTCGCACCCACGAACGCACTTTCGACACATCCATAACTCCATCACCACATGTCTCCTTCAACTGTCGATGAATTTCAATTGGTTTCACACCACGCAAATACAGAAAACGAATGATTGCACGCTGTTCAAGTAAGGAAAACGTCACCATTTTAAGTATTTAAAACAGTTCTCATTCTCGCCGCTGGCGGTAAAATTCCATCTGCCGTACGGTGCTGCCATCTCTGGGACGTATTGACAATGAACGCGGCCTCATTTTAAAACAATGCGCATGTTTCTGTCTCTTTCCAGTCCGGAGAAAAAAAATTGGAGGCCTTAGAACTTGAATGCACCTTGTAGCAGGCAGATCATCGAGTTTACCTGACATCTACCTTTTCCTGATCTTATCCCGTGTTTGCATGGGGTCGGCGAGATAATCTACGTTTGGCAACGTCAGTGGTACAAGCTGGCCAGACGCACTTCCTGTCGCCACCCAATCTCCTCTGACAAAGAGAAGTGACATGTGTTCCCCACCTGTCTGTGATTAGTGTTATCCCAAGCGAAAGTGTGGGACCTTGTATGTAGTTTTTGTGAATCATGTAATTGATGAAGGATGTGGGTAAAGTAGCTGCCTGGAATTCACCCAGTTGGATGTGGGAAATCGGCTTTCGTCGTTAACACACTGGAAGCATTTGATTCTGTGTCAGTGCACCTTCCCAAGTACCGGAACCGACATCCTAACGCGGCCAGGTAAAGCATTTACCTCACGCAATTCTACTAAGCATTAGCTCAGTGGAAACAGTGGTACTAGATAGTAGTTAAGGGGACATTGTACGTGAAATTCGTTGAAATTTTACATTTTCTGTTTTCTACTCCATAATGTACTTTGCACTTTCCTGAACATTTTGGTATATAATACATTAAAATCAGGCAATTGTGAGATAATATTTTAAATGTTGACGTCTGACTGTCAAATTTCGCGGCTACGCATATACTGCCACAGTTTAGCAGTCATCTCTTGAGAACTATACATTCTAGAAGGCTGTGAATTGCTTTGTTTTGTCCCTACTGTTACGTCTCAGAAGTTGGCATTACGAATAAACAAATCAGCCCTTTGTTTCTGTACTAGTTTTCATTGAAAGTAGTGTGATTGCCGGCTATTTTTGTAGTAAGCTAACTTATATTGCTTTTTATACGTAATTAAAATGACTAACCGTAAAAGTAACTTCAAGAAATGCAAATTTGCTGGTAACAGATATGTGAGACCAGTATTTTCTTCTGAAGTAGTTGAAAACACATGTGCTAACAGTGAAGGAAACCATTATAATGTTTCTGAAGTGACCAAACCCTCTAGAAAAGAAAAGTAACTTCAGAACGGGTGGCAGCGGTAAAAGTAATGATATTATGGACAACGTCATTATTGATCTGCAAATCCTTGCACAAATTCTTTCCCAAAACTGTCTCTTGGTGTCTTTGTGTTGGTGAAGTTATACTTTATGAGGATATTGGAGCTAGAATAGATGTTGTGTCTAAATTAATTATTAAATGTCAGAAGCGCAAAAACGAAAAAGCATGGTGTTTGTAAATCTCTATTGCTTCTCTATACATGGGCGCATGATAATGGGATGGAGACGAAACGTTAGGTGGAAATTTTATACGACCACGGCCTCTCAGCCCGGAAGTTTCAACTGAATACAGCACCGGCCGTGAAAGCCTACATTGTATGAATATGAGACTGTTCTATGGCCTCATATGCATTGGTAAATGTGCAACAGCTGGTAATGTTCTCTGCACTGTGTTGAATTTACCAAAAAAACGTTCTAGGCATTCGAAATATGTAACAGCAAATGGGGACTCTATAAATGCTGTGGCTGAAGATTCAATGGTTGCTGCTACATCAGAAGCTCTTGAACAAAAGGAAGGTGTCAATTGCTGTGGATGGATGCTGGAAAAAGCGTGAGTTTAGTTCTGAAACTAGTTTTATACATGCAATAAATATTGACACTAGAAAAGTTTTGGATTTTGAAGTTCTCATTAAGTACTGCCAAGGTTGTACAGTGAACCAGAAGAACAGATTGCTTCATAAGCAGCAGTGTATATAAAATTATGATGGCACAAGTGGAGGAATGGAGGTAAAAGGAGCAGGTAAATCCTGCGCTGCTAAAGAAGTGTTTACATGGGAATACCCAGAATGTGAATGAGTTCTTCAGTACTGTTGTGTAGTGCCGTGTGCCTAAAAATGTATTTGTTGGCCTTATGACTCTAAAATTAGCGGTGTCTGATGCTGTAATAGCTTTTAATGGTGAGAACTATGAAAAACCTAAGGTTCTGGAGAAGTAAGAGGTAAGATTTTGACAGAACACAGCTAAAGGATTGCGGGAACTGGATGAGCTTCGTGCACGTGATGCAGAGTTAACTGCTCGGCAAATGACAAAAGAAGCAAGAAAGAAAAAGAGGAGGCAAGCACTGAGCTGTTGTGACACTGACGAAGACACAGACTGTGGGCTAGGGCAATTCTAATCCATAAAAGACACAGACATGTAAGTATGTAAAGAATTTGTAATAAAAAAGGTTTTATACCTCAATACCTCTGAACTACAATTTTTGCAATAAATGGCTCATTTTATAAAAATTTTAACAGCATGTCAAGTATGAGATTCAACACATATGGAACTAGAATAATTACAATATCCTGAGTTGAGTTGTTTTTAATTTCATTTATTCACAAAATCCTGTAAAAAAATTGAGTGTTTGAAAAAAAAGATAAAGTGCCCCACAATCCAATTTTAGTAATAATTCTAGTTCTGTGTATTTATAAAGGTGCATTCAATAATTATGGAAAATTGTAAGTTGGGGTCATAAAAAGTGTCCAAGATAATGGGTCACAAATTTCGATAATTTAACATTGGCGGCATTGGACATGCAATGTCCCCTTAATGGAATAGTCAATTCTCTCCACCAGTGGCGATGTATTACTTCCAGGATGGGGTGATAAGCAGTGGGTAGCAAGTGAGTAGTTAGTGTGGTGTCATCGCCAGACACCACACTTGCTAGGTGGTAGCCTTTAAATCGGCCGCCGTCCGCTAGTATACATCGGACCCGCGTGTCGCCACTATCAGTGATTGCAGACCGAGCGCCGCCACACGGCAGGTCTAGAGAGACGTCCTAGCACTCGCCCAGTTGTATAGCCGACTTTGCTAGCGATGGTTCACTGACAAATTACGCTCTCATTTGCCGAGACGGTAGTTAACATAGCCTTCAGCTACGTCATTTGCTACGACCTAGCAAGGCGCCATTATGAATTGCTATTAATCTTGTGATGCATGTACCGTCAGACCGATGTTCACCAATTATGGATTAAAGTTAAGTATTCCAGAAGCCACGTACCTTTTTTACTAGTCTCACCTCCTTTAACTGTTCCAGACCTCACGCCAGCCTGCGTGAGCTTAAACGCGTGCCTTTCGGCTTCACCTCCTAGTGGCTTGGCTGTCTTGCCAAGTCACAACAAATGACGACGAGGATTTTGCGAATTGATACAGCCTAATTTACTTGTGTCATGGCTTCGCCACAATCTCCAGATGAACTGTCCGAATTTTATCGCTTGCAGAATCAGCAGACGCAGGCCTTGCTGGATGCCCTTGGACAGCTCGTCCAGGGTCAACATGCAATGCAACACGATGCAGCGGCCGCCGCTCCACCACCGCTACCGCCGCCACAACACGCAGTTGCACCACCTTTTCGTCGTTTTTGATGTGGCACTGGAAAGCTGGACAGAGTGGTCCTGCCAATTGGATTCCATCTCGCCGCCTACAGAATTCAAGGTAATGAGCGGCAGCCTTTTTTGTTAGCATCCGTAGGCGTCCAGATATACTGTGTGATAGTGAAATTATTTCCCCGACGCGACGTAGCAACTCTGTCGTACGAAGAAATTTTGTCTGCATTGGATGCATATTTCAAAGAATCAATGTAGTTGCCAAACGGTATACCTTCTTTCGTACAAAACGTACAGCCGGTACAGCCGGTCAGACTAATCGGGAGTGGATTGCAACCTTGCAAGGCCTGACTAGGGATTGTGCTTTTGAGTGTGAATGTGTACTCCTTTATTCAGATACTGTGGTACGTGATGCAATTGCACAGAATCTTTCTGATGTTCGTATACGGGAACAGATTTTGAAACTAGTCAATCCCACCCTTCAACAAGTGATAGACATATTGGATCGGCAGGACACACTTGACTTTGCTCAGGAATCATTTGAAACTTCACTAGCCGTGTGTCACATTAACTGGCCTGCCGGGCGAGCTGCACGGAACAGTAAACAGCCCTCGAGCCCGTCCACGCAGCAGCCGCCTGGCTCTCCACCACGTGTGCCGCGCAAGCAAGCAAATGCAGTGCTACAATCATGCCCGCGGTGTGCTACTAGACATTTGCGTGAGGATTGCCTGTCACGCCAAGCTATTTGCTTTTTCTGTAATAAAAAAGGACATGTTGAAAGTGTTTGTCATAAAAAGATCAGGTCGGACACTCACAATCATTCCAGGCCCTTTGCTTCGCGCCAGAATCGAACCAAGAATACTCAGGCTCGTGAACCTTCGCCCATGGAAATTCATGTAGTTCATTCCACTCCGCCTAGTGCTACTCTCTCTCACAGTGACTGTGTGCGTCCCACAACTAGTGTGCGTCGACATCGACGGAAATCCCGTCAAGTCGCAAGTGATTCTGTACCAGTGTCAGTTCACGTTGCAAGAGACAGTCGCTCTTATCGTCAACAGGACAATAAACTTTTTATAGACTTGGACATTCATGGCAAAGTGATACCATTCCAGCTCGATACCGGAGCTGCAGTTTCACTGATCAATCAAGACACGTACAAACAGCTGGGCACACCTCCGTTGCGTGCCGCAAATGTTAAGCTAACTACATATTCAGGTCACGGGCTCGCTGTGTTAGGACAGTGCAGCCTTCTTGCAACATACAAGGGACAAACAAAACTTGTGTCATTGTACGTCCTTCGTTCTTCTTCTGCAGTGAACTTATTTGGTTTACATTTATTTCAGTTGTTTAACTTGTCTATAGTCAATCAGGTCCTATCAGTGAACCAGACTGTGCCTTCAGACAGTGTTTCTCGTCTATGTGAAGGGTTTGCAGACATTTTTGCACCGGGCCTTGGTTGCGCTAAGAACTATGAAGCACACTTGGAACCGAAATTTTTCAGAGCGCGCAATGTTCCCCACGCATTGCGTGATGAGGTCGCAAGAACATTATACGATTTGGAATCCCAAGGTGTAATTGAACGTGTGCAGGCTTCTCTCTGGGCATCACCCTTAGTAATTTTGCCAAAACCTTCTGGAAAATTGAGACTTTGTGTGGACTTCAAGGCAACAGTGAATCCACAACTACTGATTGCAACTTTTCCTTTACCTCGCCCGGAAGATCTTTTTGACAAACTGTGCCCGGGTAAATATTTTTCGAAGCTGGACCTAGCAGATGCGTACTAGCATATACCAGTGGACGAAGAATCCCAGCGCGTTTTGGTGGTTAACACGCATCTTGGTTTGTATCGATTCAAACGACTGCCATTCGGTTGTGCATCTGCCCCTGCATTGTTTCAGCAATATCTACAAACTGTTTGTGCGTCGGTCCCTACTGCAGCAAACTATCTGGACGATATTGTGATCTCCGGAAAGACGGAAGAAGAACATTTAGCCAATCTCAGAACATTATTTCAGGTATTTCGACAAAATGGTCTTCGCTTGCGGAAGGACAAATGTGTGTTTTTTGCTTGTGACTTACCATATCTGGGACATGTCCTCAGTGCCCAAGGAATACATCCCAGTCCAGAGCACCTCCGTGCCATCCAAGACTTGCCTTCGCCGCAGAATTTGAAACAGCTACAGAGTGTGCTGGGAAAAATAAACTATTACCATAAATATGTGCGCCACGCCTCTTCCATTTCAGCTCCGCTTCATCGCTTACGCCGTAAAGGTGTTCCGTTCGTCTGAACGACGGAATGCGAACGCGCCTTTCGCCAGTTGAAATCGGCGTTGCTTTCCAGTACTTGCCTTACGCCATTCGAGCCCCAGAAACCCCTTTTGTTGATGGTGGATGCATCGGATTTCGGGATCGGTGCTGTGCTTGCGCACAAACATGGTTCGCACGATCGCCCTATTGCCTTTGCGTCCAAATTGCTCTCGTCTGCGCAACGAAATTATTCAGAGATCGAGAAAGAAGCCTTAGCTCTCGTATTTGGTGTTACTAAGTTTCATGATTTCTTGTATGGTCGTCACTTTACCATCATCACAGACCACAAACCTTTGACATCGCTTTTTCATCCGAACAAGCCTGTACCTCCACGTACAGCGCAGAAATTCATTCGCTGGTCTATTTTCCTCTCGCAGTACCGCTACGATATCTTGTATAGGTCCACTGCTAAGCACGGAAATGCTGGTGCGTTGTCCCGTTTGCCTGTTGCTGAGGATAGAGCATTCGATTCTTCTGAACTTGCTTGCATGTTGTAACACCTCCGTTTTATGTATCCCGCTCGATCGGGATCTGAATAGCAGCCCAAGTAAATATTAATTAATGTGACCGTGTACCTAATGGGGCTGGCAATCGGATTTGACTGCTACGAAGTTGTTACATTCCATTTTGTCCTTCTCAAATGCTGTAATCATGAAATGTCTGGTGACAAGAAGATCGCCAACACAGCTTCATTACTCAAGAACCTACAGTCATCTCTAAAACACAAGAAAATGGAGACAGCCACTGCCTTCGTCATACATATTTAATAACGGCTAATCTCAGCACAGGCTTCCTCGCTATTCATTATTGTCACACGCAAATTCAATCACTGCAATCCAACACTGCAATCCAAATGATGCCGGCGCGGTAGACGCGAAACCACAAATATCGGCACAGAAATATCACTGCTCACTCTCGCAATTACACTCTTTCACTTTCCCCGTATTATCCTAACACGAAGGGGTTAAACCGCGGCGATGGCCACTCACTTTGTCGGTAAAGCCTTGCATTACAGCAACAGGCCTCCACACGGCTCGGCCCGCAACCTGGGAACTCTGACTCAACTCTACACTCGCTCTCGCAACACGACACACCATCGATTGTTTGCCCTATCGACCTGTGCCGAGTGCAAACTTATAGTAAGCGCCTACGGACCCCTTACATCCCCGCCCTCGAAAACTTCTTTGGAGCCACAGGCGTAAAAGAATCGGCAAGGGAATTAAACATTGCTACATTTGAACAAAACACACAGTGTAAATAATTAAAGAAATTACAATTCACCAAAAAATCCCTCGATTCCGGTAGTGGGCTGCCTCCACAATAATATTGTACAAAAGGTTATTACATCTCACAAACAAGGCATTGTCCAAATTACAATTTTTTATCAAGCAGCAATAACCCTCTATAGTCCATATTGAATGTCACACACGACATACAATCAAAAATTATTACATTAACACATGACATATGAATTATTACATCACAAATTAGTTGCTACAGGTTTTACACTCATTCTCATGTAATCGTCGATATGAAATATGAAGTTCTAGTTATAATACATCAGAAAATACAGTGCAAATAAACATTCCCCTTTTTCAAATGTCCGTTCAACAACTAAATGTCCTAAATATATCTTGACAGGACCTCACCTGGAGTGTCATTCAGTTTTCCGGTCCCTCCACCTCTTCCTCTATAATCAGACGAATGATTAAAATTATTCCTTGGGTCATTACTTCCCTCTCGGTTTTGATCATTAGCTTGATTGTGTTCCTGTGATCGAACAGATTCCAACTGTTCCAGTATCTCCATCAAGGCCTCCCTATCTTTAATTAGGATCCCGGATACAGTTTCTTGCATTCTCCGGCTCATTCTTCTTTTTATCGCTGATATCATTATGTCATCACTCAGGGGTTGTTCCAAGGTCTCGTTCAATTCCCACAAATGTTCAGCAAACTCTCTCAACGTTCCTCTCCATGTACTAAGTGAATTGCGGTGGAGTAGGTCCTCAGTTGCTGCACACTGATGACTTTTGGACCAGTATTTCTTCAAGAATTCCTCTTCAAACTGATCATAACTAGTAGTCCCTTCCTTCTTCCTGACTCCCCAAGTGAGGGCCTCACCTTCCATTGCAACCCTCTGGTTATCTTCTTCTCGTTGCACGACTATAGCATTTTTCAGATGGACAGGCAATTGGTTTTGCCTATCTCCTATCCCCTTAACCGCATCGTTGCATTGTTTCTGCATCAGCGTCACCTCGGTGATCCTTTCTCCCAATTCGGCTTTAGTTTCTTCAACATCGTCTTCTATCTTCTTTGTTAACTTTCCTTCCATCTTCTCCACGTCTCCCTGGACCTGGTCTATATTCTTCTGTAGCTTACTCTCTCTCTCGTCGACGTTCATCTTAAGTCGTTCTGGTAACTCCTGCATTTCCTTCTTCAGATTACATTTCATTTTCATGTACGATGTGTTGATCTCTTGTACACCTTTCTCTAATGATGCGTTAATTTCTTGTAAACCTTTCTTAAATGATTCTCTAGTTTTTTGGAAATCTTCCTTTAATGATTCTCTGAATTCTTGTAAACCTTCCTTTAATGATTTTTGTAAATCCTCCTTTATTTATTTGTGGAATTTTTCTTCCATTTCTCTAGTTTCTTTTAGCAACTCTGCTAACATCGACCATATATCTGCATCCTCTGAAACTGGCTTATCTCTCGTCATTTGTCCCGGTGTCTTGGGATAACTAGTTGAATATGCTAATGGGCTTTCTAATGACACTCCATAATCACCGATTCCCGAATCATCTCTGTCTTCCTGTCCTATCCCTTTCCTTTCAACTACTGCCTCACAAACCTGCTTATCTTCAGTAGACATGTTTGGTTTATTTTTAATCCACAGGCAAGTAATATAAAATAACCTCTAGTAACCCAAAACACTCCTAATTACCATGAAACTAATCAAACAGTACCTGCAGTATTTTCAGTTAATCCCAAAATTGATACAATACGTATGAATACCAAACATAACAACTCTCAAAACCTAATAATTTCAAATATCACTTCTCATATACACAGTTTACGTAAAATGTTTTAAATAAGATAAATCACACCATTCATAAAATTTATAAATGTAAAATCCTCAAAAACAATGAGCATATCTGTATAATCATCATTTAGACTGCGCAACATGCATCAATAAGTATGCTATATTTCAGAGTATGTTTCGCAAACTTTTCGGAAATTACTGTAATTGGGCACTTTTCCTAATGCGAAACTCAGTTTACAAACGTTTATTTACCGCGAAGACTGCACACTACAATTTAATGTTATGTCAACCAGTCGTCTTCACTCACCAACTGACATTACCACGAGTCGCGATGTTTTGACGTTTGAAGTGGGTGTGGCGCTGTACTGCCACCGGAGCCGCGTGAAGTCACGCTGAAGATCTGTGGCGAGTCGTCGTAGTTCTCCGTCGGCCGCTCCGTGATGCTGCAGGCGGGCGTAGTTTGCAGTTCAGCTGCTAGATGCTGGGTCGGCGCCCAGTGTCTCGAAGTCGCGCTGCTCGCTGTGGCGGGACGTCGTAGTTCTCAGCCGGCTGCTCCGTGGCGCTGCAGGTGGGCGTAGTTTGTAGTTCGACTGCTAGATGCCGGGTCGGCGCTTGGTGTCTCGAAGTCGCGCTGAAGACCATCGGTTAAAAAAAAATGGTTCAAATGGCTCTGAGCACTATGGGACTTAACATCTATGGTCATCAGTCCCCTAGAACTTAGAACTACTTAAACCTAACTAACCTAAGGACAGCACACAACGCCCAGCCATCACGAGGCAGAGAAAATCCCTGACCCTGCCGGGAATCGAACCCGGGAACCCGGGCATGGGAAGCGAGAACGCTACCGCACGACCACGAGATGCGGGCAAGACCGTCGGTGTAGTGCGTCTGTGCTTGAACTACTCCTTGCACAGGTAGTTGGGATGACATGTGAAATCACCTCGCAGATTGAAGCTCTTTGGCGCAACTGCTACACGGGTCTGCGTGACGTCACTCAACAATTGCATCGCCACATGAATTGTCGTCCGCATAACAGTTTATGGGTCCACATGAAGCTGCTCGATTTTCACTATTCAAAGAGCAATTTCGGTCACAATATTACCACTAAACACTTCTTTAAAGCTTTCGTGACGAATTCTTGGCTCGTTTTGCTATAGTAATGTTCACACGTGTCTTTCTTTAGTGTTCACTTTTCACAGTTTTTCACGCGGATTTACGCATTTGCACATTATAACACAGTTTAACGACACTATTATTCTTATCTAACATGGCAAGAAAAAACAGTTTATTCACAATCGTAAGATATTATTACTTCGTATTGTTCAAAATGCACTGTTCTTGTCGCGATTTTAAAGTTTATGCTCTGTCTCGATCCAACACTGAAAAATATTTTCTCGCGTTAAGCAAGATAAAATTACCTATTGTTCTTTACGATTCGTCCGAAAATTGCACTTGTCCTTTCACGGTAAGCCAAGGGTGTAACACCTCCGTTTTATGTATCCCGCTCGATCGTGATCTGAATAGCAGCCCAAGTAAATATTAATTAATGTGACCATGTACCTAATGGGGCTGGTAATCGGATTTGACTGCTACGGAGTTGTTACATTCCATTTTGTCCTTCTCAAATGCTGTAATCATGAAATGTCTGGTGACAAGAAGAACGCCAACACAGCTTCATTAATCAAGAACCTATATTCGTCTCTAAAACGCAAGGAAAAGGAGACAGCCACTGCCTTCGTCATACATATTTAATAACGGCTAATCTCAGCACAGGCTTCCTTGCTATTCATTATTGTCACACGCAAATTCAATCACTGCAATCCAACACTGCAATCCAACACTGCAATCCAAATGATGCCGGCGTGGTAGACGCGAAACCACAAATATCGGCACAGAAATATCACTGCTCACTCTCGCAATTACACTCTTTCACTTTCCCCGTATTATCCTAACACGAAGGGGTTAAACCGCGGCGATGGCCACTCCCTTTGTCGGTAAAGCCTTGCATTACAGCAACAGGCCTCCACACGGCTCGGCCTGCAACCTGGGAACTCTGACTCAACTCTACACTCGCTCTCGCAACACGACACACATTCGATTGTTTGCCCTATCGACCTGTGCCGAGTGCAAACTTATAGTAAGCGCCTACGGACCCCTTACAATGTTCATTGATTCGGAAACCGATGACGTGGTAGAATCGTTTCCGATTGATTTTCGTCGTGTAGCTACAGCCACAGCTGCTGACCCTGTCCTTGCTACCGTTCTGCGTTTTGTTGCTACGCAATGGCCCTTGTCAAAGTCACGGATCGAGGATCCGTTGATTCGCCGATTTTTTGCTCACAAGGAGAGACTTTTTGTTCGACTTGGTGTTTTGCTGTTGCGTTCTGATAATGATCAGTCCAGGGTCGTGGTTCCACGTTCGTTACAGTCCTCTGTCTTACGGCTTCTCCACCAAGGACATTGGGGTATAGTGCGAACGAAACAACTTGCTCGTCAGCACTGTACTTGGTTCGGAATCGATGCTGCGATTACGAATATGTGCTCTTCTTGCATGGCGTGTGCCGAACAACAATCCGCACCGCCGCGGACATTCTTTGCATGGCCAAAAGCCACTTCCCCTTGGCAACGCTTACACATCGATTTTTCTGCTCCATCCTGGAATGCTCGATGGTTGGTTGTTGTCGATTCATTCAGTCATTTCCCTTTCGTTGTCCGGATGTCTTCCACGACGTCTTCTGCCACCATCCAAGCGTTATCCGCTATCTTTTGCATTGAAGGTCTTCCACAGACTATTGTTTCCGACAATGGCCCACAATTCATGTCCGCAGAATTTCAGTCATTCTGCAAGGCCAATGGTATTTAACATCTGACATCCGCGCCATTTTCGCCTCAGTCAAATGGTGCCGCTGAACGATTGGTCCGGACTTTCAAGTCACAGATGTTGAAGTTGAAAGAGTCGCATTCTCGGGAGGACGTGTTATTGCTCTTTTGTCCTCGTATCGCTCTCAGCCCTGAGATGGTCGCTCGCCGGCTGAGTTGCTCCACGGTCGTCCTCATCGAACCTTGATGTCTTTGCTACATCCGCCGCATCAGGTTCCTGTGCAGCAGCAGACAACTGTTTTTGCTCCGCGCGACGTTGTCTATTATCGTCACTATCGCGGTTCATGGCGTTGGCTCGCAGGGCGCATTCTTCGCTGCCTCGGCCGCGCTATGTATCTGGTTTTGGGGGCCTCTGGTGAGGTGCGTCGGCATCTCAATCAGCTACGGCTCTGTCGTCGCCTGGGTCCTGCCGTCCGGTCAGCGCCCTGGGGACCCATCTACTGGCTCGCCTCAGCCCCAGGTGTTACCGACGCTGCCTGCCATTTTGCCCCATGGCGAAGCGCCGCCGCCGCCGCCGCCTGTCCTCCCGCCGGCGACGCCCGCAGTGGACGCGTCGCTGCAACTGCCGGGCGCCTCCCTGGGTCACGCGCCGCCGATCGCTTCCCGTGACCAGCTGTCCTCCGCCTTGGACCTCTTGCCCGCTGCGGACCACGTGACGTCTTCGCCCGTCGGGTGCCCCGACTCGATGGAGGTCGACCCTTCGGCCCCTCCTGTCTCTCTGCGGGCGCGTACACCGCATGTTGGCGTGCACCCTGGAGCAGGTTTTCAGGCGTTTCCTAGCTCCCCTCGGACCGAATGGCAGGGTGCGGGTGGCACAGCCTCGCCTGTTGTTAGGCTCCCCACCTCGTCGCATACGTCAACATGGGGTCCTCCCCACGGCGGGCGGAAGCCTTATAACACAACCGTTCGCCGATTTGCGGGGGAGGAATGTGGTGTCACCGCCAGACACCACACTTGCCAGGTGGTAGCCTTTAAATCGGCCGCCGTCCGCTAGTATACATCGGACCCGCGTGTCGCCACTATCAGTGATTGCAGACCGAGCGCCGCCACACGGCAGGTCTAGAGAGACGTCCTAGCACTCGCCCAGTGGTATAGCCGACTTTGCTAGCGATGGTTCACTGACAAATTACGCTCTCATTTGCCGAGACGGTAGTTAGCATAACCTTCAACTACGTCATTTGCTACGACCTAGCAAGGCGGCATTATATTAATCTTGTGATGCATGTACCGTCAGACCGATGTTCACCAATTATGGATTAAAGTTAAGTATTCCAGAAGCCACGTACCTCTTTTACTAGTCTCACCTCCTTTAACTGTTCCGACCTCACGCCAGCCTGCGTGAGCTTAAACGCGTGCCTTTCGGCTTCACCTCCTAGTGGCTTGGCTGTCTTCCCAAGTCACAACAGTTAGCAGTTAGTAACAAGTTCCATGCATCATATTGCACGATAGGTCGCAACGATGTGGAACAAGTCATTATACATTCACAACGCAAAATAAATTGTGCTTATGGCTACGTTCTGAACAATTCGAATTTTTTTACGAAAATAAAAAAAAGATGTACCGATGCGAGGTAGTAATTCGTACACACCATTAAAAAAATAGAAATTGTTCTATTGAATAGAAGGAGCTGTCAAGAAAAAACCTCATCAATATGGACCACTAACAATTTTGAAGTTGCCATCCTATTTACTACTTCCTTTTACACTTATCATTGGTGTAGTACCTCTAGTTGCACAGAACTGAATATGTTGGGTCTTTTAAATCTGAGGCTGTAACCATTCGCAGAAAACCAGTCAATGATACTTCTAAGAACTTTGTTTACCATTTCTTCTGTTTCTGTGTGCTTGGAAAAGTATGCTGAGACCTTATCCAGTATCCAATATCCCACACTATTCTTTGCATACAGATACTATCTAGAAAGGTGGATTCCATAATTATGGAAAATTGTAAGGTGGTGTCTTAAAATGTTTCCAAGATAATGGGTCACAGAGTTCGATAATTTAACATTGGTGGCAATGGACATACGATGTCCTCTTAATCTCTTGGAGGGAGCCTATAGAATGCAATCGCAAATCAATTTCTGCGTCGCATCGTCAGTGTGAGTGTACGGGGACTGCAGTGAGGTAGCAGCGGTGCATCAGTTACAACCTACGAAAGACCTGAGGGTGGTAATAGTCTCTTGGAGATACATCGGCAGGGAGCTTGCAGCCTGCAATCGCGAAGAAATTTCCTTGTCTCATCGTCAGGGTGAGTGTGCGGCGGCTACAGTAAAGTGGCAGTGGTGTTTCAGTTAACAGCTACTAGAGTCCTCAGGGTGGTATTTGTCTCTTGGAGATATGCCAGCAGGTAGCCTGTACTATGCTACCGCGAGGAAATTTCTGTGTTGCATCAAAAGTGTGAGAGTTTGGGGATAACTGTAATGTGGCAGCCATAAATCAGTTATAACCTACTAGTGGCCAGAATTTGGTATTATTCTCATGGACATACTTTGGAAGGAGACTGTAGAATGACATCGCGAGACAATTTCTGTGTCGCTTCGTCAGTTTGAGAGCGTGGGATCTATAGTAAAATGACAGAAGCGCATCTGTAATAGCTACTAGAAACCTGAGGGCGGTATTAGTATCTTCAAGATACATTGGAAGGGAGCCTGTAGAGTGCAATGTTGAAGCAATATCTGTGCCACATCGTCTGTGAGAACGTGCGGGAATTAGAGTAAAGCTGCAGCAGTTACTAGAGTCCTGAGCGTAGTATTAGTCTCTTGGAGATAAGTCGGCAGGGAACCCGTAGTATGCAATCGTGAAGCAGTTTCTGTGTCACATACCAAGTGTACGGGGACTGCAGTAAAGCAGCAGCTATGCATCAGGTAAAACTTCCTACAGTCCTGAGGGTGGTAATAGTCCCTTGGAGATACGTCGGCAGGGAGCCTGTAGTATGCAATCGTGGATCAATTTCTGTGTTGGATCGTCAGTGTGAGGATGCGGGAACTATTGTAATGTTTCAGCGGTGCATCAGTTACAAGACCCTGGAGACCTGAGGGCGGCATTAGTCTCTACGTGAAACAACAGCAGGGAGCCTCTAATATGGTATCACGAAGCAATTTCTGTGTCGCACAGTAAGTGTTATAGTGTGGGAACTATGGTAAAGTAGCGGCAGTGCATCAGTTACAAGATACTACAGACCTGAGGGTGGTAACAAGTCTCTTGGAGACAATGTGGGGCGGCGGGTAGAGAATTTTAGATGTTGGTATATAAAAGTTCTGTAGAATGTAGAAACACTGCATTTCCCGGCCGATTAACCATATGTGCGGCGGCGGGTGGAATAAGTTGTTTAAAATGTCAATTTTATGTTGTTTATATAAATGTTAGGTTTATAGAATGTAAGACCAGTTCCTATTATTTAGAATGTTATTTATGCTGTCTTTCGCCGTTCTCAACACTGGCTCTCTAACTACAATATTGGCTACCAGAAAGTGATTAGCAAAACGTGAAGCCTGTAATTAGAATTCCTAGTGCCCACTTCATCTGAGAATACACTTATAGTTACAGCTTATAGCTCTGAGGAATTAGGAGATTGTCTGGGATTTATAGTCAAAAACGGTCGTGAAAAAACGTACTGTATTCTGAAAGTCACAGATGAAAACAAAAGAATCCACACAATCTAACTAACAGAGCAGTTCAGAGTCTAATGCGCTGATGCCACTATAACTGTCCAAATTAAATATTTAAATGAATGCTCGCCATAATTTGATGATAATGTTTCATCAAACGCCACGCTAAATAATTGGTAGAATGTCTGTCCCGCGGCGGCACGTGAAAATACGACAATACGCAAACTGAAGCTAGATAATGAAAATCATCCCAGAATTAACACTTCACTCGAAAATGATTTCATGGTTACACGTATCCCGAGTAACTTAATACGGCATCCGAGGCCGTTTGTAGCAATGATACCGACGCGACGCGATTCCCGACACAGATGGCGTGCTATTTAGCGTCTGGAGAGAACTGGGGCCTTGCTTACTCGCGCAGAGTTCTTATATATAAAGCCGCGGCGCGGACGGCTAAGGGAACGGCTGATCAAATCGGCTCTAACGACTAGCCGCTGGGCTAGTAATGCACCACTTTAAGTTTCCTAATAAATCATAGCTTCTCTTGCTGATGGCCGATGAAGCTCTTATTTTAAATGTGCATTCAGCACGCAGGTAAGTATTGATAATAAAATTTTGACGCGGCTAAGCTAAATATTTTGGGCGAGAGAATTAATTTAATTACACTGCGCGCAGTAGACGAGCTCTGAACTGGCCCTTTGGAGATACGCTATCGCTATAGTTTTATAGGTATTCAAATGAAACTTCTCACATCCGTATGGTGATAGCGGATCTCCATTCTACTTAAATATAAACATCCTAGCCTTATTTATTAGCCTACTTAATCTATCTTGCTTCCTTAAGTTTTAAGACGAAAATCAGAAAATCATGAATTTCCACTAAAATTTTAATTTGTGAAATCCAAAGTACTGTATTTATTAAATAATTATGAAAAATGAATCTAATTACAAATTTTGAATTCTCTAGCTCTTTTCTGTTGCGCCAATGATTTTTACAGAAAATGTCCAAATTTCGAAAATGGCTAAAGTTGTCGAACTGATATTCAACACACATTAATTTAGTATTACTCCTGACATGCTAGAAATGTTTTAGGTTATTTGCTTGATTTTTAAAGTATTGCGCAACATTTATGACGTCAGAGCTAGTTACAGCAGACTGGCTGGCACACAATGGAAAGACTGATGTGCATTTACTACAGCGTGAGTAGGCTGCTTCCCTACAACAAGTCGGCAAGGAGCTTGTAGTATGCAATCCTGGAGCAATTTCTGTGTCGAATCGTCACTGTGAGGATGCGGTGATTATAGTAAAGTGGCTGCGGTGCATTAGTTGTAAGTTGCTAGACGCCTGAGGATTAGTCTCTTGGAGATACGTCGGCAAGGATCCTGACATACACAATTGGGAAACAATTTTTGTGTCTCATCGCCATTGTGAGGGTACAGGGAGTACAGTAAAGTGGCAGTGGTGCATCAGTTACATGCTACTACAGACCAGCGTGTGGTATTATTCTTTTGGAGATACGTTGTCACGGAGCAAGTAGTATGCAGTTGCCCAACAATTTCTGTGTCGCGTGGAAAATGTGAGGGTGTGGGGACTACAGTAAACCGGCAGCAGTGTATCAGATACAAGCTACTGAAGACCGGAGGTGTTATTAGTCTGTTGCAGATGCGTCGGAAGGGAGCCTGTAGTATGCAATCGTGAAGCAATTTCATCTACATCTACATGATTACTCCACAATTCACATTTAAGTGCTCGGCAGAGGGTTCATCGAACCACAATCATACTATCTCCATACCATTCCACTCCCGAACAGCGCCCGGGAAAAACGAACCCCTAAACCTTTCTGTTCGAGCTCTGATTTCTCTTATTTTATTTTGATGATCATTCCTACCTATGTAGGTTGGCCTAACAAAATATTTCCGCATTCGGAAGAAAAAGTTGGTGACTGAAATTTCGTAAATAGATTTGGCCGCGACGAAAAACGTCTTTGCTTTAATGACTTCCATCCCAACTCATGTATCATATCTGCCACACTCTCACCCCTATTACGTGATAATACAAAACGAGCTGCCCTTTTTTGCAGCCGGACGGAGTGGCCGAGCGGTTAAAGGCGCTACAGTCTGGAACCGCACGACTGCTACGGTCGCAGGTTCGAATCCTGCCTTGGGCATGGAGGTGTGTGATGTCCTTAGGTTAGTTAGGTTTAAGTAGTTGTAAGTTCTAGGGGACTTATGACCACAGCAGTTGAGTCCCATAGTGCTCAGAGCCATTTGAACCATTTGAACCTTTTTTGCACCCTTTCGATGTCCTCCGTCAATCCCACCTGGTATGGATCTCACACTGCGCAGCAATATTCTAACAAAGGACGAACGAGTGTAGTGTAAGCTGTCTCTTTACTGGACTTGTTGCATCTTCTGAGTGTCCTGCCAATGAAACGCAACCTTTGGCTCGCCTTCCGCACAATATTATCTATGTGGTCTTTCCAGCTGAAGTTGTTCGTAATTTTTACACCCAGGTACTTAGTTGAATTGACAGCCTTGAGAATTGTACTATTTATCGAGTAATCGAATTCCAACGGATTTCTTTTGGAACTCATGTGGATCACCTCACACTTTTCGTTATTTAGCGTCAACTGCCACACGATACAGCAATCTTTTCTAAACCGCTTAGCAACTGATACTGGTCTTCGGATGACCTTACTAGACGGTAAATTACAGCATCATCTGCGAACAACCTAAGAGAACTGCTCAGTTTGTCACCCAGGTCATTTATATAGATCAGGAACAGCAGAGGTCCCAGGACGCTTCCCCGGGGAACACCTGATATCACTTCAGTTTTACTCGATGATTTGCCGTCTATTACTACGAACTGCGACCTCCCTGACAGGAAATCACGAATCCATTCGCACAACTGAGACGATACCCCATAGGCCCGCAGATTGATTAGAAGTCGCTTGTGAGGAACGGTGTCAAAAGCTTTCCGGAAATCTAGAAACACGGAATCAACCTGAGATCCCCTGTCGATAGCGGCCATTACTTCGTGCGAATAAAGAGCTAGCTGCGTTGCACAAGAACGATGTTTCCTGAAACCATGCTGTTTACGTATCAATAGATTGTTCCCATCGAGGTGATTCATAATGTTTGAATACAGTACATGCTCCAAAACCCTACTGCAAACCGACGTCAATGATATAGGTCTGTAGTTCAATGGGTTACTCCTACTACCCTTCTTAAACACTGGTGCGACCTGCGCAATTTTCCAATCTGTAGGTACAGAACTATCGGTGAGCGAGCGGTTGTATATGATTGCTAAGTAGGGAGCTATTGTATCAGCGTAATCTGAAAGGAACCTAATCGGTATACAATCTGGACCTGAAGACTTGCCCGTATCAAGCGATTTGAGTTACTTCGCAGCCCCTAAGGTACCTACTTCTAAGAAACTCATGCTAGCAGCTGTTCGTGTTTCAAATTCTGGAATATTCCATTCGTCTTCCCTGGTGAAGGAATTTTTGTGTTTCATTGTCATTCTGTGGACTGCAGTGAAGTGGCAGCAATGCATCATTTACAAGCTATTAGAGACCGGGGGGCAGTATTTTATCTCTAGGAGATACGTCGGAAGCGAGCATGTATTAGGCCATCGAGTAGCAATTTCTGTCCCACTTGTCAGTGTGAGGGTGGAGGGACTACATTTAAGTGACACCTGTGCATCAGTACAAGCTACTAGAACTTTGAAAGGCATCTTAGTCTCTTGGAGATACTTTTAAAGGTAGTGCGTAGTATTTAATCTCGATGTAATATCTGTGCTGCATCGTCGGTGTGAGTGTGCGTGGTCTACAGTAAAGTGGCAGCAGTGCACCAGTTACTAGAGACTGGCGGGTGGTATGAGTCTCTTGCACATACGTTGAAAGGTGGCTACACTGAGCCACAGCGCCAGAGATTGCGCCAAAGAGTATTATTCAGCCGCCTCCACTGGCAGTGTTTGCTGAGATTGCGGTAGTGGAGAGTGCTTATTGAGAAGTAGCAGTAGGCAGTGCTTATTGAGATGTAGCAGTGGTGAGTCGTTGTTGAGAAGTTCCCATGGAGAGGGCTTGTTCAGAACTTGTAGTATTATTTTGATGGGCTAGACACCAGATGTTGTTGGATTGGGGATGCTGTAATGATCAGAGTGTGCTTTTCGTCAATATATATGAAGGTAAAAAATTCCTTTTTTTTCATTATTTCAATGTCTTAAACAATAACGCCTCTTGGTCACAACAGGTTCAGTCAACAAAGCATCTGGCTCGTGTTCTTGTATTAGACTGTATTTCTGGTTTCTATGTGCAATTATAGTATTTCTGTTTATTTTTTTTAATTACTTCAGTATAAATGGTATTTAAAATATCTTGTCGTATCGAGGAAGAACCGTGCCAGATGCGTACGTTGAATCACACTTCCACACACAGAACAGCGACACTTGTGCCTTGTTGATTCGTAGCTTTCATAGTTGCTGGGGACTTAATTAATTAATTGTGTTAACGGAAATTTCGTTTCATGCTTTGTTGTTGTTCTATGCATTCAGATTGCGTACAAATACTAATCAGGGCCAACCGTTTACGAGACTTCGTAACCGGACATACAGCGACTAAAATTAAAAATTATTTGCAATAAAAATTAATTAAGCCCCCATGCAACGTCAGCAGGTAGGCTGTAATATGTAATTGCGAAGCAAATTCTGGGTAGCATCGTCACCATGATTGTGGGCTGACTACAGTAATCTGGCAGCAGTGTATCAGTTTCAATATACCAGAGACCTCGAGGGCGGTATTATTCCCATGGAGATACACAACAGGGATCCTGCTGTATGCTATTGGGAAGCAAATTCTGTGTCTTATCCTGTTAGCGTATGGGGACCACTGTAAAGGGGCAGCAGTGAATCACTTACAAGCTAGCAGAGACCTGAGTACGTTATTAGTCTCTTGGAGATACGTCAGCAATAATCCTGCAGTATGCTATCGCGAAGAAGTATCTCTATCGCAACTGGCAACGTTGCATCAGTTACAAGTTACTGGATACCAGTGTACGGTATTAGTCTCTTGGAGATACGTCAGTATGGGGCCTGTAGTATGTTATCACGAAGATATTATTGAGTTGCATCGTAAATGTGACCGTATGGAGATTACAGTAAAGTAGCCACTTTACATTTGTTACAAGCTATTAGAGACCTGACGGTGGTATTAGCGTCTTGGAGATACGTCGCCAGGCAGTCTATAGTATGCAATCACGAAGTAATTTCTTTGTCACATTGTCAGTGTGAGGGTGCGGTTACTGCAGTGAAGTGGCTACAGTGCATCAGTTACAAGCTGCTATGCTCTTTGAAGGTGGTATTAGTCTCATGCAGCTAAGTCAGCGGTCAGACTATGTTACGGAGAAGTGAAATAATTTTAGTGTCTTGACATCATTGTGAGGGTTCGGAGGCTACAGTAAAGTGGCAGTGGTGTATGAGTTAAGGCTACTAGCGATCTGAGGGTGGTATTAGCCTCTTGGAGATACGTTGGCAGGGAGGATATAGCACGCAATCGTGAAATGATTTCTTTGTCGCATCTCCATTGTGAGAATGCGGGGAGTACATTAAAGTTTCAGAGACACATCAGTTACAAGCTACTAGAGACCAGAGGGCGGTATTAGTCTCTTTGAGATAACGTTGTCAGGGAGCCTGTAGTATGCAATCACGAAGGAATTTGTGTGTTGTTTCGTCAGTGTAAGGGTGCGTGGAGTAGAGTTAAGTGACACGTGTGCACCAGTTACAAGGTACTAGAGACCTAAGGGCTGTATTAGCCTCTTGGAAATACGTCGGTAGCGAGCCTGTAGTATGCCAAACAATTACATTGTGAGGGTACGTGGATTACTGTAAAGAGGCAGCGGTACATCAGTTACAATCTACTAGGGACCTGAGGGTGGTATTTGTCTAATTCAGGTACGTCGGCAGTGAGACTGTAGTATACATTCGAGGAGCAACTTTTGTGTGTCATTATCATGGTAAGTGTACGGTTACTACAGTAAAGATGGTGCAGTGCATCAGTTACAAGCTACTAGAGAACTTATTTGTCTCTTGGAGATACGTCGGCAGGGAGCCCTTAGTATGCAATCGAGTAGCAATTTCTGTGTCGCTTCGTTATTGTGTGGTTGCGGAAACTAAAGGAATGTGGCAGCCGTGCATCTGTTACAGCATACTAAAGTCCTTGATGACGGTATTATTCCCTTGGAGATTCATGATGTGGTATGGTTACGTAAAGCATATCCTGTGTCTCATCATAAGTGTTAGGGTACAGAGACATCAGTAAAGTGGCAGTGGTGCATCAATACAAGCTACTAGATTCCAGAGGACGTTATTTGTCTCTTGGAGATACGTCGGCAGGGGGCCTATAGTATGCAATCAAGTAGCAATTTCGGTGCCGCTTCGACAGTGTGTGGGTGCGGGGACTACAGTAATGTGGAAGCTGTGGATCAGTTACAAGGTACTAGAGACCTTAAGGGCGGTATTTTCCGTTGGAGATACGTCGGCAGTGAGCCTATAGTATGCAATCGTGAAGCAATGTTTGTGTCTCATAATCATTGTAAGAGTTCGGGGACTACAGTAAAGTGGCGGCGATGCATGAGTAATAAGTGTAAGTAGGCTGTTTATGTTTTCTTATTGGCAACGTTACGTAGCGCTCTGTATGAAAATCACTGGCTGTGCTGTGTGCAGTCTGTGGCTAGTTTGCATTGTTGTCTGCCATTGTAGTGTTGAGCAGCGGCAGCTGGATGTTAACAGCGCGTACCGTTGCGCAGTTGGAGGTGAGGGGGATGTGGATGTGGGGAGAGAGATGGCGGAGTTTTGAAATTTGTAAGAGTGGATGTCAATTATGACTATTAAGGTAAATACATTGTTTGTTCTCTATTAAAATCTTTCATTTGCTAACTATGCCTATCAGTAGTTAGTGCCTTCCGTAGTTTGAATCTTTTATTTAGCTGGCAGTAGTGGCACTCGCTGTATTGCAGTAGTTCGAGTAATGAAGATTTTTGGTGAGGTAAGTGATTTGTGAAAGGTATAGGTTAATGTTAGTCAGGGCCATTCTTTTGTAGGAGTTTTTGAAAGTCAGATTGCGCTGCACTAAAAATATTGGGTGTCAATTTAAGCACAGTCCTGTATAATTTTTCTAAGGGGACATTTCACATGGCGACCCTGCCAGGTTACCACACTGGAATCTTCTGATTTTTTCTTGTAGTTTGTGTAATTAGTGTAGCTATTGTTTATTGCTAGTGCATAATCATAGAGAGAATTTCCTTTGTAGTTGTAGTTTTTCATTGTTGTACAGTAAGACAGTTGTGGCATGCATGTAGATTTGCACCAAGTATTTTGCAGTTGCAATTAACTAGATATTATTTTCAGTGCTATTTTAATGTGTTCTCTTATTTTTGCTCTTCAAATTGTGCTTTTCTGTGTTATCGTGTGAAATATTGTTACAATAATGGCATGTGAAAAACGTAACACTAGGCTACAAAGTAAACTGAGAAATAATAGTGACGACAAGCGTAGCTTATCAGCACCACTGTGTAATGAATTAACAGACATTCAAAGTGGTAATTTGGTAATTGTGCATAGGGAAATGGAGCGGTCGGCAAATAATGGCATAGACAGTGGAACAATTAGTGAACAGGTATGCATTATCGATCGATCGGACGGCAACAGCTCGCCTCAGGAATCCGAAATGACAGAACACAATATTGCAAATACTGTAGACTCAGGTTTTGGGTCCCCACCGTTTTCTCAAATAAGTCAAGACACATTTTCTGCTCGTCAAAATGTAAATGTTGCCGGTGCAAATGCACTGCCGAAAAGCATAGAGGAACAGATTCCAGACACTAATACATTATTACTGCAATTAATGCAGCAAATGAAACAAAATCAGAGACAAACACAGCAACAGTTAGACACAATGGAACAAAATCTTCAAACGTTAGACACAATGGAACAACACCAGAGACAAACACAGCAACAGCTTCAAAAGTTATACTCATTGGAACAAACTCTTGAACAAACACGTGAAGATTTAACTACTGAGTTACATAACATTGTATCGAAATGTCAAAAAGCCTGTAATGACGTAAAAACACAAATTTGTGAGCATTTTCAACCTATTTTTTCGCGGCATGAAAATGCATTACAGAATCACGAAGCAGCCATAAAAGAACTGCAAATTATTGTTCATGAAAATCATGAGACCTTGCAAGCTAAAATTGACTCAGTAGCATCTACCGATACGGTTACGCAACTTGCAAAAACTCAGGAAAACTTAAAGGACACAGTAGGCACGATTTCAACACAAATAGACACTCTGAAACTTGGTTCAGAAAAACATACAGAAGAAATAATTTCACTATCGGATAAAGTAGCCGAACTTTCAGATCAGTTCACTAACTTATCTACAAAGGTAGATGATGATCTGAATGACACAACACCTGTAGCCTTCACTGACACTGAAGAGTATGAAGAAATTAGAAAATTCAAACAAAATCAAAATCAAATCAATACACAGTACAAAAGAGAAATCCGGGAAGTGCAAGATCAGTTGGCACAAGTACTCGTAATACAAGAATTACGTATTTCAGAGGACCCTCGCGCCCCAATACGGGAAGAGGGACATAGAAATACGGAACAGCCACAAAATAATAACACAGTGCATTTCGGAAATTATGAAAGAAATTGGCAAGGTGCACCGAATTTTGAAATGGAACCGCCGAAACGACGCAACAATGACCGATATGCGACTCGCCGGCATGATGACTTTGACTATAAGCTGTTCATTACTACACGTAAATTCAAAACATTTAAGAATTCTGGCAACGACATTTATCCACAAGCATGGCTCCATCAATTCTCTCATTGTTTTCCTCCCAACTGGTCGTTAGAACACAGATTAGAATTTATGTGTGGCTATTTAGAGAATGAACCAGCTGTAAGAACACGATCGGTCATTCACGATTGTCACAGTGAAGGAGAATTTTACCATGCCTTCCTCTCACCATATTGGTCAAGCTTCACAAGACCGAGTAAAACATAGCATCATGATGATGAAACACTTTGAACAATCTGAATTTTCCAGTCTTGTCAAATTTTTGAAGACATGTTGCATAAGAATCAGTATCTTTCAAACCCATACAGCCCCTCAGAACTCATCCGCATTTGCTTAATCAAATTGCCTGAACATTTACGACATATTATTTTAGCAGGACGTTGGAAAGACGACTTTGAAGCTTTTCAGGGAGTGTTACAAGAACTGGAAATTGACACTGACAATCGCGGAACGTGAAAACAGGAGCACAACAATTACAGGTCACATCTGTCACAATTCTGCAATGAAAGAAATAATAACTGGACGCGACAAGGCTATTCTCACAACACATATCGTGACCAAAACAGACACCACCCGTATGACAACCGTTGGCAGAGTAGTAATAATTACAGGGAAAGATCACCTCTCCGCAGTAGTGACTATCACAGAGACAATCAGAGAAACAGACAATTTGGGAACCAAAATAATTATTATCAAGGGAGACAGAATAACTTTAGACGCAACGGTCCAGCGCGCAGTTACGATACAGGGAGAAATTCTCCACCACGTGACCGACAAGAAAGAAACTACAGAAACTACCGACATGACGACAGACGATATAATCGTAACGACAGACTTGAATTGCATCAGAACTGGCGGCATTCAAACTGGGCAGGGCCCTCTCGACAAGCTGAATTTGTAGAAGTTAGATCTCCTAATCCCAATAACGACGCGCGCCAACAAAGAGACAGACAATGACTCGCGCCGCAGGCAGTCACGTGCACCAGATGGCTCAGCGAAAAATAACATAGACGCTAACCTTGAGAAAAATTTTAGCATTCCTTACCGACGTATCGAACGTGATAATTACTTTGAAGTTGAAACTCTGCCCACTAGGAAGAGTAAAGGTTTACACCAGATTTCACATGTAAAACCGTTTATTGAAAGATAATCTGCTTTTTAACTTTGTCTTTGCCATAAAACTTTTCACTTCACATTTCTAGTATGCTTTGTCAGACTTAAGAAACTGTTAACATGCAACAATGTTTGAAGTTAAATATCCAGTCTAGAACCTAGGGAACATTTTTAAACAGAAATTACGAATGCATTGTTATTGTGAACAGACGACACAGTGTTATTGTGTGTGTACATTCTTGCTTGTTAGTTGCTCGATTACGTAACGACTATAAGGTTTACATACTTAGAACATATACTGCTAATGAAATTTTAATGCAACATTTTGGTTTACTTGAAAAGACATTCCTTATTTGAAGTAGTTTGTGTGAGATTAAAGATGACTTAGTATTTGGTTTCTGTGACAGCTACACGATTTTATCACGACACTACTAATGAGTGACAATTTACAATGTTGCTTTTGCGGTGTATCTGTTTTATATCTGCACAGTTTTTTCTGAATTATTCTGGAAAGTAAAACATGTTTTAGTAGTAACTTTTGTGGTATAGCTACAATGAGACAGCCTTTTCTGTAGCACAACAATACGTTACAGCACAGTACTTTCTTCATCACGGCAATAAGCGTAATAACTAAGATATCTATACGCAAAGCATTTCACTTTTGTTTATCGTGAGGTAAGTACATTGACTTCTGCAGAACTTAGCTTTCGGAGGACGATAACTACGACACTTCCACAGACATTATGTTGCAACAAGACGCACATTTAGCGCTACAGGACACGTATTTGAGTGATTAATTTTGCACTTAAATAATTTATTTTTAAAGATATTTGTAGTACAATGATACAAAGGTTTTCCATGATACATTTCATTCCACTGCTGTAATCTGTAACACCTGAGGGTATAATTACATTAATCCTCAGGGGGTACACGCTTACTTTGTGTACCATGTGTGTGGCAAGCACAAGGAGCCCTAGCTAATATGGTATTTGCTTATACAACTTTACACATCGGTACCAATTTTCTATAAGACACAAATTACACAGCTATCTGATATTTTTAAACTGAGAGATAAACATTTTTTTTACTACATCAGTGACAGATGTTTACACAATTACACAGTTGGATAACTTCACACTTATGAAACTGTATTTTGTCTGTACTGTGTGAACTGTTCATATTTTTTCGGAACCATTGTGATACTATGAGAGCTTTGAATGATGTATTTGGTATGAGATCATGATTTTTAAAGTACGCTTGAGGTAGATGACACTATTGAAATGAGCAGAGAATTTTTTTTAGGTTTTGAAATTATTGGAGGAAGCTACGACGATTTTGAGAGTTGACTGAGGTGTTATGATGTTATTATTATGATGACTATGTGTATTATGCTGTTGCAGTATGTTTATGATCAGTAAGCTGATGCTATATGATTTATTTGAGTATGCTACGTATCTGTTATGATGAAATATTGAAGAAGTGTTGACGAATAAGGTAAGGAATAATGAGTAGTGGTTAGGGACTCTGGTTTGTGAAACAGGTTGTTGGAAACCAAGAGTTATGAAATGTATGTAAATGCGTGAATGTATTACAATGCCGATGAAAATTTTTTGGACTCTGTTATATCAATAGGATTTTGTTTCTACACACTTGTAACGCAAATTCTTGACCTGTGAAATATTTTTATATGACACTGTCACTGTAGCGGAAACTGCTGTCGTAAATATTTCCGTAAGAAAGTTAAGTGACCAGCTGCACGTAATGCGTCGTGGGCACCCAGATGGGTGACAGTCGCCTGGAAAGAAGTCATTAGTGAGTGCCTTTCAGAGGCACAGGTGAAAAAAAAAGAGGCTATTATCCTCGCTATTGACATTCCTTGGTAGAAAGCATCGCAAAAAACGACACGGTCGAACTTGAAAACATGTGATTATACTGTGGAGCCCTTAATTTATGATATTTACTAAAATGCCTAATGAAACAATGAGAAACATTTCACGGCTATTGTCTTGCTAATTGAGAGAAATGCTATATGGCTTGCTTTATGTATTTATTTACTCATTTTGTTTAATATCTAGTTTCTAGCTGCACTGCAGCATTGGTTAAAATAAAATTTTATAGATGTACTAATATAAATATTTTCTGTCTACAGATCGAGTAAATAATAATTTTTTCAAAAGAATGAGGGATCACAAAAAGACATTTACCTTCACAGGAACTGCATTCATAATTTTCTTTTCAAGTACTTGGTAATTTATTTTGTAGAATAAGTTGTGGTGCACCACTTTAATTACATAGACATTAAGATGTGAATATACATTTCCTTATCTGCATTGTTGTCTTTACTGTAATATTTTTCTGCTTGAGCTCTGTCATGTTTAGATATAATTTATTGCATTTGCTTCTGCTGTTTGCCAGCCATAGTACTACTAAATTTCACTTTACATTACTCTGTTAAGCCGGTTTTACTACTGATTTATTTTTCTTGTTTGCTGCTCATTGCGTAATATTAGTTGTAATATTGCTGCTTGCTTGGCCAATTTGAATATTTTGTCATTGCTGTTTGTGTTAATTGTTTTATACTGCTGCATTGCCTCGTCCCTTAGTTTAGCATCTGAGCTCAGTAGATTTAAGTTAGCTTAAGAGGGGGTAGACTATATAAGAGAATGAGTTGCAATGAATTGGAAGAAATGCATTGAGAAGTTATACGAAAAAAGTACAGAAAGCAGGTGTAGATAGGACATTTTGGGAATAATGAAGAACGAAGGGAGATCTCCGAGAAGTAAAGAAAGTTTTGTTTGCAAAATACTGCAGTAAAAGAAACCCTGTCCTTTCCTTGTGTTATCCCACTATGTGTTTGTGTTCCCTTGTGTATTTGTTTTTTTTTCCTGTCTTTATGTGTTTAGCTGATATGAGTTATGTTGTGGAATTTTTCTAATAATGTTATTTTCTTTGTAAAGATGTTTAGACATTATTTATTCTGTTCTGTTTTAATGCTCATGTGTGAAGTTAATGTTTCGAAAACTATTCTCATAATTTTATATATGTACTTATGTTATAATTCTTGTAACACTGATGTACATGTTACATGTTTTGTAAAGCCTGTATTACTACGAATGTTATCTGTATTGTCATGTTCTTTAATGATGTATTTTATACCTTTGTAATTGTATTCTTATGTAAAAAGTATTTTTAAAGAGGTTTTAGAGACAAGTTTAGGTAGGATTTTCTTGGAAATAAATAATGAGGTAAGAAATATGTGAACATATAAGTACAGAAAGCATGCTTGGATAGGATTTTTTTTTGGTGGAAACAAATGTTGATATAAGACGAGAGATCTATGGAATGTAGTTTTGGGTTGGACTGCAGTACCAAATGTTACACTGAAAACAAACCCTGTCCTTTCCTCCTATATTATTCTGGTATGTGTTTGTGCACTCTTGTGTATTTGTGTTTTTCCTGTCTTTATGTGTTTATCTGATAAGAGATATGTTGTAGATTTTTTCTAATAATATGTTATTATCTTTGTAATGATATTGAGACATTATTTATTCTGTTCTGTTGTAATGCTCATGTGTGAAATTAATGTTTCGAAAACTATTCTCATTATTTTATATATTCACTTATGTCACAATTCCTGTAACACTGATGTATATGTTTATTTCTATTCTTTTGTAAAGCCCCTATTACTACAAATGTTATCTGTATTGTAATGTTCTTTAATGATGTATTTTGTACCTTTGTAATTGTATTCTTATGTTATAAAATTGTAATTGACACCAGGTCATCAAATTAAGTAACTTGTAAGTTCCATTTCACTGCACACGTTTCTGTTGGTCATAGTATATGGACAATATGTGAGAAGAAGGGACTGTTAGTGTTTGCACGTGTGTTAATAATTCAGCAAGGGACTGGATAACAGCATTGCTGGTTCTAAGGACAATTAAAAAACTTTGTGAGTGCACAAGTGGTGGTTTATGGACTTGCTATATTGTCTGCAAGACTCTTCGATGGTGATTGTGCACCTGCACATTTGCAACAGATGGCTGCTGGCCGTCTCTACAAGGACTACAGTGGTCTGCACCTTTGATGACCCACCAATACCATTATTTCTACAAGGACTACAGTGGGTCTGCGTCTTTGCTGACTCACCAGTACCATTATTTCTACAAGGACTGCAGTGGGTCTGCGCCTCTGGTGGCCCACCAATACCGTAATCTCTACCAGGACTACAGTGGGTCTGGTCTGTGATGACCTACCTACCAATACTCTTCAAAATTTCGACTGACTCTGCTGTGGGTTTGCTCTGTTGTGGACCAATACCTGTCTGCAAGTCAAGAGTCAGCACTGTCTTTCCGTTGGAAGGACAACACTACTTCTTCAAGATTGCATGGAAATCCACTACTTCCGTGTGCATTTTCTTTTACTGCTCAGACTTTGAGAAAAACATTGCAATGTTACTGTGATGAATGACCAGGACTGTCTTTATGGACTGTGAGAAAATTTTAGCTTTTGACCAACATTGTATCAAGAAGTGTGTGCATTTGATATCTTTCTTACTGTAATTATGAAAAATTTTTTCAAATCTGTATTGGCCAGTGCCCAAGACAATTTGTAAAATTTTTTCGTGGGGAGCATGGGGGCTATGTAAGTAGGCTGCTTATGTTTTCTTATTGGCAACGCTACGTAGCGCTCTGTATGAAAATCACTGGCTGTGCTGTGTGCAGTCTGTGGCTAGTTTGCATTGTTGTCTGCCATTGTAGTGTTGGGCAGCGGCAGCTGGATGCGAACAGCGCGTAGCGTTGCGCAGTTGGAGGTGAGCCGCCAGCAATGGTGGATGTGGGGAGAGAGATGGCGGAGTTTTGAAATTTGTAAGACTGGATGTCAATTATGACTGTTAAGGTAAATACATTGTTCGTTCTCTATTAAAATCTTTCATTTGCTAACTATGTCTATCAGTAGTTAGTGCCTTCCGTAGTTTGAATCTTTTATTTAGCTGGCAGTAGTGGCGCTCGCTGTATTGCAGTAGTTCGAGTAACGAAGATTTTTGTTGAGGTAAGTGATTTGTGAAAGGTATAGGTTAATGTTAGTCAGGGCCATTCTTTTGTAGTGGTTTTTGAAAGTCAGATTGCGTTGCGCTAAAAATATTGTGTGTCAGTTTAAGCACAGTCCTGTATAATTTTTCTAAGGGGACGTTTCATAAACTACTAGAGACATGAGGGCGGTATTTGTCTCATGGAGTTATGTCGGCAGTGAGACTTTCGTATAAAATCGAGAAGCAATTTTTGTGTCTCATCGTCATTTTAAGGGTGAGGGGACTACTCTAAAGTGGTAGCGAGGTATCAATTAAACGTACTAGAGACCTGAGTACGTTATTAGTCTCATGGAGATACGTCAGCAGGATTCCTGTAGTATCCAATCACGGAGCAATTTTTGTGTGTCATTGTCATTATAAGGGTGCGGGGAATACTGTATAGTGGCAGCGATGACCTGAGAGTAGTATTTATCTCTGAGAGTTACGTCGGCAGGGAGCCTGTAGTATGCAATCGCAAAGCAATTTTTGTGTCTCATCGTCATTCTAAGGGTGCGGGGACTACAGTAAAGTGGAAATAATGCTTCAGTTACAAGCTTCTTGACACCTAAGGCGGCATTTGTCTCATGGAATTACATCAGCAGTGAGCACGTAGTATGTAATCACGAAGCAATGTTTGTATCTCATCCTCATTACAGGAGTGCGGGGACTACAGTAATGTATCAGTAATGCATCAGTCTCTTGGAGATGCGTCGTCAGGGAACTTGTTGTATGCAATCGCGAAGCAATTTTTGTAGCTCATCGTCATTGTTAGAGTGCGGGGATTGCTGTAAAGTGGAAATGTTGCATCAATACAAGCTACTAGAGGCCTGAGGGCGGTATTTGTCTCTTGGAGATACGTCGGCATAGGCCTGTAATATCCAATCTAGCAGCAATTTCTGTGTCGTTCGTTAGTGTGTGGGTGCGGAGTAAAAGTGAGGTGGAAGACATGCATCAGTTGCAAGATACTAGAGACCTTGAGGGCGGTATTTGCCCCTTGGAGATACGAGAAGAGGGATGCTGTTGTTTGGTACCGATATGCAATTTCTAGATGTCATCGAAAGTGTTAGGGTACAGGGATTTTGGTAAAATGGCAGTGGTGCATCAGTTACAAGCTACTAGTTTCTTGGGGGTGGCTTCTGTGTCGAGGAGTTATGTTGGTAGTAAGCCTGTAGTATGCAATCGCGAAGCAAATTTTTTTCTTTCTCTTTGTCATTGTAAGGGTGTGGGGACTACAGTAATGTGGCAGCAAAGAATCAGTTACTATCTACTAGAGTCCTGAGGGTAGTATTTGTCTAACGCAGCTATGGCCGCAGTGAGACAGTAGTATGCAATCGCGAAGCAATTTTTGTGTGTCATTGCCATTGTAAAGGTTTGGGGACTACAGTAAAGTATCAGCGATACATCAGTTATAAGCTACTAGAGACCTGAGTGCGGTGTTTGTCTCTTGGTGATATGACGGCAGGGAGCCCGTGGTATGCAATCACGATGCAATTTTTGTGTCTCATCGTCATTGTAATAGTGCAGTGGCTACAGTTAAGTGACAGCGATGCATCAGTTACAGGCTACTAGAGACCTGAAAGCGGTAGTTGTCTCTTAGAGATACGTCGGCAGGGAGCCTGTAGTACGCAATCGCAAAGCAATTTTGGTTTTTCATAGTCGTTGAAAGGGATGCGGGGACTACAGTTATTTATTTATTATTGGGCGTATGGCATTTAACTACATTTCAGTGGCAGTCTATATGAATTTAACATGAAATTGAATTTTGAATAACGAAATTCCAATAAAATATCTTCCCGTATAGTTTGTGGTAACTCCAATTGATAAACATCAAAGGCATTTTGCAGTCTTCCACAAACGGCAATTCGTGCAAGTTTGTACAAAGTTTCCATTATACAGAAATGTACTTACTATTTCTGGCAGCTCGTCAGAGACAATAGAAGTTCTCTCAGTGGATTCAGAGGACATACTGTGAAGACAACAATTTCATGCCCCTTATATACTGGATTGGTTGCTAAGCAATTTCAGTTATCAATACTCAAATGTCTGTCACGCCAAAAAGACAACTTTTACACGCGCCAGCCTTTTGCTGGCGTGGGTGATTGCCCAGATAATTGTCCTAAAAGGACAAATTATCTCAGCGGGACATGGACCGCCGTCATCTCGACCTTGGGACCCCGGGGGCCCCTTTTTTTTTATCAGTTGCTGACCCTCGTGAATCGAAACATGACTGCGTCGCGTCGTTGCATGAGGATCACGTTAGTCTACATTTCATAAAATTACGTATATTCACAGACAAACATCTAGTCCTTGTATATATTCGATGGATCTTTGGGATTCCACGAGGAATTCTTCAAATTCCCCACTGAACGCTCTAGCACTGCATTCTTCTCTGATGTGTTGGATGGTCTGCTTTGGCGCGCCACAGTCACATGCTGGCGAAGACAGCAGTCCCCATTTCAAGAGTGAGTCAGCACATCTTCCATGCCCAGTTCTTAATCGGTTCAGAGTTGACCAGATCTTAGGGGGCTGATCAAACCCAGGTACTGCCTCGGTAATACAAGGCATTAGGTGGCAAATTGATGGGGCATTCTGGATACATTCTCTTCTCCAAGAGTTGATGTCAGACCCAGTGAGGCTGTCGTGAGCAAGAGGAGGATGTCTTGAACGAAGCCTCTTCGTATTCAGATCAGGTATATCGATGTGTACCGGTAGTTCAGGGTTTGCTTCGATCTTGTTGTATTCCCTGACCAAGGCTGGCTCTCGTCCTATTTTTGCGGGTAGTATATGACTCAGAACAGGTAGCCACATGTTAGGGGTAGACCTAACGGTTCCTGAAATAATGCGCATGGTGTTTACATAGATTTTGTTCACATGACTACTATTTAGCCATACTGGTGCACAGTACTCCGCCGCAGAGTATACCAGGTTCAGTGCAGACGTCCTCAGAGTTGTTGCCGTTCATCCCCAGGTGGTTTTGCAGAGTTTATGGATGAGGTTGTTTCTTGTTCACATCTTGGCAGCTCCTTTTGTAAGGTGTGATTTAAATGACAAGGTTATGTCTAACGTGACCCCTAGGTACCTTGGCTACTTCTTGTGGTTCAGGCGCGTGTCGTCTTCGTGTGTCGGCTTCTCTGTTACTGAGGTGGAAGCAAGTTACTTCTGTCTTCGAGGCGTTAGGCCTAAGCCTCCATTTACGGAAGTATGCTGCCAGGGCAGACAGATCGGATGACAGGGTTTATCCCAATGTATCAAAATCGGTGTGCCTTGTTGCAATAGCCCAGTCATCAGCAGAGCCAAATTTCGTACAAGCTGTTTCTGGCATGTCAGCAATGTATAGGCTGAAAAGCAGTGGGGCTAATACCGAGCCTTGAGATAAGCCATTTTTAAGGAGTTCTTGGCTACTGACTTTGTTTCCCATGACGACCTGGAATCCTCTGTTACTAATCATGTTTCCAATAAACTTTGTCACTTTCTGACAGAGAATTATTTTCATCAGTTTATAGAGTAGGCTTTGTCTCCAGACGGTATCATAGGCTGCTGACAAGTCAATGAAGGCCCCAGATGTTTTTAATTTCTTTTGAAATCCCGCTCCAATATGTGTTGTAAGGGCCAGGACTTGGTTTGCACGGCTTCGGTTGGGACGAAAGCCAGCTTGTTCTACTGGGATGGCCGTGAGTATTGTCTGACCGATCCTGTTAAGTAGTACTCGTTCCAGAAGTTTGTACGCCATGCTAAGCAGTGCTATTGGCCGGTAGTTTTGCGGGAGATTTACCGGTTTACATGGCTGTAGGAGGGAAATTATCTTGGCACGTTTAAGTTCTTGGGGTATGTTTCCTGTCTGCAGTAGTGATGTGAAGAACTTTGCTAACCATATTTTGGTGTACTTGCCAGACTTGATAACAAACTCAGGGGGGATGTCATGTGAGCCAGGGGCTTTACCTCGTTTTGTGTCCTTTAATGCTGCCGAGACCTCTTTGGGGTGATGTCGCATGAATATTTAGTGTCAACACTGGCTGTTGCTTTTAGCTTTCTAAGTTCACATTTAATGCTTATTGTTGTCTCTCGGTGGTTTATCCCTTTAGATGTTTTAGCAAAGGTGGTTTATCCCTTTAGATGTTTTAACAATGTGCGAAGAAATTTTGTCAGGTGTTGTGGGGTTTTCTTCTCGAGCGATACGGCTGGCTCCTCCTAGTTTTGAAGCAGGGACCAAGCTTTTCTGCTGGATACTTTAAAGTCCGTAGCCTGAGTAGTTTCCATCCACTTCTGTCGTCGTGCAGTATCAAGGCTGTGTACGAGTTCATCTGCTATTTATCTGTCACCGCTGCTTTGGTAGTCATTATACAGTTCCTCACATTTCTCATCCCAGCCTGGTATGTATTCTTTGCGGTACCGCCTAGGTACGTGCTTTTTTGCTGTACTGATGACTGGTCCCACAAATCTTTTATAGCTATGAGCAGATGGACGGATCCATCCCAGGCATTTATCGAGGTCTTCAGAGTAACGTTTCCAATCCGCATTTTGTAGGTTCCATTTGGGTCGAGGAGTTGAGGTTATCAATGGAATACTTGTGCCGATTTCTACTAGGACTTGACGGTGTTGACTGTGAGGGAAATCTGGAAAAACATTTCGGCTTGTGTTAACCAGCTGGTGATTTTCATCAGCTGTGACAGAGCATAGGTCGCGTAATACTCTCGTTTCCAAGCTGCTGATCTGAAGGAAGCACGAACTCATTGAAAATAAGGTGGATTTTGTTTTCTTCTGCCCAGTTTGCTAAGGCTTCACCATTTGTATCAGTTGTTCTGTATCGCCATTGCGCGTGGTGGCTATTAAACTCCCCTACAAAGACCGCCGGATGGCGCTGTGATTGGAGAACATCTGCTGTCCATGCGGATCCTGGTGGATGTTGCTTATGACCAGTTCACCTATTTTGATTATCACAGAGTGGATATTGTCATTTGTGGAAGTGGATAGCAGGTGAGCGTTCTCTATTTTATTTCTGATGTATGTGGCTACTCCATAGGCATGGTGGTATGTTGCGCCAATGATATCGTATCCTGGTATTTTTCCTCTGGAGCGTACTTGATCTCCGTTATTTGTGTGTAGGGCAACCACATCAATGTTGTGTTTAGTCAATAACTTTTGAAGAATTTGGAATTTGGTTTTACTAATGCCCTCAATGTTCAATTGGCATATTTGAATAGTTGTTCCAAGTTTCCTAGATGCTTGGCCCACAGAAGGGCTTTTGATGTGTTTACAAGTCATTTCCTCTCGGTTATGTACTTCTCGTAAAGCCATGAGATCTAAAAAGATTGTCTGGCTGCCAGTTTTGTTGTCTTCTTAGCACTACCCAGCGGTCACGTGTGGGGCAAATATCAGGTTTACACCCACGGACGTGAAGCAACATCGATCCCAGGGACTACACTAAAGGGGCAGCGATGCACCAGTTGGAAGCTACTAGAGACCTGAGGCCCTTATATGTCTCTTGGGGACACATATCGGCGGGTAGCCTGTGGTATCCAATCGCAAAGCAATTTTTGTGTCTCATCGTCATTGTAAGTATGCGGGGACTATAAGAAATTGGCGGCAATGCATCAGTTAGAAGCTACTAATGACCGGGTGGTGGTATTTGTCTCTTAGAGATACGTCTGCAGTTAGAATAAAGTATGCAATCGCGAAGCAAATTTTTGTCTCATTGTCATTGTAACGGTGCTGTGACTACAGTAAAGTGGCAGCGATGCGTCAGTTACATGCTACTAGAGACCTGATTGCGGTATTTGTCTCTTGGAGATACGTCGACTGGGGCCTGTAGTATGAAGTCGCGAATCAATTTTTATGTATCATCGTCATTGTTAGTGTGCGGGAACTACAGTAAAGTGGTAGCGACGCATCAGTGGCAAGCTACTAAGGACCTGAGGGTGCTATTTGTCTCTTGGAGATATGTCTGCTGGGAGCCTGTAGAATCCATTCACGAATCAAATTTAGTATCTCAACGTCATTGTAAGGGTGCTGTGACTACAGTAAAGTGGCAGATGTGCATCATTTACAAGGTACTAGGGACCTGAAGGTGGTATTTGTCTCTCAGAGATACGTCGGAAGGGAGCCTGTGGTATCCAATCGTGAAAAAATCATTGCGTCTCATTTTCATTCTAAGGCTGCAGGGATACAGTAAAGTGCCAAAGATTCTTCAGTTACAAGCTAGTAGAGACTTGTGGACGGTAATTGTCTTATGGAGATACGTCGGCGGGGAGGATGTTGTATGCAATACCGAAACAGTTTTTGCATCTCGTCCTCATTGTAAGGGTGTAGGGACAACAGTAAAGTGGTAGGGTTGCATCTCTGAAAAGCTACTAGGGACCTGAGGGCGGTATTTGTCTCTTGGAGGTACGACGGCTGTGAGCCTGTAGAATGTAATCGTGAAGCAATTTTTGTGTCGCATCTTCACTGTAAGTGTGCGGGAAGTACAGTAAAGTGGCGGCGATGCATCATATACAAACGACTAGAGACCTGATGGCGCTATTTCTTTCTTGGAATAATTCCGGTAAGGAGATCGAAGTATGCAATCGCGAAGCAATTTTAGTGTCTCACCGTCATTCAAATGGTGCAAATGGCTCTGTGCACTGTGGGAGTTAACTTCTGAGGTCATCAGTCCCCTAGAACTTAGAACTACTTAAACCTTACTAACCCAAGGACGTCACACACATCCATGCCCGAGGCAGGATTCGAACCTGCTACCGTAGCGGTCGCGCGGATCCGGACTGTAGCGCCTGGAACCGCTCGGCCACTCAGGCCAGCCACGTCATTCTACGGTTGCAGTAACTACAGTAAAGTTTCAGCGCTGCATCAGTTAAAAGCTCCTAGAGACCTAAGGGCGATATTTGTCTCTTGCAGATACATCACCATGGTACGTGCTGTATGATATTGCGAAGCAATTTTTGTGTCCCATCTTCAATGTAAGGGTGCGAGAACTATAGAAAAGTGGTAGCGATGCGTCAGTTACAATCTGCTAGATACCTGAAGCGGTAGTTGTCTCTCGCGATTAGGTCGGCAGGGAGCCTCTAGTATGCAATTGCGAAGCAACTTTTGTATCTCATCGTCATTGTAAGGGTGCTAGGACTACAGTAAAGTGGCAGTGATTCATCACTTACAAACGACTAATTCACTCCCAAGAGAAGATCCATACGTTGACCGTAGCCGCGATACTTACTTGGTGAGAAGTCGGAATAGATCCTTCAGAATTCAATAGCGAAGCAATTTCTGTGTTAAATCGGAAATGTGAGTTTGCGAGGAATACAGTAAATTGGCAGTGGTGCATCAGAAAAAAAGATACATAACTCCCAGGAGAAGATCCAGACGTTGACCGCAGGCGCGTCACTGACCTTGTGTTAAGTTGGCATGGATTGTTTAGTTTTTAATAACGACACAAATTCTGTCTTAAATCGCCCGTTTGAAGGTGCGAAAGAAACAGTAAACTAACATTGGTCCACCGGAAAAAGGATGCATGACTCCTAAGAGAAGATCCATACATTGACCATAGCCGCGTTACTCCTTTGGGGAGAATTCTACATGGATCTTTAAGTATTTAGTAGCGACGCAACTTCTCTGTAAATTTATCATTATGAGGGTTCGAGGGGTACAGTAAACTGGCAGTCATGCATCGGAAAAAAGACACTTTACTCCCAGAAGAACATCCATACACTCACAGTAGCCGCGTTGCTCGCTTCGGGAGAAGACGCCGTGGATCCTTAAATATTTAATAGCGACGACATTTCTGTGTGAATTCGTCAATGTGAGGATGCGACGCATGCAGTAAACTGGCAGTGGTGCATCGAAAAACAGATCCATGTCTCCCAGGAGAAGAATCATACGTTGACCGAAGCTGCGTTACTCGCTTTTGGAGATATCGGCATGGATCCTTTAGAATTTAATAGCGACGTAATTTCTGCGTCAAATCTTCAATGTGAGGGTGCGAGGGATACAGTAAACTGGCAGTGATGTATTGGAAAGAAAGACTTAACTCCCAGGAGAAGATCCATACGTTCACCGTGACCTTATTACTCGCTTTGGGAAAAGTCGACATGGAACCTTTAGTATTAAATTTCGGCGCAACTTCTGCGTTAATTTGTTAATGTGAGGTTGCGAAGGTTACAGTAAACTGGCAGTGTTGCATCAGAAATAAGAGACTTGACTCCCAAGAGGTTATCCATACATTGACAGTTGATGCACTACTCGCTTAGGAAAAAGTCAGCATGGATCCTTTAGTATTCAATAGCGACGGAATTTCTGTATTAATTCGACTGATTGAAGGAGCGACGGATACAGCAAGCAGGCAGAGGTGAATCGGAAGAAAGATACTTTACTCCCGGTACGAGATTAATGCATTGACACTGACAGCGTCACACACTTGGGCAGAAGTCTGCATGGATCTTTTCGCATTTAATAGCCAAGCAATTTCTGTGTTAATTCGTCAATGAAAGGGTGTGAGGAATACAGTAAACTGGCAGTGGCGCATCAGAAATAAGACACGTGACTCCCAAAAGGACATCCGTACATTGACAGTTGATGCGTTACTCACTTTGGAAAAAGTCAGAATGGATAATTTTGTATTTAATAGCGACGCAATTTCTCTGTTAATTCGACTATGTGAAGGTAAGAGAGATCCAGCAAGCAGGAAGAGGTGAATCGGAAGAAAATACTTGACTGCCAGCATGAGATCAATACATTGACATTGGCAGTGTCACACACTGTGGCAGAAGTCTGAATGGATCCTTTTGTATTTAATAGCGACGCAATTTCTGTGTTAATTCGTCAATGTAAGTGTGCGAGGCATATAGTAAACTGGCAGTGGTGCATCGGACATAAGACACATGAATACCAAGAGGCCATCCATATATTCACAGTTGATGCGTACTCCCTTAGGAAAAAGAAAGCATGGATAATTTTGTATTTAATAGCGACGCAGTTTCTGTGTTAATTCGTCAATGTAAGATTACGAGGGATACAGTAAACTGGCAGTGGTGGATAGGAAATAAGAAACTTACTCCGAAGAGGACATTCATACATTGACAGTTGATGCGTTACTCTATTAGCAAAAAGTTAACATGGAAAATTTTGTATTTACTAGCGACGCAATATCTGTATTAATTCGATTATTGGAAAGTAAAAGAGATCCTGCAAGCAGGAAGAGGTGAATCGGAAGAAAATACTTGACTCCCAGCAGGAGATCAATACATTGACATTGACAGTGTCACACACTTCGGCAGAAGTCTGAATGGATCCTTTTGTATTTAATAGCGACGCAATTTCTTTATTAATTCGTCAATGGAAGGGTGTGAGGGATACAGTGAACTGGCAGTGGTGCATCGGAAGTAAGACACTTACTGCCAGGAGCACATCCATACATTGACAGTTGATGCGTTACTCGCTTAAGAAAAAGCTAGCATGCATCCTTTACTATTTAATAGCGACGCAATTTCTGTGTTAAAACGACTATGTGAAGTTGCGAGGGATCCAGGAAGCAGGCAGAGGTGAATCTGAAGAAAGATACTTGACTTCCAGCAGGAGATCAATATATTGACATTGGCAGCGTCACACACTTCGGCAGATGTCTGCATGGATCTTTTCGTATTTAATAGCGACTCATTGTAAGAGTACGTAAACTGGCAGAGGTATATCAGCTACAAGCTACTAGAGACATGACAGTGGTATTTGCCTCTTGGACATACGTCGGCAGGGAGCCTTCAATCACGGAGCAATTTTTTGTCTCATCGGCATTATCAGATTTTGGTGACCACAGGAAAATGGCACCGATGCATCTGTTAAAGCTATTAGAGACCTGAGAGCCGTAGTTGTCTCTTGGAGATACGTGGGCAGGAAGCCTGTAGCTTGTAATCACGAAGCTATTTGGTATCTCATCGTCATTGCAAGGGTGCGGAGACAACAGTAAAGTGGCCGAGACGCATCTGTTACAATCTACTTGAGATCTGATGGTGGTACTTGCCGCTTGAAGATAATCGGGAGCGAACCTGTAGTATGCTATCGCGAATCAATTTTTGTGTTTGATTCTGTGTCTCATCATCATTGTAAGGGAGTGGGGACTTCAGTAACTTGGCAGAGATGAATCGGTTACAATCTACTAGACACCTGAGGTCGGTATTTGACTCTTGCAGATACATCAGAGGGGAGCCTTGAGTATGCATTCGCGAAGCTATTTTTATGTCTCATCGTCATTGTAATACTGCGGCGACCACATTAAAGTCGCAGCCATGCATCCGATACAAGCTACTATAGACCTGAGGGCGGTATTTGTCTCTTGGACATACGTCGGCAGGGAGTCTTCAGTCTGCAATCGCGGAGCAATTTTTGTGTCTCATTGTCATTGTAATAGGTGCGGGGACTACAGTACAGTGGCATCGATGCTTCAGTTACAAGATACTAAAGACCTGAAGGCGGTAACTGTCTATTGGAGATACGTGGGCAGGGAGCCTGTAGTATGTAATGACGAAGCTACTTTTGCGCCTCATCGTCATTGCAAGGGTGTGTGTACTACTGTAATAATCCACCGATGCATCAGTTACTAGCTACTACAGACGTGAGGGCTGTATTTGTCTCTTAGAGGTACGTCCGGAGGAAGCATGTACTATGCAATCGTGTAGCAATATTTTTGTCTCATTTTCATCGTAAGGGTGCGGGGACCACAGTAAAGTGTCAGCAGTGTATCAGTAACAAGCTACTAGAGACATGAATGCGGTATTTGTCTCTTGGATATACGTCGACAGGGAGTATGTGTTATGCAATAGCGAAGAAATTTTTCTGTCTCATCGCCATCGTAAGGGTGTGGGGACCACAGTAAATTGGAAGCAATGCATCACATACAACCCTACTAGAGACATGAGGGCGGTGTTATGCTCCTGGGGATACGTCCGCAGGGAGCCGTCCGTATGCAGTCGGGAAGCAATTTTTGTTTCTCGTCGTCATTTTAAGGGTACGGGGACTACACTAAAGTGGTAGCAATGCATCAGCTACAAGATATTAGAGAGCTTGGAACGGTATACATTTCTTAGAGATATTCTGGCAGGGAGCCTGTATTATGCAATCGCGAAGTAATGTTTTTGTCTCAATGTAATTGTATGGGTGTGGGAACTACAGTTATATGGCAGTGATGCATCAGTTACAAACTACTAAAGACCTAGACGTGGTATTTGTCTCTTGGAGATACATCGGCAGGGAGCCTGGTGTATGCATTCAAGAAGCAATAATTTTGTCTCATCTTCATTGTAAGGCTGCAGGGACTACAATAAAGTTGCACAGCACAGAGCCTGTAGTGTGCAAGCGTGAAGTAGTTTTATTGCGTCGTCGTCAATGTAAGGGTGCGGTGACAACAGTAAAGTGGCAGTGATGCATCAGTTACAAGCTACTTGAGACCTCAAAGAGGTATTTCACTCTTGGAGATACGTCATGAGGCGCCTGTGGTTTGCAATCGTGTGGTAATTTTTTTGTATCATCGTTATTGTAAGATTCGGGAACTAAAGCAAAGTAAGAATGATGAATCAGTTACAAGCTACTGGACACCTCATAACGCTATCATTCGCTTGGAGATGCTTCGGCAGGGAGCCTGTAGTATGGATCGCTAAGCAATTTTTGCGTCTCATTGCCATTGTAACGGTGCGACGACTACAGTAACGTGGTTGCAATGCATCAGTTACAAGCTACTGAGATCTGAAGGCGGTATTTGTCTCTTGGAGATATGTCGGCAAGGAGACCGCGGTATGCAATCGCGAAGGTATTTTTGTGTCTCACAGTCATTGTAAGGGCGCAGGGACTACACTGAAGTGACCGCAATGCATCAGTTACAATGTAATAGTGACCGGAAGGCGGTAGTTTTCTCCTGGAGATACTTCGGCAGGGAGCCTGAGATGTGCAATCGCAAACAAATTTTTTGTTCTCTTCGTCATAGTAAGGGTGTGGGGACTACAGTAATGTGCCAGCGATGCACTAGTTACAAGCAACTAGAGACCAAAGGATGGTATTTGTCTCTTGGAGATACGCCGGCTGGGAGACTGTGGTATGCAGTTGAAAAGCAATATTGGTGTCTCATCGTCATTGTAAGGGTGCGGGGACTAAACTAAAGTGGCACCGATGCATCTGTTTTAAGCTGCTAGAGATCTGAGTTCAGTATTTGTCTCTTCGAGATGCGTCGGCAGGGAGAATGTGGTATGCAACCACGCAGCAATATTTGGTGTCTCTTCGTTATTATAAGGGTGCGGGGACTACAGTAAAGAGTCACCGATGCATCAGTTACAAGCTACTAGAGACCTGAGGCTGATATTTGACTCTTCGAGATACGTCGGCAGGGAGAATGTGGTATGCAACCACTAAGCAATTTTTCTGTCTCATCGTCATTGTAAGAGTGCGAGGACTACAGTAAAGTGGCTGCGATGCATCAGTTACAAACTACTAGAGGCTGGAGGGTGGTATTAATCTCTGGGTGATATGTCGGCAATGAGTCGTTAGTATGCAATCGCGTAGCAATTTCTGTGTCGCTTCGTCTCTGTAAGGGTTCGGGGACTACAGTTAAGTGAGATGCGTCCCTCAGTCACAAGCTACTAGAGACCTAAGGGTGGTAGTAGTCTTGCAAGTACGTCGGCAGGGAGTCTATAGTATGCAATCGCGAAGCAATTTCTCTGAGGCATCGTTAGTGTGGAGGTGCATGAACTACAGTAATCTGACATTGGTGTATAAGTTTCGAGCTACTAGAGACCTGAGGGTGTATCTCTTCCAGATATGTTGTCAGGGAGCCTGTACTATGCAGTCGTGAAGCAATTTCTGTGTCAACTTGATAGTGTAAATGTGTGGTTACTATGTAATGTGGCAGCAGTGCATCTGTTACAAACTACTGGAGTCCTCAAGCTGGAATTAATCTCATTGGGATACGTTGGCAGTTAGCCTTTAGTATGGAATTTCAAAGCAATTTCTGTGTCGCTTCGTCAGTGTGTGAGCGGTGGGACTACAGTTAAATGAAACCGGTGCTTCACTTACAAGCTGCTAGAGAGCTAACGGAGGTAGTAGCCAATGGAGATTTGTCATTGAGGAGCCTGTAGTATAAAATCGCCAAGTAATTTCTATGTCGCATTGTTAGTGTCAGGGTGCGAGGACTACAGTAAAGTAGCAGCGGTGTATCAGATACAAGCTGCTAGACACGTGATGGTGGTCTCTTGAAGTTATGTCAGCAAGTAGACCGTAAGTTGGAATCGCGAAGCACTTCTTGTGTCGCGTCATCAGGGTGAAGGTGCTGGCGCCACAGTGTAGTGGCAGCAGTGTATGAGTTAAGGCTACTAGTGACCTGAGGGTACTATTAGTCTCTTGGATATGAGTCGGCAGTGAGCCTGTAGTATGCAATCCATTTGCTATTTCTGTGTTGCATTGTCAGTTGAAAGCTGTGGGGACTACAGTAAAGGGGCAGCCGTTGCATCAGTTGTAAGACGTGTATATTTCTATTGTCTATTATCAAATCACAATTTATATTAATAGGATTAAGTAGGAATAATTAATATTTGTCATGTTGGAAATAATTGTGGTAGCAGGGAATGTCTGCACCAAAGTATTGTTGACAAGAGAGACCGCAAATTGATATAATTTTAAAAACGGCGGGAGAGACCACGTATGGATACATTTTAAGAAAAGAGCGGGAAAGACCGCGCATTGATACATTTTGTAATGGTAGCAGGGATTGTCTGCACCAGAAAGCAATGTTGGCAGGAGAGACAGCACTTTAGCGTTCGTAGGAAGTCAGTAGTAAGCGAGAAGTGAAGCGAGTCGGTAGCAGGTCTGAAGCGAGAGGTTGAGAGGAGCGGTGTGCCTGCCAGCCACTAGCTATGATTTACAAGAGATTATAAACGGATGTACAGAGACATCAGCTAACTATTATAATAAGAGGAACTAATATTATTGAATTAGTTTTTTTGGGAAACTCAAGACTACTGAAGGTATGTTTGCGCATTGCTAGTTGTAAGACTATCGTAAAAAGTAAGTCCCATTTGAACGTTTGTAAAATCATTTCATTCAGAATATAATTAACTTTTGCCAGCAATATTGCATTTCTAATTATAACCCATCCCAAAAACCATCAACGTAAAACTTTGCAAAATTTTATTGTTGTCAAGAAAAAGTTTAACTATGAAATACGTAACTTCAGTAAAATTAATTAAAGAGTAACGTCAGCTTTGCTATTAAAGAATAACGTCAGCTTTGGTAATAAATACAGCCACTTATTATGACAGCCCACCAGCAGCTAATAGAGTGTAGTAAAACAGAGTAAGTATATTCATGTCGCAGTTCGATGTAGCAGTCAGATGGCGATCCAGTAATAGTATAAAAGGTAAGAAACAGTTTTGGGTTATTGCAGATAACGACTGAGGGCCACACGACGACGACACATTCTATGTTTCGTCGAAATAATCCGAAAATCACTTTTAAAAAGCAGCAATTAAGTTTGTATGCGAAGTTTGAGAAAGAGAATAAATTTAAAGGGAAGATTTCATTTGTTATTATTAAGCAAGAGATAGAAATCCTAACGAAAGGTTTCATAGGTTATGGTAAAAGGGAAGGTTATCATTAACAAAATAGGTATAGAGGAGACGGTTATTGCGTAATAACAAAAGAGGTATACAGGAGACGGGGAGGTTTCACAGTTACAAGCTACTAGAAAACTGAGGGCTGTATTCGTCTCTTGGAGATATGTCGGATTGGACGCTGTAGTTTGGAAGCTCGGAGCAATATTTGTGTCGCATCGTTAGTGATAGGGTATGGGGACTATAGTAGAGCTGCTGTGGTGCACCTGTTACAAGCTACCTCAGACCTGAGGGTGTTATTAGTCTCTTGGAGATACTTCAGCAGGGAGCGTGTAGTATGCAATCGCAAAGTTATTTCCGTGTTGCTTCGTGAGTGTCAGGCTGCAGGTACTACAATGCTAAAATGAAGTAACACCAGCGCACCAGTACCATTTACAAGAAACATGCGGGCACTATTAGTCCGCTGCGTCTTTAGTGAAATCGCTGTACCCTAACACTTACGATGAGACACAGAAATTGCATCGTAATACATTACTACAGCATCCCTGATGTCGCATATCCAAGAGAATAATACCACCCTTAGGTCTCCAGTACCTTGTAACTGATGCTCACGTGTCACTTAATGTAGTCCTTGCACCCTCACACTGACGAAGCGACACGGAAATTAGTTTCCGAGGTGATTGTGGCTGCACGACGGTAATTAACAAACTTTGAACGCGGATTGGTAGTTGGAGCTACACGCATAGGACATTCTGTGGTGTCACCGCCAGACACCACACTTACTAGGTGGTAGCCTTTAAATCGGCCGCGGTCCGTTAGTATACGTCGGACCCGCGTGTCGCCACTGTCAGTGATTGCAGACCGAGCGCCGCCACACGGCAGGTCTAGAGAGACTTCCTAGCACTCGCCCCAGTTGTACAGCCGACTTTGCTAGCGATGGTTCACTGACAAATTACGCTCTCATTTGCCGAGACGATAGTTAGCATAGCCTTCAGCTACGTCATTTGCTACGACCTAGCAAGGCGCCATTATCATTTGCTATTTATCTTGTGATGCATGTACCGTCAGACCGATGTTCACTAATTATGGATTAAAGTTAAGTATTCCAGAAGCTACGTACTATTTTTGCTAGTTCATTTCCGTGTCCTGTTCCAGACCTCACGCCAGCCTGCGTGAGCTTAAACGCGTGCCCTTCGGCCTCCCGTCCTAGTGGATTGGCTGTCTTTCCAGTCCACAAAACATTCCATTTCGGAAATCGTTATGGAATTCAGTATTCGGAGATCTACAGAGTCTGAAGAAACTGCAAAAAGGTGGGAATTTAAGGAGATGGGACCTGGATAAACTGAAAGAACCAGACGTTGTACAGAGTTTCAGGGAGACCATAAGGGAACAATTGACGGGAATGGGGGAAAGAAATACAGTAGAAGAAGATTGGGTAGCATTGAGGGATGAAATAGTGAAGGCAGCAGAGGATTAAATAGGTAAAAAGACGAGGGCTTGTAGAAACCCTTGGGTAACAGTAGAAATACTGAATTTAATTGATGAAAGGAGAAAATATAAAAATGCAGTAAATGAAGCAGGCAAAAAGGAATACAATCGTCTCAAAAATGAGATCAATAGGAAGTGCAAACTGGCTAAGCAGGGATGACTAGAGGACAAATGTAAGGATGTAGAGGCTTATCTCACTAGGGGTAAGATAGATACTGCTTACAGGAAAATTAGAGAGACCTTTTACTAAAATGTAAACTTTCACGACCGGAAATATTATGTCCATTATAATTATCTGGGCTGTTATGCCGTGATCGGTTGATGAATTCCGTGGTGATTCCCAACGTTTCGTCTCCGACTGCGGGAGACATCTTCAAGGGAGTCCGTAGCTTGATGGAAGGTCCAACACACAACCGCGGTCTCCTTGCCGACATATCTCCAAGAGACAAATACCGCCTTCAGATCTCAGTAGCTTGTAACACACACACAGTAGCGAGCCAGTCTGTGTGTTGGACCTTCCATCAAGCTACGGACCCCCTTGAAGATGTCTCCCACAGTCGGAGACGAAACGTTGGGAATCACCAAGGAATTCATCAACCGACCACGGCATAACAGCCCGGATAATTATAATGGACATAGAGAGACCTTTGTAGAAAGGAGAACCACTTGCATGAATATCAAGAGCTTTGATGGAAACCCAGTTTTAACCAAAGAAGGGAAAGCAGAAAGGTGGAAGGAGTATATAGAGGGTCTATACAAGGGCGACGTACTTGAGGACAATATTATGGCAATGGAAGAGGATGTAGATGAAGATGAAATCGGAGATATGATACTGCGTACAGAGTTTGACAGAGCATTGAAAGACCTGAGTGGAAACACGGCCCCCGGAGTAGACAACATTCCATTAGAACTACTGACAGCCATGGGAGAGCCAGTCCTGACAAAACTCTATCATCTGGTGAGCAAGATGTATGAGACAGGAGAAATACCCTCAGACTTCAAGAAGAATATAATAATTCCAATCCCAAAGAAAGCAGGTGTTGACAGATGTGAAAATTACCGAACTATCAGTTTAATAAGTCACAGCTGCAAAATACTAACGCGAATTCTTTAAAGACGAATGGAAAAACTGATAGAAGCCGACCTCGGTGAAGATCAGTTTGGATTCCGTAGAAATGTTGACACACGTGAGGCAATACTGACCCTACGACTTATCTTGGAAGAAAGATTAAGGAAAGGCAAACCTACGTTTCTAGCATATGTAGACTTAGACAAAGCTTTTGACAACGTTGATTGGAATACTCTCTTTCAAATTCTAAAGGTGGCAGGGGTAACATACAGGGAGCGAAAGGCTATTTACAATTTTGTACAGAAAGCAGATGGCAGTTATAAGAGTCGAGGGGCATGAAAGGGAAGCAGTGGTTGGGAAGGGAGTGAGACAGGGTTGTAGCCTATCCCCGATGTTATTCAATCTGTGTATTGAGCAAGCCATAAAGGAAACAAAAGAAAAGTTCGGAGTAGGTATTAAAATCTATGGAGAAGAAATAAAAACTTTGAGGTTCGCCGATTACATTGTATTTCTGTCAGAGACAGCAAACGACTTGGAAGAGCAGTTGAACGGAATGGACAGTGTCCTGAAAGGAGGGTATAAGATGAACATAAACAAAAGCAAAACGAGGATAATGGAATGTTGTCGAATTAAGTCGGGTGATGCTGAGTGAATTAGAATAGGAAATGAGACACTTAAAGTAGTAAAGGAGTTTTGCTATTTGGGGAGCAAGATAACTGGCGATGGTCGAAGTAGAGAGGATATAAAATGTAGACTGGCAAAGGCAAGGAAAGCGTTTCTGAAGAAGAGAAATTTGTTAACATCGAGTATAGATTTAAATGTTAGGAAGTCGTTTCTGAAAGTATTTCTATGGAGTGTAGCCATGTATGGAAGCGAAACGTGGACGATAAATAGTTTAGACAAGAAGAGAATAGAAGCTTTCAAAATGTGGTGCTACAGAAGAATGCTGAAGATTAGATGGGCAGATCACATAACTAATGAGGAGGTATTTAATAGAATTGGGGAGAAGAGGAGCTTGTGGCACAACTTGAAGAAGGGATCGGTTAGTAGGACATGTTCTGAGACATCGAGGGATCACCAATTTAGTATTGGAGGGCAGCGTGGAGGGTAGAAATCGTAGAGGGAGATCAAGAGATGAATACACTAAGCAGATTCAGAAGGATGTAGGCTGCAGTAGGTACTGGGAGATGAAGAAGCTTGCACGGGATAGAGTAGCATGGAGAGCTGCGTCAAACCAGTCTCAGGACTGAAGACCACAACAACAACAACAGTGTCAAGAGTGTGTTGAGAACACCACATTTCATCCATTACCTCTGGTCACGAACAACGCAGAGGCCGATGGCCTTCGCTTAACGACCGAGAACAGTGGTGTCTGCATAGAGTTACCAATGCTAACAGACAAGCAACACTGCGTGAAATAATCGCTGACATGTGCTGCTAATGGTCTACGGCAGCAGATGACTGACGCGACTGCCTTTGCTAACAGCATGACATTGCCTGCTGCGCCTCTGTTGAACTTGTGGTCATGTCGGAGGGACACTAGATGGCTGAAAAACTGTGGCCTGGTCAGGTGATTCCCAATTTCAGTTGGTAAGAGTTAATGGTAGGGTTCGAGTGTGACACAGACCCCTCGAAGCCATGGATCCAAATTGCCAACAAGGCACTGTGCAAGCTCGTGGTGGCTCCATTATGGTGTGGGCTGTGTTTACATGGAATGGACTGGGTCCTCTGGTCCAACTGAAACGATCATTGACTGGAAATAGCTACGGTCGGCTACCTGGAGACAGTTTATAGCCATTCATGGACTTCATGTTTCCAAACAACGATGGAATGCGCCATGTCACTGAGCCACAACTGTTCGCGACTGCTTTGAGGAACATTCTGGAACATTCGAGAGAATAATTTGGCCACCCAGATCACCCAAAATGAATCCCATCGAACCTTTATGGGACATAATCGAGAGGTCAGTTCAGTTAGTGCTCAAAATCCTGCATCAGCTACGCTTTCGCAGTTATGGAAGGCTCTAGAGGCAGCATGGTTCAGTATTTCTGCAGAAGAGTTCCAACTGCTCGTTGAGTGTTCCGGCGTAACGCCAAGCGCCGGAATGAAGATCAAGAACGATACCGCAGAGAGGGCTGTGAGGCGACGTCACCCAATAGCACGCTGACTATGACGTCACCACGACAGGAGCGGCATCTACACGAAGAGAATATAAACGATGTGCTGCCTAGCCTTGGCCGCACCATAGTTCAATTCTTTTATCTTGGCGGTTCGCGCATGCCCGCCCAGACGCGGAACATTGCTGCGTTGCCAGTTGAACGCGCCAAGAGAAGCAGCGCCATAGTATAGTATAGTTCGCAAACTTGTTTTTAGGGGGGAGCGCGCAGTTTATGAAGTAAAGCCACCACGGCCGCATTAGCCCTTACGCTGCTACAGAGACGTGCTCCCCGCACTGCGCGCTGTGCGCGATTTTGTCATCACTGCACTGCTCGCCTGTGCAGACACATGGTGTTCCGACTGCTTTGACACACTTTATCATTCGATTTCACAAAAATTATTTGGCCCAAAAATTTGACTTTTACACATCTTCTTGACTGATAGCTTCCCCCCACAAAAGACTTAATTTTGTTTCGATGTTCAACGCAGTTATTGTGCAGCATTAGATGTAGTAAACCATTGCATGCAATTTTGAAGAGTTTGCAGAGGTAAAAGTCCATAGTGTATACTTTCCGTATGGTCGATTTTAGTTGCCACTAGAAATTTGAAAAAATTACATTCAAACGAATAAAATTCATGAAGTATGACACTTCGATCTTGTTTTTAAATAAATAAAATATTAAGCACCAAACAAGGTTTGAACTCGTAATCTTTTGGTTAGCAGCAAAACAGTTTAACCTTTACACTAACGTGGCTCATCATTCAACAGATTACCTGGAGGACTTTAAAATATAACGCAAATTACCGACAAACACTGTTGGTATGACTATGAATTACTCACGTTTCGTCGAAGTACAATAGGGAATAAACAATTACCACTGTTATTTATTGCCAAAAAGCGGTTACTCAGAATGATACAAACACGTTTCCTTGCTATCGCCTGAATTAGAAGGCATATAAATTAACAAAATGTGAAGCAATTGGTATGCTTTTTCCAAACTTTCTATAAAAGAAAGTCTGCTATCAAGACATTGCTTATGTTCAATTACTTTATTTACGACTGAACGTTTCTAAAACTGAAGACACTCGTCTGTGCTCTGCACTGCAGTCGAGCTCTGGCAACGTCGTTCTCTGTTCATTGGTTGACTGTGTTTTCTGACGTCAGATGCGCAGAACGAACCTAAACTCGGCCTCCGTCGTAAATGACGCGCACTTTAGCAGTAGAAGAGCCGCAGTGATATTAATGATAGCTTGTGAACTTGTGTGATTAGCCTGCATGGAAATTGTATATATCAAAGGACATTGATTATTTGCATGTCGCCAACTGCTTGCGACCCATCATGTAGAAACGAAAGTTAAGTAGTGTAAGTTCAATTACTGTAATAAATTCCATTAATATGGTTTGCTTGTTTGTGTCCAGTTATCCGAGAAAACAGCTTCCTAAGCATCCTATAAGAGGCAAGTGGGCAAGATCTCACATTCATGCCACGTCGAGATTCTGCACTAGGCTGGGCACCATATTAGGAGGTATCCCAGACTTTTGTAACCTCAGTCTATGTGTGTGTAAACAATTTGTGCATTGTACCTAATTGTGCAGGAGATGTTTCAGCTCAACTAGTAGCCTCATTTTGGCAGCTTCATCAAATATCATCTGCAAAATATTACACCACAGTCATCGTTGTGGATCTAGGATATCACAGGAAATGGATCCAATGATTTTACAAATCGATCGTATTACTTATTTCTCGATGCACCTCCTCCATCAGTGCGAATGGTATGGGATAAAGGCTTGTGAAATTATTTATAGCCAGTAATTTTTCATTTGCATTCATATATACATCGGAAAACACCTTATAATGTATCAATATTTGGTGTAATTCCACCTTTTGCATATTAGTCAAGCCGTCATCAGGTTACATATTTTCCAAAATATTGTTTTAAACCTCCCCGCAATCTGTTTCTGGACATTTTCTTTTTTATTCTTTTCAGATAAATCTACTGTTAAACCAGCTGTCCAGTATCTTAAATATAAGCTTTACCGCAGAGATAGTGAAAGTCCAGTGCATCCAATCGATGCATTGTCTGGAGGAAAGGCTTAGTGGCATGTATCAACTACAGCACTCAAAATTCCCTACTATAAATGAACATTATATTATGTAATATCAGTTAGATTGGTTTATAGATAGTTTGGCTGGGTAGTAAAAAATAATACACACAGATGCACTATTTAACAAGAAACTTTTTATTTTTTAAATATTTCCACTTACACAACAGAAGTCTACCATTGTTGTTCTCATGACTGTTGGCCAGTAGGCATAATAATTATATCGTGTACCTGCAACAAGAATTGAGATATTTAGAGTCTGGAAGTAATTCAGCTTCATATATTTACTTTTACACAGAAAAGATCTTATAGAAGGCACCTCCTCACCTCCAGCATCACTAAGTGTAAATGTAACGATGAAGTCTCTAGTACACGTTTTTGAATAGAGCCCCAATTTTTAAACAACATCTGTTACAGTCAGTTCACTTCCTTATTAGTGGAATGTGCTCAACATTTTTTCTCCCTAGATGCCTTCAAGTAATTGTACGTAACCACAATCCTGCAGCCGTAGCATAACTTCGTCCATAGAAAATTACTTCCAAACAAGTCATTGGATAAACAAGTAATTGGATAATAAGACATAGTAACAAGCAATAATAGCGTAGGATACAGGTTGGATGCCCATGATTTTTGGAAGCCTACTGCAGCTAAATAGAAAAGACAAATTGTTGATTCAGGGCAGAAAGGCCAGCATCGGTTGTAGTGTCGTCTGTCTTTTTTACTATATTACATATCTAGCTATCACCTGACAAGTGCAGCTACCATCAGCGCTATAAATACAAGTAATACAAGAATCAGACATAGAAAGAGCACATTGATCACACGACGTGTCACAGTATACACAATTACAATTCCGTAATTACATACCGTTGTAAATAGTAATATAGATTGGATGTAGTTATAATGACACGTATTCTAACCTAACTCAGGCATGTACAAGCATTAGTCCAACTGAGGCCCCTGTTTACAAATTCACACAGGTACCCTCAGTTTACGATATACTGGACAGCCAACGCCCTCTATTTACTGGCCATATGTAAAAGAATGGTGGTTCACATAGTATTTATAATAAAGTTCATTTTTGTCTGGAGGCAAACAGTTCAAAAAGCATAATTACAAGTGCTGCCTTACTCTTAATCACGTATCTTGAAGCGCGTCAGAACATAAGACAGTTTGCATAAACCATTAGACCAGGATTAACAAGTTGGTGTAAACTTATAATTTACCAGTCTTAACTTAATCGCATAGCCTATATGTAAATCACAATGGCCACTGTACATGTAAGAAGACACTAGGTGATGAAATTTTGAAAACGGTGTCTTAGATGCACAGCGCATGTGGCGTACAGTTAAATGTTAATAAGATGTTTATAAATCAGTTTCAAGTAACATAGATGGCATACACTGATGTTAAAAACTATATTGCAATAAATGCTGGAAACACAGCCAGCATTTTTTGTCATACCCCTTGTACTCTTTTGGTATTCTGTCAGAATGTTACTATTTGGGAATGAATCCGCCAGGTAGATTACGTCCCTCCAGGGTCTTTACCACGCCTTCTACCCTGTTTCAAAATTTCATCACATAATGTCTCCATATATGTACAGTGGAGTTTATGATTTACATTTAGACTATGCAGTTAAATTAATAATGGTCAACTATAATTTTTACGCCGACTTTTTAATTAAATTGTTAGTCCAGTGTTCTATGGAAACAAAGCTTAATATACGTATGTACTTCTAGATAACTGATTAAGTGCAAGGTAACACTTGTCGCAATGATTGTTGAATTGATATGTCTCCAAACAAAATTGTATTTTACTGTCATTGTTGACTGAATTCACAGTATTTTTGTGTATATAAAAAAATCCTTTTACATATGAGCTATATGATTGCTCATCTGATGCTTACGTTGAATGGGTGGTTTATAGCACCCCCTTTGATTGTTGCCAGTCTCTTTGTAGCATACTGAAATTTTCCGTCTGATCCACCTCCATAATTACCTTTTACTCGGACTTCCAATAACGAACAAAACCGCTTTAACGAGGATCGGATCGGTCGCCTAAGGTGAAGCAATGTCAAACGCAGCAAGTTCCACAAGAGACCGGGACTTAAATTAGCTTTTTTAGAATGGTAAGAGCTGCAGATGCAGGCAGGTCTATGAATTTCGCTATATTGTAACACAATACGCTTTTTCTTCTGCTCTAGTTTCCATATGGCAGGAATGTTATCTTGTAGGACCATTTTTTTAGGGCCGATGGAAAGGACCAGTAGGAACGGGGAGTACTGTCCAAGATGAAAGAACCCTCTAAAACTCCATGAAGCGTCAGAATGTGGTACATGGGAGTGGGCAGTCTTCACTGTCTAAGACCACATCGAAAAATAAAATCACACTGGGAAAAAAAAAAATTAGCTACCCCCAGGAGACATCTCTCTAGTACCGTACGATACCACCTGTAGTCTGGATAATAGCCTCGCTTCGGCAAAAAAGGGGATCTAGGTATGCCAAACATAGCTGATCCCACTCTTTGCTGATGAGACACTGCTGCGCTACCAAATTGTGAAGATGTTGATTGTTACTTTCTACCCGCTTTTCCAAATACTCCAAGACATGCTGACCGCTGTTCGTCTGTGACTAAGATTGGAATTTGCAACTCAGTACCACAACTGGACTCCACCATGTGGCGACAGGTGGCCTTTTCAGATGAATCGCGTTTTATGCTCCATCGGACAGACGGCTGTTGGCCTGTACGAGCCTGCAAAAATCGTCAGGAGGGAGCGTTATGGCCTAAGAAATGTTTTCCTGTTCACACTTGTACAAGTGAAAGTTGTTCTGGTCAGAGTTCAGCCTAGTTAGTTAGCTGTCGTTCAGACTCTCTTAATTAGTGGACGATGATTTGCAGGGAGGCCGCGCGCTTGTACAAGTGTGAAAGAGCGTTCAAAGCGTCTTAAGGCCGCTCGCTTCGTGAAGGACAGGACGAGGATAGAAAATACACTGCCGGAAAAAAATTGGTACATGTGGAAGATCCGATGACGGCATATGCCAAGGTGGGGGACAGCGGATATACTGATAACGGTTTCAACATAGTCTGCCAACAAACAGCGTAGCGGTATAGCTACCACAGCCCCGGCTGCGGCTATCCTTTAAGGATACAAGATACTTACAAATATAAATGTTGGAAAAATCGATATTTTATGACTTTATTAAATTGTACAGTCTTTCCTGATTACACTGATATATACCTTATAGGCCTTCATGTATGCCACCACGCTCCCCTTTATTTCTGTTACAGAAACCAGTCCTATTTCGAAAAGAACTGTGAACTTTCTGTTTCCAGCAATTATACGTACGATACATTGCATATGTTGGTAACATTGCACGTTTTAGTGTCTTTATACGATTATCTTTGCTAGTATTTACTTTTGTTTCAGTGAACCAGTTTGTTCACGAGTTACTGAAGGTTTGTTGCCCAAGTGCTACATGCATTTGTGGAAGTACATATCCTTTAGTGAGCAATAAATACGAACTACGTCACGCATCAAGAAATACAACAAAAGGAAATTCCGTGGTAATCAGTTCACAAACAAAGCAAGCAACACTGTTGAAAGTAACCAACGTATCAGTTCTTCATGGAAGAAACTCCCACACGGCACGCCTCCTGGTGATTCCAATTTTTGTGTTAACAATCACGCTATTTGTTGTGGATTTGTTGTTGTTGATGTGAGCATCTTACCTTCTTTGTTAAAGGAAGGGACAAATTTTAACAATGTGATGGTGAAGGTTGTCTGGGAATAACTGAACAACAAAGTAGCAGGAAGGGTTTAACATCAAAATTAGTTGTTCTGCGTAGATCCTGCAATAAATCTACGTCGAAAATGACTTCGAACATTGTGCATAGTTCATATGATGTGAACCTGAAGTTAGTGTATGCAATGCGTGCAACTGGAAAAGGAAAAAAGGCTGCTCAAACGTTTTGTGGTTTGATGGACCTTCCTCCTCCACCCATTAGGTTCAGCAAGAATATAAAATAATTTTAGATGCCTTGACTGTTGGTCCAAATCGTCTATGAAACCTGCAGTAGTAGAAACAGTAAACATTAGTGCTGTTGCACTTGATGGGGCATGGCAACGTCGAGGACATCGTTCCTTGAATGGTGTTGTGAGTGCTAATTCTCTGGAGAATGGAAAAGCTGTTGGAGTGCTTATCTAAGTACTGCCACACCTGCCATGGTCACACTTAAGGACAGTTCTAAGAATTATGATGGCTACAGTGGAGGTATGGAGTGTGATAGAGTTCTGAAAATATTTCAGAGATCGATGCCCGTTTATAGATTATATGAAGTACCTAGGCGATGGGGACTTTACAGCTTTCAATAAAATTAATGAGTTCAATGTTTATAATAATACCTTGGTAACAAAACTGGACATGTGTAAAAGAGGATGGATGCTACATTGAGGAAGCTACGAAGAAAAATTAAAGGAAAGTTACTATCTGATGTGAAAATCTCTGTCTGGCCGAGACAGATTGACAGAAACTGAAATAGACCTCCTTCAGAGTTATTATGGATTGGCCATTAGACGAACTGCACCTCTGAATGATGTTACAGCAATGAGAAAGCTGTATGGGCCACCTACTTTCATAAGTTTTCCACAGATGACCACCATATTCACGGACTGTGCCCTAAAGAAGCAGATTCTTGGCGTGTTTACCAAAAAGCAAAAGAAAGTGGTCAAATGTACCATCATAAGCATTCTCTTCCTGAGTCTGTTATGAATGGAATAAAACCAATTTTTAGAGACCTGAGTGACTCTGTCTTGCTTAGTAAATGTCTTGATGGGGCCACTCAGAGTACAAATGAAAGTTTCATCCATTGCATATGGGAAAGATTACCGTTTCAATAATGAAGTGATAGGAAGGTTGGAAGTCCTGAGAAATTTAGGCATAAAATGTATCTCTAATATGGAAGATCAATTACTTGCATGTGACAGACAAAGAGTGCATAAAGCTGAAAAAATCGCCGTTCAAGTTTTCCAAAAAAGCAAGAACTGCTAAAAGGAATGCCAAGAGGAAGCTTGAAGACGAAGAAATGCTTCAGGAATGTTCAGAGGCACAGTTTAATTGGACTCATATCTTCATTTGCAGTTTCCTGCAAGTTGTATTTTTCGGAATTCAGGTACAAATATTTCCTAAAGTTTATAATGCATTGCTCTAATTTTTTCTGTAACTTTAAATAGTCCGTACTTATGTAGTAGAATTAAGCCTTATTGCAGAAGCAACTAAATTATAAAAAAAGTAACATTTTATTAGGAAAAAAATTATAAAAATTAAAATGTAAGATGCGATATTCTTTTATCCTTGTAATATACGTAATAGTTGAAATTAAATGGGTCTAGTATCTCAGCCATCATGTTATGCATATCTGGTAAAAATTTGGTCACCTTCAAATGTATGACATTGGATTAAATGGTACCTCAATTTGAGGAAGCAATTTGGAAAACAATTTGCATTAATTTCTTGGTAACTTTGTAAGTAACCCTAAATAGGTTCAAAAATATTCAAAATACTTCTAATTTGTTTAGAAAGTGTGCTGCATTACCTGATATCAACAAAAAATTTGTACATTATAAACAGTGGCTGATAGAAATAGGTGTTGATTTTTACATAATATTGAGCCGGAAAAGAACGCTGTATCCCTAGTAGGGAATGGTCACACACAGCGAGAAGGCTCAGTGTGGTGCAGACGTATGTATCAAGCAGTAAAACTCTTGTATTAATTTGAACGAATAGTTTCGAAACACACTCAATAAACATCTTATTACCTAGAGCACTGCGAAAATATGGATGAAATCTTGAATTACGTTGTGGTGAAAGTACCAGTCTACATGGCATGTACACAAATTTGCGATCTACCGATTCTATACTGCATGACACGCACCTGTACACGAGGATGCTGAGACAACATGTAAACAACGGCTTCTGCTAAGTCTTCTGGTTGCAGGGCAGGCTGCTGCTTCAAGTTGCGAAAAAACTCATTTCCTTCTGGAGGAGCAGCCGCTATGTTTGCAGCTCCCTCGGTCCACACTAGTCCTGGAGAAACCTCCTGCAAGAAAATATATTGCACTCAAAAGTAAGTATCGTAACAGAAATTACATTTTGAAAATCTAAATTCTCTTTCTCTCTGTCTCTCTCTCTCTCTCTCTCTCTCTCCCTCCCTCCCCCGTCTTGTCCTCACATGCATGCATACATGCTCATGGCTTGTATACAGACACATTAACACCACAGATTAACTCATCAGTACACTGACAATTTAAAAATACTAAGGTAAATGTCCATCAACTATCAGCGAGTATAATTACTAGTGTGCACATGAAACATAATGTAGATGAAGAATTTTCTGTATTTATGCTTTATCCTTACATGTTACTAATGTCTCCCAGCGCTTTTTTTCTGTCCGTAAATGAATGCTTATCTCAGAACCTACTGTAGGTATTGCAATACGAGTTTACTAGCAGAGTGAATTTCGGGGAAGATTTGTGTATATAATTTTTTACTGTTGTCTTGCTGTAGATATTTAGTGCTACCCGCAGGAATCACGGCTAAATCGCAAGTTTAGTTACGCCTGAACCCGCACACTAATATCTCCTAACGATAACTTTCCCTTTACAGGGAGTGTAATGCAACCGACATTGAGATCATTGTCTGATTACGTAGCTGTTCGTACTGCTGCGCTCTTCTGAACTCTGCATGGTGAACTAGTATCTTCCTATCTTGCAGGCTGTAGGTTCAACACAAATTTCTAAAACACTCCCAGAGCGTCCTTGCGCAACTACAGCAGGAAGATAGATCAGAACCAGTCTCACACATGTTAGACCATGTATTCGTGAAATCAGCTATAAAATTAGGAGACAGTTTATGTACGCTGGGTGCATCTGCTTAGCCATTTTGTAAGCATCTTTACCGCAATGCCTCTCCATAGCTCCATACACAGCTATTGTTTTCGCTTACTGCCGTCTGCACTTCGCACTTGAAAGCTGTCGACAACACTGCCAGGTACCAGGAATTTCCTTATGCTGACTTGACTGTTGGAGTATCTTAGTGGTAAAGAATAAATGTACTAAAACTCCATGCATGATGGCGCATTTTTTTCACACAGCTCATCATATTAACAGTCATATCTCTTGAACTGTGTGTCGTACAATGATATATTTATATAAGTACATTCAGTGGCATATGTAAATACCGTCTGCAAAATGTGTTTCGAATGTACACACATCAAAAAAGTTTTGCATTGCCTCGATTCCGAGAGTTCCGGAACCTGCACAGAAAACTGGAATAGAGATCAACATAAAGATCATTTCCACCCTTTTTATTACTCATGAAAACCACACATTGCATGTTGTAGCATCACACAGCGAGACTTTCAGGGGGTGGTCCAAATTGTACAATCCGGTACCTTTAATACCAAGTAGCACGTCCTCTTGCATTGATGCATGCCTGTATTCGTCGTGTCATACTATCCACAAGTTCATCAAGGCACTGTTGGTGAAGATTGTTCCACTCCTCAACGGCGATTCGGCGTAGATCCCTCAGAGTGGTTGGTGGGTCACGACGTCCATAAACAGCCCATTTCAATCTATCCCAGGCATGTTCGATAGGGTTCATGTCTGGAGAACATGCTGACCACTCTAGTCGAGCGATGTGGTTATCCTAAAGGAAGTCATTCACAAGATGTGCACGATGGGGGCGCGAATGGTCATCCGTGAGGACGAATGTCTCGCCAATATTCTGCCGATATGGTCGCACTATGGGTCGGGAGTGGCATTCACGTATCGTACAGCCGTTACGGCGCCTTCCATGACCACCAGCAGCGTACGTCGGCCCACATAATGCCACCCCAATACAGGAGGGAATTTCCACCTTGCTGCACACGCTGATCAATGTGTCTAAGGCGTTCAGCCTGACCGGGTTGCCTCCAAACACGTCTCCTACACTTGTCTGGTTGAAGGCATATGCGACACTCATCGGTGAAGAGAACTTGTTGCCAATCCTGAACGGTCCATTCGGCATGTTGTTGTGCCCATCTGTACCGCGCTGCATGGTGTCGTGGTTGCAAACAAGGACCTCGCCATGGACGTAGGTAGTGAAGTTCTGCATCATGCAGCCTAATGCGCTCAGTTTGAGTCGCAACACGACGTCCTGTGGCTTCACGAAAAGCATTATTCAGCATGTTGGCGTTGCTGTCAGGTTTCCTCCGAGCCATAATCCGCAGGTAGCGGTCATCCACTGCAGTAGTAGCCCTTGGGAGGCCTGAGCGAGGCATGTCATCGACAGTTCCTGTCTCTCTGTATCTCCTCCATGTCCGAACAACATCGCTATGGTTCACTCCGGGACGCCTGGACACTTCCCTTGTTGAGAGCCCTTCCTGGCACAAAGTAACAATTCGGACGCGATCAAACCGCGGTATTGTCCGTCTGGGCATGGTTTGAACTGCAGGCAACACGAGCCGTGTATCCGCTGTCTGGTGGAGAAACTGGAACTGATCGGCTGTCGGACCCCCTCCGTCTAATAGGCGCTCCTCATGCATGGATGTTTACATCTTTAGGAGGGTTTAGTGACATCTCTGAACAGTCAAAGCGACTGTGTCTGTGATACAATCCACAGTCAAAGTCTGTCTTCATGGGTTCTGGCAACTGGGGCGATGTAAAACTTTTTTATGTGTATAGTTAGTAGCAAAGAGGTAACTAATTTGAATATCATGCACAATGGGCATTCCTTCATGTATTTTACTGTTTATGACGTCATAATTCTTGAACTATGTGTCGTGCAATTTATGTAGGTACATTTACCAGCCTATGTGGATACTGTCTGTGTAATGTGTCGCAAACTTTAAACGTCAAGCATGACGCAGCAGTTTCTCAGGCACCTCATTGCATATGGCGTCATATCTCCTGAACTATGATAGATGGGTGGTTCTTACCCCCACAGCAGCTCTTTACAGACAGAATGGCAGGTGTAACAAACTTGGTTGAAATCGGCCATTTGGTTTAGGAGGAGATGTGGGATATACACACATACATAATACATTTTTATAGCGTGTGGGTGTTAATGTACAGGGTGTTTCAGAAGTGATGATCAATAACTGACATATGGAAAGTACTGGCCAAAAGTAGCTAAAACGCTCCAATTAACATGGGTCCTCAAATCGACCGTTGTCGAGATACAACAGATTTTCTGGTGCAGTTCATCGGTGTCTAGAAACATACGGCATCTCTAAACGTAAAAGTGGGTGTTCTAAATGTTGTTCATGCACCTGAATGCAACACTCAACTTGTCTCTCAACTGAGTTGCGAATCCTCTCAGGCAGTCCTGGTGAATTCTGTAAATGCTGGAAGGCTGCTTCATTCCACATGTTTAAGCGCTGGTTCAGTGGGACGGCGTCATGCACGTCTGCAAGTACATTCCGCAGAAGACACATGTACTGCTGTCCAGATAGTCTCTGTGGTAGAAAGTGTGGTCTAGTTACGCGTTCTCCGTGCAGTCCTGTCCAGATAAATAACGCTGCTGATGTCGTGTGTGCTGCACTAGGATTGACATCGGCACAAATGTGACAATTATGATAGTTAAAAATAGTATTTGTAGACTTAGAGAAAGCTTTTGACAATGTTGACTGGAATACTCTCTTTCAAATTCTGTAGGTGGCAGGGGTAAAATACAGGGAGCGAAAGGCTATTTACAATTTGTACAGAAACCAGATGGTAGTTATAAGAGTCGAGGGACATGGAAGGGAAGCAGCGATTGGGAAGGGAGTGAGACAGGGTTGTAGCCTCTCCCCGATGTTATTCAATCTGTATATTGAGCAAGCAGTGAAGGAAACAAAAGAAAAATTCGGTCTAGGTATTAAAATCCATGGAGAAGAAATAAAAACATTGAGGTTCGCAGAAGACATTGCAATTCTGTCAGCAACAGCAAAGGACTTGGAAGAGCAGTTAAACGGAATGGACAATGTCTTGAAAGGAGGATATAAGATGAACATCAACAAAAGCAAAACGAGGATAATGGAATGTAGTCGAATTAAGTCGGGTGATGCTGAGGGAATTAAATTAGGAAATGAGAAGCCTAAAGTAGTAAAGGAGTTTTGCTATTTGCGGAGCAAAATAGCTGATGATGGTCGAAGTAGAGAGGATATACAATGTAGACTGGCAATGGCAAGGAAAGCGTTTCTGAAGAAGAGAAATTTGTTAACATCGAGTATTGATTTAAGTGTCAGGAAGTCGTTTCTGAGAGTATTTGTATGGAGTGTAGCCATGTATGGATGTGAAACATGAGCGATAAATAGTTTAGACAAGAAGAGAATAGAAGCTTTCGAAATGTGGTGCTACAGAAGAATGCTGAAGATTAGATGGGTAGATCACATAACTAACGAGGAAGTATTGAATAGGATTGGGGAGAAGAGAAGGTTGTGGCACAACTTGACCAGAAGAAGGGATCGGTTGGTAGGACATGTTCTGAGGCATCAAGGGATCACCGATTTAGTATTGGAGGGCAGCGTGGAGGGTAAAAATCGTAGAGGGAGACCAAGAGATGAATACACTAAACAGATACATAAGGATGTAGGTTGCAGTAGGTACTGGAAGATGAAGAAGCTTGCACAGGATAGAGTAGCATGGAGAGCTGCATCAAACCAGTCTCAGGACTGAAGACCACAACAACAACAACACAAAAATACCGTCATGGGGAAATCCAGCCGTATCCGTTAACAGAATACTCCTTACAAATAGGATATTGAGAGTACGCTGTTGTTGCAGCCGTTGGCAGAAATTCTCTCTAGGAGAGAAAACAGTATTGTTGGGGGCTTGCATTCGCTTGAGATGATACAGATAGAGTAGCTGCTGATGTAAAATTCGCCACACACTTCTCTGAATCAGGACACGCCCTTGGGTAGCAATCCTCCTTGTTGAAGTATCCTGGCGTTCATGTACAATGCGTAACACCCTTTCCGCAAGATCGGGTGTTACCGATCTGGGTCGACCTTCTCGTACATCGTGTGTGAAACTCCTGGTTTCTCTAAGGCACTAACCGGCTAAATGCACGCCTGTCGGGGTGCCTACGGAGAGGAAAAGCTCCTTCATATAATCGTGCAGCCTCAAGGGCGCTGCTATTCGCTTTGCCATACACGGAGTACACGTCGGCGTACTCTTCATTCGTGTACCCTCTGTGTATGGTGCCTTCACGTTCGTAACTGATTATGAGGCCGTAACGGCACAGTGCATGGAGGGGGGAAGGGAAGTGGTTGCGCTTGTGTAAACAGATAGTCGATCCCAAACATTGAGATACCAACCTAAATACGCAGGGCCGTGCAGTTGGTTCCGAACTCGAACTAAAGCAATACCTCTGCAGTGCTTGATCTGCTGACCCATGTTTATTCGGGCTTATTAGTTACTTTTGGCCCGTTTTTTTCCATGCCTGAATTATTGAACATCACTTCTGAAACACCCTGTATATCCATTTTTCAGATAGGCTTTTCTCGCTATTTCCAGTATGCATTGCACCGTATATTCTCTCTACTTTGGACATCGTCTATTATTTTGCCGCCCAAAGAGCAAAACCTAGGTACAACTATTAATGTTTCATTTCGTAATCAAATTCTATTAGCATCACCAGATTTAATTGAATTACATCCCATTAACTTTGTTTTTCTTTTATTGGTGCTCACCATTTGGCTTCTTTTCAAGAAATTATCCATTCCACTCATTGGATCTTCCAAGCCCGTCGCCATCTCTGACACAATTACGATGCCATTGGCAATGTTTTTATTTCTCCTCCATGAAATTTTAATTTAGATTCCACATTTCTCCTCGCTTACCTTTGGTGATTCCTCACTGTAGCGATTGGTAACTCTGGTGATAACACACAAACCTGTCACTCTCTTCGCAACCACTGCTTCCTTGCCATGTCTAGTTTCTGGAATAGTATAGCAACTAATTTATCTCATACTACGGAACCTCAACCCCATAAATCATGTTTGGGATACCCACTATAGCCGTATTGAGTTCCTCATAGCCCCCACGTCAGTGAAAGTTAACCTTTGTAGGACAAATGGCATTCATTTCGCATGGAGCACATAGAGATCATAAGTAACACCATGGGTGGAAAATTTTCTGGGTGTTATCAAAATCCCCATTGGCGTCATTTGACCTGCACTATAGTAATTTGTATGTGGCAAAGACGCACTATGCTAAAACATTGATTCTTCATCTGGAACTGTCTTTCATGGCGTTATTGATCACATTGATGTGTCTTATACACTTCGGTTACGTGCTTTCAGTTCGACCTGTAAGTCTTTTAATTGAACGTTGAGTGGACAGAAAGGAAAGGAACTAGTGAAGGCCGCGGCATAGGAACGTTATGCAGAATCAGCGGCGACAAATGAAAATGTGTGCCCGACAGGGATTCGAACCCGGGATCTCCTGCTTACTTGACAATTGCGTCAACCACTGCGCCATCCGGACACATGGTTCATCGTAATTACGCAGACTATATCGGCACGTCTCTCGACCAACCCACCTATCCGCAGTCAACGTCCATGCCCTCTGTTTGATTCCCACAGGAGGCCGAACAGAATTGTGCATCCGCACACTGCACATCGAGGTGAATCAATTATATGAATGCGTAGCGTCTGTTCCGCATAAAATCCTCATGCAGCTGATGTCAATAGTTACTTCCCTTTCCTTTCCTGTCCTATCTCCCTGCTCCACCTTCAATTTAAGTAAGATTTATCACGGTTGAAGGTTCCGCATGGTGTCTGTTCTTTCTGACATATCCGAAAGATCAGACACCTTGCATTCATGTGTTTTAATTTTACTTGTGAATTTTTGCCTTGATTTTTAGAACCAGAGTATTTTTAGATAATCAGTGCAGGCTACTAGACACTTTACTACGCATAACTGGAACGTAAGTATTCAGACAATTTACGAAAAATAGGCTGAATGAAAGAACAGAGTCGTAACAATGATGATATGCAAGTATCACTAACGAGAAGGAGTTAGCACTCCCCTGCTGGTCCGTCAGACATGTGCCACACACAATGGATGACTTACCCCAACTCGTATCTTGCTGCCCCTGGCGACCAGGTCTTTCCTCAGCCCTTCGAGGAGTATTTTGACGGCATGCTTGCTGGAGCTGTACATCGCAAAACCGTCTATAGACGGTAGTATGTGTCCCGCAAGACTGAAAATTACAGAATAGTTTACAATATTAGAAAAATGCTGCAACATCACAGATGAGTAGCACATCAGTAAATGAGGCCCAATTTTGGATGATTAAACTCAAGTAATAATATACCAATGAAACATACGTCTGCTATTTGTTGCCTATTTCGTAATGTCCTACTTCACCACTCATCTACGCAATCTTTCTTCTATTCCTCCTTTTACTATCTAATTTTCTTACTTTACATGTGGAAAGGGCCTTATCGACCATACGCCTGCTCTATGAGCCTCTTCCACTTCTGTTTGTCCAATGCACTGTTTGTCCAGTTGCTGTCGCTGTTCATCCTAGTTGTGTCCTCCCGAATGTCATCCCGCCATCTGATTCTGGGTCTCCCTCTTCCTCTTGTTCCATCTATTGTTCTGCTGAATGCCATTCTAGGTAGTCTATTCTCTGTCATTCTTGCTATATGACTTGTCCAATTCAACCTTCTCCTCTTGAGCACTTCGACGATGTTACGGTGTTTGTATCGCCCTCTTAATTCTTCATTTCTTCTTATTCTCCATTGCATGTTATTTTCGTCGTATACAGGTCCAAAAATTTCCCTTAGTACTTTCCTTTGGAATATTATCAGTTTTTCTTCATCTTTCTTTCTAAATATTAATGTTTCACATCCCTATAACATCACAGGTATAATGGTCGATTAATATAAGCGGATTTTGAAGTTACTGCTGAGTGATCTTTTTCATAGAATTTTGATGAAACTAAAAATTGTCTTGTTTGCTGTTGATAACCGGGCGTCTGTTTCTATATATGTTCTGTTGTTATTAATAAAAATACTTCCTAAGTACTTGAAGTGGTCAACAGTCTTGAAATTGCATCCATCTACAGTCAGAGGTGCATCTTTTCTGGTTTTCTTACTTATGGGCAGTTGTTCTGTCTTTTCTTCATTAACATGTAATCCTGTTTTCTCAGGAATTTTGTAGTAATTTTGCATCATTCTGATTAATTCTCTTTTGAAACTACTTATTAGTGCTACATCATCTGCATAGGCAAGTCTTGTAATGTTCACATCCTGTAGCTGGATCCCTTGTGGACTGGTTTTAGAAAATTCTCTATCGATCGTCTCTAGGACAAAGTTAAAAAAATAGGTGAAATGGCATCCCCTTGTCTCAGTCCAGTGTATACCTTAAAATCTTCAGTTTCTCCTACCGGTGTCTTTATGCGACATAAAGTTTCATCTATACACATTTTAACTAATCTGATTAATTTTGATGGTATTTTAAATTCCTTCATTAATAATCTACGAATAATATGTGAACATCTAAATTGAATTCCCACGACTTCTCAGTTACTTGTCTTAGGGTGAATATCTAATGTGGATCTGTTTCTGCGCAAACCGCATTGGTAGTCCCCAATCAGTTTTTCTGTTATTGGTATCAGCCTGTTTAGTAGGCAGCTCGATAATATTTTGTAAGTGACTGTAATTTTCTACTTTCCTTAAATTGGAACCAGCGCATTAATCAGTACTGATGATTTTCCGTATTACAATTGACTAATTCTAGGCCATGTTATTAAGCTTCGTGGCCTTAGTATTTCATACCACTGACATTAATAAATTCCATGTACTTCACGTTGAATTTCTGTCATATTTTCCAGTGGATACTTTTGTATTCCACCAGGTAGCAATCATTAAATGTTCATGCACCGAACCTGGATCATCCTCACTGACTTCTGAAAGTAATAACCGCGACACAGTGTCATAATGAGACCGAAATTCCCTGTGACAACAACGTTGTGCAAGATGCTACCGGTCTCTTTGGTGCATCAAATCATATTAAAAACTCGGGTTTTCTGTCATTACCTCCAGCATATTCACCGTAAGTAACTGCCTGTTGACGAGCCAAGAAGGCTGTAAACACTTCAAACGCGCCATAGTTACACACGGTGCAGTAACATTAATGCGATCACCTGTCAAAAGCCTGAATAATCACCTGTTGCAGAGCGGACCACTTCGGGACGTGCAGGAACTGAGTGAAACTCTAGAAGGTACTGACTGCGGTATGGAGCCATGTCGACTTGAGTGCCGTGTCCAGCTGCGCTAGGATTCTCGGAGTGGGATCCATGGAGCTAACAGCCCGATCGAGGTGGTCCCGTAGATTCCAGATTATGTTTAAATCGGGACGGGTTCGATGACCGAGGGAGTACGATAAATTCATCCTGATGCTTCTCGAACCACGCCCGTACACTGCGGGCTGTGCGACACGTTGCATTGTCGTACTGGTAGATGCCATTGTGCCGACGAAAAGCAAACCACATATAGCGATTCTAGGATGGCTGCCGATACTTGTGTTAATTCTTTGTGCCTTCCAGAATGATGATATCGCCCAAGGAATGCCACGAGAAGCATTCCCCAGACCATAGCGCCTGCAGGGTGTTTGCTTTCAGACGTTTCATGTCGTACACGTCAAGGGCGATCTGATTGATAGAACAAAAAACGTGATTGGTCCGAAAAGGCCACCAGTCACCACTTAGTGGGCTCCCAGTTCGGCACAGGCGTGCCAATGCCAGCCTTCGTCGGCGATGGACAGCAGCCTGAGTGGGTGCATGAAACGGGCGCCTGTTACAGACTCCCACATGCAACAACGTCTGCTAAATGTTCGTTGAGAAGACACTGTTGGTAACCCCTTGGCTCATCTAGCAAATCACTTGATCAACAGTCGCACATCTAGTCGCTTATACACAAATCCATTTGCCTCTGTCATCTGTGGCCCATAGCGCAACACAGTTGCCTCGATGCAGGTTTTGGATAGCGCCATTTTGCCATGCACGGTTTACTCTAACCACGGAGGACGACAAACAATTTACAAATTTAGCCGTTTCGGAAATGCTTCCATCCTTGGCCCGAAAGTCCATGATTGTGCCAATTTGGACGTCAGGCAAAACTCGCCGTTTCCGCATTACGACACGCTTTATATACCCTCCAGTGCCAGAACTGCCACCTGCCGTCTGTCAGTTGTTATTGCGTTGCGCGCTGACATCGAGCATGAACTATGGTTGACTGGACCGTGTAATTACTGTTATGGTTACTTCCGCTTTGGTCAAACTTCCAAGTTCTCTATTCACTGTGACCCGTTATACTTTCCGATATCACCGCTACCAAGATTCCACACAATGAGGGTTTTACGTACCTTCTATTCCAATAACAAAGAAAGCAGGTGTTGACAGATGTGAAAATTACCGAACTATCAGTTTAATAAGTCACAGCTGCAAAATATTAAAGCGACTTCTTTACAGACGAATGGAAAAACTGGTAGAAGCCGACCTCGGGGAAGGTCAGTTTGGATTCGGTAGAAATATTGGAACACGTGAGGCAATACTGACCTTACGACTTAACTTAGAAGAAAGATTAAGGAAAGGCAAACCTACGTTTGTAGCTTTTGTAGACTTAGAGAAAGCTTTTGACAATGTTGACTGGAATACTCTCAAATTCTAAAGGTGTCAGGGGTAAAATACAGGGAACGAAAGGCTATTTGCAATTTGTACAGAAACCAGATGGCAGTTATAAGAGTCGAAGGGCATGAAAGGGAAGCAGTGGTTGAGAAGGGAGTGAGACATGGTTGTTGCCTCGGCAGTTATAAGAGTCGAAGGGCATGAAAGGGAAGCAGTGGTTGAGAAGGGAGTGAGACATGGTTGTTGCCTCTCCCCAATGTTATTCAATCTGTATATTGAGCAAGCAGTAAAGGAAACAAAAGAAAAATTCGGAGTAGGTATTAAAATCCATGGAGAAGAAATAATAACTTCTAGGTTCTCCGATGACATTGTACTTTCGTCAGAGACAGCAAAGGACTTGGAAGAGGAGTTGAACAGATTGGACAGTGTCTTGAAAGAAGGATATAAGATGAACATCAAGAAAATCAAAACGAGGATAATGGAATGTAGTCGAATTAAGTCGGGTGATGCTGAGGGAATTAGATTAGGAAATGAGACACTTAAAGTAGTAAAGGAGTTTTGCTATTTGGGGAGCAAAATAAGTGATGATGGTCGAAGTAGAGAGGATATAAAATGTAGACTGGCAATTGCAAGGAAATCGTTTCTGAAGAAGAGAAATTTGTTAACATCAAGTACAGATTTAAGTGTCAGGAAGTCGTTTCTGAAAGTATTTGTATGGAGTGTAGCCATGTATGGAAGTGAAACATGGACGATAAATAGTTTGGACAAGAAGAGAATAGAAGCTTTCGAAATGTGGTGCCACAGAAGAATGCTCAAGATTAGATTGGTAGATCACATAACTAATGAGGAGGTATTGAATAGAATTGGGGAGGAGTTTGTGGCGCAGCTTGACAAGAAGAAGGGAACGGTTGGTAGGACATGTTCTGAGGCATCAAGGGATCACAAACTTAGCATTGGAGGGCAGCGGGGAGGGTAAAAATCGTAGAGGGAGACCAGGAGATGAATACACTAAGCATATTCAGAAGGATGTAGGTAGCAGTAAGTACCAGGAGATGAAGATTTCACAGGATAGAGTAGCATGGAGAGCTACATCAAACCAGTCTCAGGACTGAAGACCACAACAACAACAACAAAATGTTAGCACTAATAACTGAGGCGCCATCCTCCTCTCTATCGGTTAAACATTGCCTTTGAACTGGCTTAAAAGACGTAATAGGACGGGTAAAAACTGTTTGCATCGATATAACCATCAAAATTCTGCATTACGTGCTCTGCTTTAGTGTGCTAGATAGCGATCAGTTCAGCTTTAGGAAAAGAAAAGGCACGAGAGAGGTAATTCTGACGTTGCTGTTAATAATGGAAGCAAGACTAAAGAAAAATCAAGACACGTTCATAGGATTCGTCGACCTGGAAGAAGAGTTCGACAATGTGAAATAGTGCAAGATGTTCGAAATTCTGAAGAAAGTAGGGGTAAGCTATAGGGAGAGACGGGTTCATATACAATATGTACAACAACCAAGAGGGAATAATAAGAGTGGACGTCCAAGAACGAAGTGCTCGTATTGAAAAGGGTGTAAGACAAGAATGTAGCTTTTCACCACTACTGTTCAATCTGTACATCGATCAAGCAATGATGGAAATAAAAGAAAGGTTCGGGAATGGAATTAAAATTCAAGGTGAAAGGATATCAAAGATACGATTAGCTGATGACATTCCTATCTAGAGTGAAAGTGAAGAAGAATTACATGATCTGCTGAACGGAATGAACAGTCTAATGAGTACATAGTATGAACTGAGAGTAAATCGAAGAAAGACGAAGGTAATGAGGGTCATGAAGTAGATGAAGTTAAAGAATTCTCCTACCTAGGCAGTAAAAAAGACAGTAACGGACAGAGCAAGGAGGACATCAAAAGCAAACTAGCAATGCCAAAAGGGCATTCGTGGCCAAGAGAAGTCTACTAATACCAAATATCGGCTTCAATTTAAAGAAAAACTTTCTGAGAATGTACGTCTGGAGTACAGCATTGCATGGTAGTGAAACACGGACTGTGGGAAAACCGGAACAGAAGAGAATCGAAGCATTTGAGATGTGGTGCTACAGACGAAGGTTGAAAATTAGGTGGACTGGTAAGATAAGGAATGAGGAGGTTCTGCGCAGAATCGGAGAGGAAAGGAACATGTAGAAAACACTGATAAGGAGAAGGGACAGGATGATAGGACATCTGTTAAGGCATGAGGGAATGACTTCTATGGTTCTAGAGGGAGCTGCAGAGGGCAAAAGCTGTAGAGGAAGACAGAGATTGGAATACATCCAGCAAATAATTGAGGACGTAGACTGCAACTGCTACTCTGAGATGAAGAGTTTAGCACAGGAGAAGAATTCTTGGCGGGCCGCATCAAACCAGTCAGAAGACTGACGACGAAAAAAAAAAGTGACACCATAGAGCACAATCACTCAGAACAGTGCACTGCTCTTTACACATGTACCTTAGATTTACCGATAAAAAACAGAGGGACAGTACGTGATAAGATTTATGCAAGTCACCTCGGCTATTGCGTATATTTGTTGAGCTCTGCCATATTTTAAGCCTCCTTGACGATTGTCAATTGAGAAAACTATATAGTTGTTTACAAGTAATCCTGTCCAGTTTTGACTGTTCCTTCTTTTTGGAGGCTTTTCTTGTATGTATTACTAAACACGATTTTGCGCGTTTAGAGAGTGGTACGTGTTTTCTCTGACACTTCTCCATGAGATGATTTCTGCTGCTATCTCGCACTTATGGCAACAGGTACTCACTAGGTGTGAGAAGCACAGTAAGATGTTCTTCACACCTTCGCAAAAGCAGTACCAAAACTATGGCTCCTGGACTGCAAGCTATTAAAGAGTGTGTTTCGGCTGCCCCGAGCGATGTCGTCTTATGCACCCCGCAATGTTATACCCGGCCTTCGAAAACCAAGTGTGCGATTTTCATATTCTCTCGCCCGCTGCACTCAAACTATTAACCCTACAGAAAAAATGAACACTATCTTCTTGTAGGAAATTTAAAGGAGTAATATTTTGTACTGGGCCACGTTTTCGCTGGAGGTCGCAGTTCTTAAAGAGAAACGTTCAACAGTGACCTTCAAACGCAACCAACCCACAAACCCATCCCTCACCACTTAGGATTTCTAGCACGTTTTTCGTGACACTCCGCTACCACTACCGCCACCACTGTACAAAAATTTCTGAACTTTTCCCGAAATTTGACCTTTTTTGGAGTCTTTTGATTGGGCTACTGAGCCACCAGCACATTCTCCTACTTTGTTAACGTTATTAATTTAAACGTTCCGCAAGGGTAATGAAAGAAAATGAGTTTTGTAAACGTTACACTAAAACTCATTACGTTGACAATTCGATCCAGACTTAACTTTTACAAGCATAGCAGTTTCTCAGTCAAAAGGCCTGATTAATAAAACAATTTAATTGTTTATTTTAAGCTGTTAAAAGACACAAGACTTTTAGTTAAAATTACACAAACGTCAGTTTTACAATTTGTAAGTGCTTCACTACACCGGTGGCGTAATGCTTCACTACACCGGTGGCGTAATAAGGCCAATCAATCAAGACTATAAAAAAGGTCAAATGTGGGAAATAATTCAGGCAGTCGTAAATTTTTATACGTGGTAGGAGGGGGTGCCATTAACAATGTACTAGAAACGATGATGGGTAGTGTTTGAGTGTGGGAATCAAGATCCGCTTCAAGGTCATTTTCGTACGTTTTTCTTAAATAACTCGAAAACCACGGCCTCCAGGGAAAAGTATTCCAGTACAGAATTGAATGACATTAAATTTCTTACACAAAGGCGCTACTAATTTTTTCTGTACGACTACTAGCTGGCACTAAGCAAGCGAGAGAATATGAAAATCTTGCACATGGTTGTTGACAGCCAGATTTAACATCGCGGGGGGTATAAAACAACATCAGTAGGGGCAGCTTAATCGCACTGTGTAACTACAGAAACAACATTGTCAGTTGAAATACAGAAATGGATGAAACTATCAGCACGATGGTGACACAGGATCGGCCACAGACCCACCTGTTGATGTGGATGATGAAGCCGTCGTCGACGCCCCTGCCCAGCATGTCCTGCACGGCCTCCCTGGTGCAGATGCTCAGACCCAGCACGTTCACGTCCAGGATGTACTTCCAGTCTTCCGTCTTGCCGTCTGTTCATGAAAACAGACAGACGACACAAGAATCGTTACCGCTTTTTTTTTTTTTTAATTCAGGAAACTTACATCAAGAAACAGTCAGGCAACATATTGCTACATCCCTCATAAACTATTTCACTTTGCACGCTGACCCACCGACGTTTGTTCTCCTTCTGCGCGATTTTGAATGGTACTTTAAATGGCGGTAAACCATAATGGAACGTAAGGTACCCACCACTACACACCATAACGTGGCTTGCGGAGTGTAGATGTGACTGTAAGTATAGTGCAAATCACAGATTAGAGTTGAGGACTCCCTCGAATAATGTCACTGAGCGTCCATGGAATGAGATTAACCTGTGCATAACTGGACTATGGCCTCCTTCAACACGATGTAAGTCTCCGTGGTAGTTAACACAAGATTACAGAATACACGTCGAAATGTGAGGAAGTCCCTTCCGTTTTATCATTTTTTACCAAACTGGTCGTGTTTATTAAATACCGTTGACATCGTTTCTTCTTGAGCATACTATTTTTTTTTTTTTTTTTTTTTTTGCTACCTTAGGAACATTTTTTTACGTCTTTACAGAAACAGTGTAAAATGAGGTTCAAATAATGAAATTTTCACTCTACAACTGAGTGTGGGCTGATATGAAACTTCCTGTTAGATTAAAACTGTGTGCCGGACTTTTGCCTTGCGTGGGCAAATGCTCTACCACAGAGCTACCCAGGCACAAGAGCTTCTGTGAAGTCTGGCCGGTAGTAGGTAAGATACTGGTGGAAATAAAGCTGTAATGACGGACTGCGAGTCGTCCTGGGGCTGCTCAGTGGTAGAGCAGTTGCCAACGGAAGGCAAAGGTCCCAAGTTCGAGTCTAGGTCCGGTTAACATGCCACAAAGTTTCGTATCTGTGCACCCTCCGCTGCAAAGTGAAAATTTCATTCTGGAAACATCCTCCAGGCTGTGGCGAAGCCATGACTTCTCCTCAACATCCTTTCTTTCATGAGTGCTAGTCTTGCAAGGTTCGCAGGAGAGCTTCTGTGAAGCTTGGAAGTTTGGTGGATGAGATACTGGACTTACGAAACTGGCTACCACCCACTGGGGTTGTCGATTCGTGACTGATGTGGGTCTCCTGGACCAACAGTGCAGATGTCGGCAACGCAGGCTCTGCGATTGACTTGTTACACCTTTGTTCGGTGTACACATGTCGGGTACGTCTGACAATGGTGCAAGCAGTCTTGAAATCAATCGTACTACACCAAAATTCTTTTCCTGATTATTCGTAGCCTGAAACTTCCTGGCAGATTAAAACTGTGTGCCCGACCGAGACTCGAACTCGGGACCTTTGCCTTTCGCGGGCAAGTGCTCTACCAAATGAGCTACCGAAGCACGACTCACGCCCGGTACTCACAGCTTTACTTCTGCCAGTACCTCGTCTCCTACCTTCCAAACTTTACAGAAGCTCTCCTGCGAACCTTGCAGAACTAGCACTCCTGAAAGAAAGGATATTGCGGAGACATGGCTTAGCCAGAGCCTGGGGGATGTTTCCAGAATGAGATTTTCACTCTGCAGCGGAGTGTGCGCTGATATGAAACTTCCTGGCAGATTAAAACTGTGTGCCCGACCGAGACTCGAACTCGGGACCTTTACCTTTCGCGGGCAAGTGCTCTAGGCTACAACTGCTATTCGTAACCTCTTTTCATACAGACCAATGGTTTTCAAACTTTTCTGGTCCACAACACGCTTCACCTGAACAAAAGCACTCAGGGCTTCTTTTGTACACGACATCTGACTTGAACTGTGGGATAAATCAATTGAAGTTTAGAAAAAATGAGCAAGAGTATTTTTGTCTTTATTAACTCTTAACGTATCACATTTTATTCAACTTTTAATGTTATTACATCTTATTCCTGGAACGATGTCAACGGGAAAAATGAGCTTACTTCTTCGTAAGGTTTCAAATCTCGGCACAAGGTTGCAAACTGCGTCTCGTATCTCTTTCCCCACGTTCATACGCGATCTGTATTTCGTGTCGATGACTGTCAATGCTAAAAATATACCTCCCATAAGTAGGATGTTGCATAAGAAATCAAAACATATACAACCTTGTTATCTTTCTGCTTCACCAAGCTCCAAAACTCAAGCAGTGATGAGGAAACGAACTTCCATTTCATTGTAGAGTCTAAAGAAATATCGATAAGTTAGTTGCTCTTGATTTTCGGTGATAAGTGTCGATGGAAGTTCAGCACTAAAAGCATCTTTCATCTACTTCTCGAAAGTACGTCCGAAAGCCTGACAAGGTTCAGTTAAATTAACCACAAACGTAGACACTCAACTAAAAGTCAGTGTCTTCTAAAACGTTTGAAGAGAACGTAAAATGTAATGTATATCTTTATCATCCAGCTTTTTCCTTCCACAGCGGTAGTTTCTTTCTGAAAGCTGAAATTTTGTCTAAGAGTTGCCAATTGTCGGTATCAGTACCCTAGTTGAACTGAGTTTTTCAAAGATGTCATAGAGATACGCTAGCTTCAAAACAGTCACTGTCTACGAACTTCTAGAATCTCATGCGTTTCTCCTGAAGACAGTAAGATTCAAGTTCGTTGCTGAGATCATACATACTTTTCGACACATTACCACGTGAAAATGGACAACTTACATCCTTAACGAAGGACAGAGAAGTATTATTGAAATTATAGCTGAAGCACTTGAAGCTTCATTCCCGGTAATCTGAATCCTTGGTAGGTATCTCCTTTTATTATGCCTAGATGCAATACTTTATTTCATCAACAAAGCAGTCTCGTCAATAAAGAAAGTGTGAGCGAGAAATAATAAGGTATGAAATCAATGAAACAGACGCCTATATGCTATGTAAATCCGTAAAACGCTTACGATTTCCATATATTTTCCTAAATAAAAGATGAATCAAATAAAAGCAAACACGTTAATTAAGTTGTATTAGTAGACAGTGTTCTGCCATGTGTCTAGTGTACCTCGGAGCAAGTAAAGTTTCCTGGCCGGTGGTTCAATCTAGGATCCGATTTTTGGGTCACACGAAGGAATGTCCACTAGAGACTGTCACAAGGAATTTCTGGAGTTTGGTACACTACAGTCTGGTCGGACACAGAGGCGTCAGTGGTCCTTCCGAAATCGTCTTGCAGTGCATGGGCCTTCACGTGGGGTTGTAACGCGTCGGCGACCATATCCAACTCGTCTTGTGTACAAACCTGTCTCCCTACAGGGCGTGAATAACCTATGGATGGAGAGGCTTTGATATCAGCAACAACACGACTGAGTCCACCCTTTTTGGATCAAACAGACTGCCCTTGCAACTTGCACTGCATTAAGGTGTCGTATTGCCTGTGCTTGATTGAATACTTTGTCCAAAAATGACAACTGCCATCTGTGTAGTGCGCTAGAAAACACTGGGACAGTGGTGCTCACTTCCTTCTCAGGACACTGTAATGCATAGCTCAGCCAACATATGACCACAGGTGCCGCCTGTATCAAAACAGATTTAACACACCGGCAATAGATACAGGTTCCTCTAATTCTTTGGAACAGGGTACATTGGCACTTTCATACACTCTTAAATAAGTGACATAAGATAATGTGAAACTCTTACCTATAAGGCTGGCAGTCGGGAATACACCAGCGTTGTTGATGAGGACGTCGACGCCACCCAGGTTGTCCTTGACCCACTTGAAGGCAACCAGGATGCTGGCTTCGTCGCTCACATCCCCGGCAATCGCGTGCAGTTTCCCTGGCGCGTCCTTGAGTGCCAGTTCCTGTGGTGTAGCAAAAACATCTTGCTATACAGAGCGTATCGAAAGGTATGTTACAGGGCGTGGCGGTTGGTAGATGGGTACTATGTGATCACATTTCGCTAGCAAACGTATGCTCGAAACCACTTCGTTTGCGTGCTAGCGTCCCTGAAATGTGGAGGAGGACGAAGACAGTTTGGACAATAATAGCTAGGCAAGGAGTAAAGGAGACAAAGTACACTACTGTCAGTAAACACCAGCTTAAGAGACTTACAAAACGCTCTCAACATGACCACCACCATCTTCGATACATTTTTAGCATAGCCTGATGATATCTTGCCCAACCCTTCTACAGATGTATTGCATATCGCGGGTGACACAACTGGAATATCACATTCAAAAACTATTTACAAACACTCAGACTGGCTGTATCGAAAAACGTTGTGTTTTGCGGGATGTCCAGCTCAGAGGAAAACCATTGTCACTAATACCTGATTTTAATTGCTTAATTGCCTGTTTATGAACACTGTTTCAAAAATTGGAAGTATTTGCAACTAGCAAGGTCTGGTCAAATTTCTACACGGATCCTTCGTCCAGGCAATGTTTCGCTACCGCCGATTCTTCCGGCAGTTGTAGCCTAGTATGATCGCTATGTTCCAAGCACCTGTCCTGAACTGTGCGAATCGAACAGGATAATAGTACCCAGAATGAAATTTTTACTCTGCAGCTGAGTGTGCGCTGATATGAAACTTCCTGGCAGTTGAAAACTGTGTGCCGCAATATCCTTTCTTTCAGGAATGCTAGTCCTGCAAGATTCGCAGGAGAGCTTCTGTAAAGTTTTAAAGGTGGGAGATGACGTACGGTCCGGCACACAGTTTTAATCTGTCAGGAAGTTTCACGATTATAGTATAATGTAAAGTAGATGGCACATGACAGCTAGTGCCCTGGAATGGTCCCGCCAGTATTACAGTAAAGCGAGCTGTACTGGTACCAGCCGCAATACAGAATTTTGTTTTGTTGTGCCCGCGCTGTAAAAATATCACGAAAATCGTGGTTATCAAAAATTTTACGTAATGCTGGGAACGTTCGCAATCACATGCAGAGTAAAACACTAGAGACTAGACTGCACTAAGAGCGAGAGATTTGCTTTCACTATTTCCTTCTTTTCATGTATGCAAGATGCATCAAAAGGTATATTACAAGGCGTGATGGTTGGTTGTTACGTACCATATGAGCATATTTTGCTGATAAACATGTGTTAGAAGACGCCTCGTTTGCGTGCTAACATCTCTGAAGTGTGGAAGAGGACGTAGATAGTCTGGACCACACAAGCTAGGAAGTAGCAAAGGAGAGTGACTTCGTAGGCTTTCCCGGCGTAATAATTCTTCATAGTCTCCTCGGGTTTTCTGCTGGATACTGAAATTAACGTGATTAGATATTTCGATGATCCATCTGTCCGCCGTCTTCAGTAAAATGCTGCTGCTGAGTCACGCTGAAAACTGCTGTCAAGGCTGCCAATCGTCGTCCTCACTTGGCTAATATCGTGTAGGGCCCCCGCGAGCATGCAGAAGTACCGCAACACGTGGCATGGACTCGGCTAATGTCTGAAGTAGTATTGGAGGGAACTGACACCCTGAATCCCGCAGGGCTGTCCATAAATCCGTAAGAGCACGAGGGTCTGGAGATCTCTTCTGAACAACACGTTGCAAGGCATCCCAGATACGCCCAATAATGTTCATTTCTGGGTAGTTTGATAGCCAGCGGAAGTGTTTAAACTCAGACGAGTGTTCCTGGAGCTACACTGTAGCAATTCTGGGCGTTTGGGGCTTCACATTGTCCTGCTGGAATTGCCCAAGTCCGTCGGGATACACAACGGACATGAATGGACGCAGGTGATCAGGCAGGATACTTACGTACGTGTCACCTGTCAGTGTCGTATCTACACGTATCAGCGGTCCCATACCACTCCAACTGCCCACGCCCCACACAGCCTCCACCAGCTTGAACAGTCCCCTGCTGACATGCAGGGTTCATAGATTCAAGAGGTTATCTCCATACCCGTACACGTCAATCCGCTCGATACAATTTGGAACGAGACTCGTTCGACCAGTAACATGTTTCCAGTCATCAGCAGTCCAATGACGGTGTTGGAGGGTCCAAGGCAGGGGTAAAGCTTTGTGAAGCGCAAATGTGTGTGAAATCTTATGGGACTTAACTGCTAAGGTCCTCAGTCTCTAAGCTTACTACTTGACCTAGATTATCCTAAGGACAAACACACACACCCATGCCCGAGGGAGGACTCGAACCACCGGGACCAGCCGCACAGTTTATGACTGCAGCGCCTCAGACCGCTCGGCTAATCCCGCGCGGCTGTGTCGTGCAGTCATCAAGGGTACACAAGTGGACCTTCGGCCCCGAAAGCCCATATCGATGATGTTTCGTTGAGTGGTTCGCACGCGAATTATCGGAAGGGTTGCACGTCACGGTGAACAATTCTCTTCAGTCCCGTTCTTGCAGGATCTTTTTCCGGCCGCAGCGATGTCGGAGATTCAATGTTCTACCGGATTCCTGATATTCAAGGAGCACTTGTCAAATGGTCTTACGTGAAAATCGCTACCTCGGAGATATCTGTATCCCATCGCTCGTGCGCCGACTATAACAACACGTTCAAATTTCACTCATATCTCTATAACCTGCCATTGTAGCAGCAGTAACCGATCTAACGACTGCGCCAGACTAGGCGTTGCCGACTACAGCCCCGTATTCTGCCTGTTTACATATCTGTGTATTTGAATACGCATGCCCATACCAGTTTCTTTGCTGCTTCATTGTATATAGGCCTCTGTACCGTACTCGGCGCATATGTCGCCCACTAGGGGTAGAGTCTTTGATTAGACGTCTCGTCCCAGGTTGGAACTAATGCACTGCTTAAATTCTGATAAAAATCGTCAACAATGGCGGCTGGAGACTTCTGGTGTAAGAAGTCACCCTCACTCCACCAGCGACTTTGTTCATAGAGGACGGAGGAGCGCTCAGATTTTCAGGGCAACCTCTTGCCCTCGAAGTGGGAAACTGCCCCTAAAAGGCAAAAGAATCAGCAATGATCATCGGCGTTCGGATCCAGAAAACAATTCAAAATACTGCATTAAAGACACTTTATGTATATCCATACTTCATGTGCCATGTATGCGAATATACTGTTAACAAAAATCTGGTATTGTTTGTTCAGAAATCTTAAATTTCCGAAAGTTCTTCACCGATTGCTTCGAAATTTTGAGACCACGTTGCATTCGAATACGGCTGTTTTCATATACCAATATTTTAAATGTATATAATACATAAATAAATACGTAATGTAAAAAGGAGAAATGTATTACCAAAAATCTCGAAAAGTTCTTGATCGTTTTACTTGAAATTTTTACACACTAGTTTAATGAATATTCGAATGAACATAGGCTATATATTTCAATATAAATAATCTATAAATCTGTATACATAAAGTTTATAATAGTTAAACGTCATTAGCAAACTGGAAAGTTGTATCAATGGCTTATCGGATATTGGTTTGAATACTACTACAGATTCTGAATTTGCAACAATAAATAAGATCAACCAGAAGGGAAAAGAAGAGATGAATAGAGTCTTGGGAGAGAATGGACATAGAAAGCGGAAAGGAGAAAATGGACAGAGAAGGGGGTAGAAGGAGATGGAGACAAAGGGACAGGAGAAGATGAACATAGAAAGGGGGCACTACATCTACATCTACACCTACATCTACGTGATTACTCTGCTATTCACAATTAACTGCCTGGCAGAGGGTTCAATGAACCACCTTCAAGCTCTCTCTGTATCATTCCACTCTCGAACGGCTCTCGGGAAAAACGAGCACTTAAATTTTTCTGTGCGAGACCTGATTTCTCTTACGTTATCGTGATGATAATTTCTCCCTACGTAGGTGGGTGCCAACAGAATGGAGAAAACTGGCGATTGAAATGCAATGGGAAGATTCCGTCGCAACGAAAAACGCCTTTGTTTTAATGACTGCCATTCCAATTCATGTATCATGTCTGTGGCACTATCTCCCCTGTTTTGCGATAATACAAAACGAGCCGCCCTTCTTTGAACGTTTTCGATGTCATCCGTCAGTCCCACCTGTTGCGGATCCCACACCGCACAGAAATACTCCAGAATATTGCGGACAAGCGTTGTGTAAGCAGTCTCTTTGCTAGACCTGTTGCACCTTCTAAGTGTTCTGTCAATGAATCGCAGTCTTTGGTTCCAGATTTGTGTGACTTAACGCGTAATCGAAACTTAGCGGATTTGTTTAGTACTCATGTGAATAAATTCACACTTTTCTTTATTCAGGATCAATCGCCACTTTTCACACCATACAGATATCTTATCTAAATCATTTTGCAATTCGTTTTGGTCAACTGATGACTTTACAAGACGGTAAATCACAGCATCAAAATAATCTAAGAGGGCTACTCAGAAAGTCTCCTATGTCGTTAATATAGATCAGGAACAATAGAGGGCCTATAACAGTTCCTTGTGGAACGCCGGATATTACTTCTGTTTTACACGATGACTTTCCGTCTATTACTACGAAATGTCACCTTTCAGACAGGAAATTACGAATCCAGTCGCAAAATTGAGGTGATATTCCATAGGTACGTAATTTGGTGAGAAGACGCTTGTGAGGGATGGTGTCGAAATCCTTCTGGAAATCTAAAAATATGAGATCAATTTGACATCCCCTGTCGATAGCACTCATAGCACTCATCGTTTCATGGGTATAAAGGGCTAGTTGCGTTTCGAAAGAACGATATTTTCTGAATCCGTTCTGACTATGTGTCAATAAATCGTTTTCTTCGAGGTACTTCATAATGTTCGAATACGGTATATGTTCCAAAACCCTACTGCAAATCGACGTTAGTGATATGGGCCTGTAACCAGTCTTTCGGTACTGATCTTTCTCTGAGCGAGCGGTTGTATATAATTGCTATTGTATCATCATACTCTGAGAGGAACCTGACTGGTATACAATCTGGACAGGAGGTCTTGCCTTTATTGATTTCAACTGCTTTGATACACCGAGGATATCTACTTCTATGTTTCTCACCTTGGCAGTTGCTCTTGATTGGAATTCAGGAATATGTACTTCGTCTTCTTTGGTGAAGGAGTTTCGCAAAACCGTGTTTAATAACCCTGCTTTAGTGGCACTGTCATCAGAGAGTTTACCGTTGTTATCACGCAGTGAAGGTATTGCCTGCGTCTTGCCACTGGTGTGCTTTATATATGAGCAGAATCTCTTTGGGTTTTCTGCAAGATTCCGAGACAGAGTTTCATTGTGGAAATTATTAAAAGCATCTCGCATTGAAGCAGGCGTTATAATTCGAACTTCTGCAAAACTTTACGAATCTTGGGGAGTTTGCGTTCTTTTAAATTTGGCATGCTTTTTTCGTTGCTTCTGCAACAGCGATCTGACCCGTTTTCTGTACTCTGGGGACTCAGTACCATCACTTATTAATTTATGTGCTATATATCTCTCAACTGCCGTCGATACTATCTTTTGAAATCATTCCACATCTTTTCTACGATTACGTGATCAGATCGGAAGGAGTGGAGACTGTCTCTTAAAAAGGTGTTAAGAGAATTTTTATCAGATTTTTTAAATATATGTACTTTGAGCTTCTTTTTGATGGTTGTGGGTGTTACGGTATTCAGCCTAGCAGCAGTTGTGGTCGCTAATCCCTGTATTCGTCATGATACTCCCTATTTGTCCAGGACTGTTTGCTGCTAAGAGGTCAAGTAAGCTTTCGCAACCATTTACGCTTCAAGTGGGCTCATGGAGTAGCTGTTCAAAATAATTTTCTGAGAAAGCATTCAGTACAATTTCGGATGACTTTTTATGCCTGCTGCCGGCTTTACAGGTATAATTTTTCCAGCATATCGAGGGCAGATTGAAGTCGACACCGACTATAATTGTATGAGTGGGGTATTTGTTTGAAATGAGACCCAAGTTTTCTTTGAACTGTTCAGCAGCTATATCTTTTGAGTCGGGTGTCGGTAAAACGATTCAAGTAATAGTTTAGTCCGATTGTCAAGTATAACCATAGTTCGCAGGAACAATCTAATTTCATTACAAGGTAAACTACATCTGACAGCAGTAAATACTCCACCATCAACTGTGTTTAATCTATCCCTTCTGCTCACTGTTAGGTCTTTTGAAAAAATTTCGGCCGAACTTATTTTCGGCTTTACCCAGCTTTCCGTACCTATAACTATTTGAGCTTCAATGATTTCTATTAGGGCTTGGAGCTCTGGTTCATTCCCAACACAGCGACAACAATTTACAACTACAATACCGATCGTTTCTACAACTACCTTACTGTGTTTTATCTGCCCCCTCTTAGACGGACGCTCCTTCTGTGGTTTCCTGAGACCCTCTGACCTAAAAACCGCCCAGTCCCTTCCACACAGCCCCCGTGTAGATGATGGACAGGGGGCAGGAGGCGATGAAGGAGGAGAAGAAGATGGTCAGACAAAGGAGGGAGGAAATGGTGGCCAGAGAGAGGGGGGGGGGGAGGAGAAAGAGATGGACAGAGGCAGGGGAGAGAAGGAGATTAGGACGTATATCCACTTGCCATACAAAAAACGTGTCCTTCCTCTTCTCTTTCTCTTTACATTTAACCAGACTGACTAACAGCAACGTATGGCCAGCAACAGCTACGTAGTTCAGTAATAAATGTTGCCAGCGTGAAATTAGTATAATAATTTATGCATGCTCAATATAGAAAATATAATGGGAGCAGGATTTTCTACGAATAGGGAGGTAGGGCAGAGAGTTACCTACTGCCAGTAGTTCAGTGATAGGTTTGTCTTATCAGAACTGATAACAAACCAACACTAGGAGTTCATATTGATGTTACAATCTGAAGAGACCGAGAAAGTATACAAGTATATCGAGCAGGTAATTCAGTATGTAAAGGGAGGTGAAAATATAATAATACTGGGAACTGGAAAGAGGTAGTAGGGTAACGAACAGAAGACAGAGTTATGGTAGATATTGGGCTTGATAGTAGGAGTGACAGAGGAGAGAGCCTAATTGAGTTCAACAGTCAGTTTCAGTTAGCAATAGCGAATACACTGTTCTAAAATCACAAGAGGTATACTTGGAAATGACGAAGACACTTGGAGATTCAAGCAGGATTATATCGTGGTCAGACAGAAATTCCGAAATCGGATATTAGTTTTGTAAAGTGCAACCAAGAGTAGACATAGACACAGATCAAAATTCAGAGTAGACTGAACTATAGGAGAATAATCAGGAAGAACTGATGTGGAAAGAAGTGAGATACTTAAATATTGAGGAGTGACGATGTGCATTTGAAGTTGTTCAAAAATGTTCAAATGTGTGTGAATTCCTAAGGGACCAAACTGCTGAGGTCATCGGTCCTAGACTTTTTAATTTAACTTACGCTAAGAACAACACACACACACACACACACACACACACACACACACACACACACACACACACATGCCCGAGGGAGGACTCGAACCTCCGGCAGGAGTGCTCGCGCAATCAGTGGCATGGCGCCCCTAACCGCGCGGCTATTCCGCCAGGCGAAATTTTTCAAGACAGTAGACACTGCACTAATGAATATTAGAGAGCACAGTTGAACGGAAATAGACATGTCTAAAACAGGGCAAACAGGGAAGATGGAGTAAGTAGTAAAGGTAAAAGGAAGTTAACGGTGAAAAAATATTTCAATTGAGCAAAACAAGAAGGAAATACAAAAATGCGCTGGCAAAGACAGGATTAAAGTAATATAATTCACTTAGGAATGAAATAAACATAAAATGCTAGGCGGCTAAGGCAAACCCGCCTGCAAGGAAAATGTAAAGAAACAGAAACGCAGGATGCGTGTGATGTCCTTAGGTTAGTTAGGCTTAAGTAGTTCTAATTTCTAGGGGACTCATGACCTCAGATGTTAAGTCCCATAGTGCTCAGAGCCATTTGAACCATTTGAAACAGAACGACAACTTATCCCGGAAGAACACAATTAGCTTATAGGAAAGTCAAAACACTTTTGGTAAAATTAGAAGTAAAGCAGCGAACATTAAGAGTGCAGGAAGAATTTCTCAGTTAACCACAAGGGAGAGAGTTAGTAGGTTGGAAGAGTACACTGATGGCCTCTACGAGGGTAGGAACTGTCTGATGACGTGACAGAAAAAAATTGGGAGTCGATATGGAATACATCTACATCTACATTTATACTGCACAAGCCACCCAACGGTGTGTGGCGGAGGGCACTTTACGTGCCACTGTCATTACCTCCCTTTCCTGTTCCAGTTGCGTATGGTTCGCGGGAAGAACGACTGTCTGAAGGCCTCCGTGCGCGCTCTAATCTCTCTAATTTTATATTCGTGATCTCCTCGGGAGGTATAAGTAGGGGGAAGCAATATATTCGATACCTCATCCAGAAACGCACCCCCTCAAAACCTGGTGAGCAAGCTACACCGCGATGCAGAGCGCCTCTCTTGCAGAGTCTGCCACTTGAGTTTATTAAACATCTTCGTAACGCTATCACGGTTGTCAAATAACCCTGTGACGAAACGCGCCGCTCTTCTTTGGATTTTCTCTATCTCCTCCGTCAACCCGATCTGGTACGGATCCCACACTGATGAGCAATACTCAAGTATAGGTCGAACGAGTCTTTTGTAAGCCACCTTCTTTGTTGATGGACTACATTTTCTAAGCACTCTCCCAATGAATCTCAACCTGGTACCCGCCTTACCAACAATTAATTTTATATGATCATTCCACTTCAAATCGTTTCGCACGCATACTCCCAGATATTTTACAGAAGTAACTGCTACCAGTGTTTGTTCCGCTATCATATAATCATACAATAAAGGATTCTTCTTTCTATGTATTCACAATACATTACATTTGTCTATGTTAAGGGACAGTTGCCACTCCCTGCACCAAGTGCCTATCCGCTGCAGATCTTCCTGCATTTCGCTACAATTTTCTAAAGCTGCAACTTCTCTGTATACTACAGCATCATCCGCGAAAAGCCGCATGGAACTTACGACACTATCTACTAGGTCATTTATATATATCGTGAAAAGCAATGGTCCCATAACACTCCCCTGTGGCACGCCAGAGGTTACTTTAACATCTGTAGACGTCTCTCCATTGATAACAACATGCTGTGTTCTGTTTGCTAAAAACTCTTCAATCCAGCCACACAGCCGGTCTGATATTCCGTAGGCTCTTACTTTGTTTATCAGGCGACAGTGCGGAACTGTATCGAACGCCTTCCGGAAGTCAAGAAAAATAGCATCTACCTGGGAGCCTATATCTAATATTTTCTGGGTCTCATGAACAAATAAAGCGAGTTGGGTCTCACACGATCGCTGTTTCCGGAATGCATGTTGATTCCTACATAGTAGATTCTGGGTTTCCAAAAACGACATGATACTCGAGCAAAAAACATGTTCTAAAATTCTACAACAGATCGACGTCAGAGATATAGGTCTATAGCTTTGCGCATCTGCTCGACAACCCTTCTTGAAGACTGGGATTACCTGTGCTCTTTTCCAATCATTTGGAACCTTCCGTTCCTCTAGAGACTTGCGGTACACGGCTGTTAGAAGGGGGGCAAGTTCTTTCGCGTACTCTGTGTAGAATCGAATTGGTATCCCGTCAGGTCCAGTGGACTTTCCTCTGTTGAGTGATTCCAGTTGCTTTTCTATTCCTTGGACACTTATTTCGATGTCAGCCATTTTCTCGTTTGTGCGAGGATTTAGAGAAGGAACTGCAGTGGGGTCTTCTTCTGTGAAACAGCTTTGGAAAAAGGTGTTTAGTATTTCAGCTTTACGCGTGTCATCCTCTGTTTCAATGCCATCATCATCCCGGAGCGTCTGGATATGCTGTTTCGAGCCACTTACTGATTTAACGTAAGACCAGAACTTCCTAGGATTTTCTGTCGAGTCGGTACATAGAATTTTACTTTCGAATTCACTGAACGCTTCACGCATAGCCCTCCTTACGCTAACTTTGACATCATTTAGCTTCTGTTTGTCTGAGAGGTTTTGGCTGCGTTTAAACTTGGAGTGAAGCTCTCTTTGCTTTCGCAGTAGTTTCCTAACTTTGTTGTTGTGCCATGGTGGGTTTTTCCCGTCCCTCACAGTTTTACTCGGCACGTACCTGTCTAAAACGCATTTTACGATTGCCTTGAACTTTTTCCATAAACACTCAACATTGTCAGTGTCGGAACAGAAATTTTCGTTTTGATCTGTTAGGTAGTCTGAAATCTGCCTTCTATTACTCTTGCTAAACAGATAAACCTTCCTCCCTTTTTTTATATTCCTATTAACTTCCATATTCAGGGATGCTGCAACGGCCTTATGATCACTGATTCTCTATTCTGCACTTGAAGAGTCGAAAAGTTCGGGTCTGTTTGTTATCAGTAGGTCCAAGATGTTATCTCCACGAGTCGGTTCTCTGTTTAATTGCTCGAGGTAATTTTCGCATAGTGAACTCAGTATAATGTCACTCGATGCTCTGTCCCTACCACCCGTCCTAAACATCTGAGTGTCCCAGTCTATATCTGGTAAATTGAAATCTCCACCTAAGACTATAACATGCTGAGAAAATTTATGTGAAATGTATTCCAAATTTTCTCTCAGTTGTTCTGCCACTAATGCTGCTGAGTCGGGAGGTCGGTAAAAGGAGCCAATTATTAACCTAGCTCGGTTGTTGAGTGTAACCTCCACCCATAATAATTCACAGGAACTATCCACTTCTACTTCACTACAGGATAAACTACTACTAACAGCAACGAACACTCCACCACCAGTTGCATGCAATCTATCCTTTCTAAACACCGTCTGCACCTTTGTAAAAATTTCGGCAGAATTAATCTCTGGCTGCAGCCAGCTTTCTGTACCTATAACGATTTCAGCTTCGGTGCTTTCTATCAGCGTTTGAAGTTCCGGTACTTTACCAAAGCAGCTTCGACAGTTGACAATTACAATACCGATTGCTGCTTGGTCCCCGCATGTCCTGACTTTGCCCCGCACCCGTTGAGGCTGTTGCCCTTTCTGTACTTGCCCAAGGCCATCTAACCTAAAAAACCGCCCAGCCCACGCCACACAACCCCTGCTACCCGTGTAGCCGCTTGTTGCGTGTAGTGGACTCCTGACCTATCCAGCGGAACCCGAAACCCCACCACCCTATGGCGCAAGTCGAGGAATCTGCATCCCACACGGTCGCAGAACCGTCTCAGCCTCTGATTCAGACCCTCCACTCGGCTCTGTACCAAAGGTCCGCAGTCAGTCCTGTCGACGATGCTGCAGATGGTGAGCTCTGCTTTCATCCCGCTAGCGAGACTGGCAGTCTTCACCAAATCAGATAGCCGCCGGAAGCCAGAGAGGATTTCCTCCGATCCATAGCGACACACATCATTGGTGCCGACATGAGCGACCACCTGCAGATGGGTGCACCCTGTACCCTTAATGGCATCCGGAAGGACCCTTTCCACATCTGGAATGACTCCCCCCAGTATGCACACGGAGTGCACATTGGTTTTCTTGCCCTCTCTTGCTGCCATTTCCCTAAGGGGCCCCATTACGCGCCTGACGCTGGAGCTCCCAACTACCAGTAAGCCCACCCTCTGCGACCGCCCGGATCTTGCAGACTGAGGGGCAACCTCTGGAACAGGACAAGCAGTTATGTCAGGCCGAAGATCAGTATCAGCCTGAGACAGAGCCTGAAACCGGTTCGTCAGACAAACTGTAGAGGCCTTCCGTTCAGCCCTCTGGAATGTCTTTCGCCCCCTGCCACACCTTGAGACGACCTCCCACTCTACCACAGGTGAGGGATCAGCCTCAATGCGGGCAGTATCCCGGGCAACCACAGTCGTAGTCCGATCGGGGGATGCGTGGGACAAGCTGGCCGTCCCCGACAAACCCCCATCCGGACCCCCACAGTGATGCCCATTGGCAACAGCCTCAAGCTGTGTGACCGAAGCCAACACTGCCTGAAGCTGGGAGCGAAGGGATGCCAACTCAGCCTGCATCCGAACACAGTAGTTGCAGTCCCTATCCATGTTAAAAACTGTTGTGCAAAGAACGTCTGAACTAATCTACAGAGAGCGCAAACTAATCGACACAAAATTTAAACGGTTATTAAAATACAAGGTTGCCTAGTAAATGCAGTAATGCTGCTACTTGCGCACTGCTGACGCACTGCTCGGCGGCGGAAGGAGACTACGCGACTTTACACTATTTAGGTACTAAAACGCGATGCTACGACTCTCAAATACTATAATACGCCCGAAATTTATGAATTAAACAATGCAAGTACCAAAAACACGCAAAGAAATTAAGAATTAAACTATGTAACAAATGAGTGAGCTAGGAGTATACGACTTGCTGCTGCAACTGCTTATCCAACGGCGGCAGGGAACACATGGGTCATCCCGTATTAGAGTTAGCATAGCTCTGGATGACTTGGGGTCAAATAAGGCGTAAAGCTTAGATAACATTCCTTCAGAATTTCTGTTGCAACCAAAAAATCATTCAGTGTGATCTGTAGAGTACGTGAGGCTGAAAGCATGCAATCACACTTTCTGGAAAATGTCTTCCACGCAATCCCGAAGACTGCAAGGGCGAGTAACCGTGAGAACTATTGCACAATCAAAGTAACAACTAATACATTGATTGTGCGATAGTTCTCGCGGTTACTCGCCCTTGCAGTGTTCAAAAAGTTCAAGTAACAACTAATACATAGAAGTTGCTCAGAAGAGTAATAAACTGAAGAAGGGAAAAAATTGACGATCTGTTAGATGACGACCAGTTCATGTTTTTGGAAGGGTAAAGTTGCCAGAGAGGCAGTTCTGAAGTTTTGCCAGGCAATGCAAGTAAGACTGAAGAAAAATCAAGATACCTTGATCGGATTTGTCTACCTAGAAAAAGCGTTCGATAATGTAAAAAAGTGCAAGACGTTCAAAATTCTGAGAAAAATAGGGGAAGCAGGATAATACGCAGTACGCGTAAAAACCAAGAGGGAAAAATAAGCATAAAAGACCAAAAACCATGTGCTCAGATTAAAAAGCGTGTAAGAAATATGTGCAGTATTTCATCCGTACTACTCAATCTGTATAAAACAGAAGCAATGATGAAAATAAAAGATTAGTTCGGGAGTTGGATTAAAATTCGAGGCGAAGTAATATTATAGATACAGCAGTTACAAGGAGGGAATCACCTCCTCGATCTTCAGTTTACAGACCTATGAAGCAGGAAATTGCAAGACCACAATCTGGGGACCTACATTTCCTCGCGCTTCTACCCTCCGTCCACGCCACCTCTACCCTGTTAAAGCCCCAGAGCGCAGTTTATCCCTTAATACGGCTCTATCGTGCTTGGACGTGGTACAGACATTTAATATTTCTTCTTGACCTTCTTCATTTAGCAGTAAACATTAATTTTATACTATTGAAATACTACCTTTAACCCTTTCGCGGTTGAAATTTATTTAGGATATATTTGAGAAATAAAAGGACAAAACCTGTCTTCCATTGTGATGAATAATACACATTCACACTTTCACAACAAAAAATATTTTAAGCTGGCCGACTTTCTAAATGAAGTGGGAGACACTTGTCCCACGAACCAAACTAGATCCAAGTTTCCATGTGAGCTTAGTTACTTAAGAGTTAAATATTTCATTTTTGAATGATTTTATCAGAATGGCAACGATGGAAAGAAGTACAAAAAAATCAGTACCAAAACACATTTATTTTCCTGATAATGAAAAACATGATATATTGCATCAAAGTTTTCAACATAACATTTGAAGATGGCTTTGACATTCCACACCCCAATGTTTTTTACATTCTACGAGGTTTTCTGGGGCGTATATATGGCCCACTACATACGAATTACGTCAAAACCAGCAGAATTGCTGAGGAGTGTAGTAACATTTCCAAAGAATGTCTGTAATGCATAAGGACACACAATTAGTTATTTCGACATTCTTGGAATTGAGAAAATAGTGATTTGAACTGACGTTCGTGCAACAGATACACTATAAACACTCGCCGCCCCATTTGATCGTTCACAGCCTTCTACATATCAAACCGCTGTTCCACAGAATTTTTTTCTAATTTCTGAAGACATCTCCCTACATGCTAACACTAGATACATACGAGATATAGACGTCCCAAAACTCGAAACTGCACGTTTCTATACCATCAACCACGAAAGAGTTAATAATCTTCGACTGTTTTATAAATTATAGAGCGCAGCAATCAGTCGTCCTTTTTTTGTAGGTTTTATTAGGCAAATCCAGATTTCGGCTAGCGCCTAGCCATTATCAATGCACTATTTTCTTATCTCGTTGCATGTTAGTTCCCTGTTGTTCGGGCGTCAGTCACAGTTCTTTGAATACTACTCTAGCGAACTAACATGCATCGAGATTAGAAAATAGTGCATTGATAATGGATAGGCACTAGCCGAAATCTGGATTTGCCTAATAAAACCTACAAAAAAAGGGCGACCGATTGCTGCGCTCTATAATTCATAAATCACATAACAGTCACAGAGTGCACCCACTTTCCTAATAGAGGGTAACCTGAATCTTCGGCTGTTTCCTTCCCTGAAACGCGAAAACTATTAATCCTAGAGAAAATGTGAACAAGACCTTTTTGTAGTAAATTGACGGCAGGTTAAATTCATACTCGGAAATATTTACGGTAGATGCCGCAGTTTTCAAGTTATAATATCGACAGCCTCACTCTACACCAATGGTCATGAAAAGCGGTATCCTTACACAAATGTTGTTATAGCCGAGTGCTTTCATTTCACCACTGTCTATATGTCCTCACTGCATTGTTTGTCACAATTCTGTTTCGACATTTACATGTCCTACATCTAATATTACGCTAGAGAGCCACTGTACCTTCTTACATAAAAATGACCAGTAGCTTCACCACAGTGCATAGAGTTACGATTTAAACGTTTTGTTGATAACAGAAGTGTTACCCCGAATATACTACAGTGCTGTAGAATCCTTACCTTAACTTTTTCGACCCTCCTGGCCATTCCCACGACGGTGAGCCCATGCTTCAGCAGCGCCTGCACTATAGCTGCACCGATGCCTGCGCTGGCGCCAGTAACCAGTGCGACGCGTCCCTTGTATTTCTCGATGCCCATGGCTGTGTGATCGGTCTCACCGGCTCAGCTGTGCGGCTAGCTACACGAGTCTGCGGAAACTGCAAACAGTCCCGCAGGTACCGCCGTTTTATCTGCGCAACGCTAAGTGTATTGCGTCACCTGTTAAGTCCACTGGCTCTGTGTGGCCAGCAGAACACTCACGCACTGCCTCGGCGCATTAGCAGATTTAGCGACGTCATAATTCCTGCGTCATGCAAACTTGTCTTTCTATGGCGTCTAACAATACGTTTCGTCTAACTGACAGATTGCCGGGTCACTTGAGTCGTAAAGAGACGTATAAACGTTTTGATAAGTAACGAAGTATATTAGTAGTGGGGAGAGCTTTTGATCAACTTCATTTTCAAGTAGTTGTTAATAACATTATCGTTTTGCTGATTCTGAGTTCCTTCGTTTGTAGCAAAGCAAGCTGGGACACATTTCTATTTTGTTTTGTTACTCGCCTCCTTAAATGACATTTTTTTTCCTTCTTACTTGTCATTAGTTGTTACTGAGAGATGTGTCATAAGATAAAGCTGTCATTCTGTAGCTCCGAGTACAAGGCCAGGCCCAACTTTGCTAAAATACCTTAGTCAGAAAATTTTCCTAATTAATTTGAACCATTTCAAGTATCTAGTTTCGTTAAAGCTCTATTCCGTTAACTGATAGTAATTATTTTCTATTCCAGTCAGATTGATGACATGTAAATAGATTAACTACTACATTACTAGTGAAGTTAGGCAAATAACCAACAGAAATCCTTAAAGTATTCATGTACCTAATTTCCAAAACATGGTAGGAACATCAAGACATAATTAGTTTCCATGTAATTAACAGCACTATATATAGTACTGTTTCGTCATCAAGAAGGATTATTTCAGTCGAAACTCTCGTTGTAAAATAAAGTTCAGACCAAAACTAATTTTCCTGCACCCTTTAGTTAATTTGAGATGTAAAATTCTCACTGAAAATTTCTGAAAGTATTTGTATGGAGTGTAGCCATGTATGGAAGTGAAACATGGACGATATATAGTTTGGACAAGAAGAGAATAGAAGCATTCGAAATGTGGTGCTACAGAAGAATGCTGAAGAGTAGATGGGTAGATCACATAACTAATGTGGAAGTATTGAATAGAATTGGGGAGAAGAGGAGTTCGTGGCACAACTTGACTAGAAGAAGGGTTCGGTTGGTAGGACACGTTCTTAGGCATCAAGGGATCACCAAGACTTAATTAGTTTCCATGTAATTAACAGTAATTTACAGAAGTATGATGAAGATTAGATGGGTAAACTGGGTAACTAATGAAGATATACACTACTGGCCATTAAAATTGCTACACCACGAAGATGACGTGCTACCGACGCGAAATTTAACCGACAGGAAGAAGATGCTGTGATATACAAATGATTAGCTTTTAGAGCATTCACACAAGGTTGGCGCCGGTGGTGACACCTACAACATGCTGACATGAGGAAAGTTTCCAACCGATTTCTCATACACAAACAGCAGTTAACCGGCGTCGCCTGGTGAAACGTTGGTGTGATGCCTCGTGTAAGCAGGAGAAATGCCTACCATCTCTTTTCCGACTTTGATAAAGGTCGGATTGTAGCCTATCGCGATTGCGGTTTATCGTATCGCGACATTGCTGCTAGCGTTGGTCGAGATCCAACGACTGTTAGCAGAATATGGAATCGGTGGTTTCAGGAGGGTATTACGGAACGCCGTGCTGGATCCCAACGGCCTCGTATCACTAGCAGTCGAGATGACAGGCATCTTATCCGCATGGCTGTAACGGATCGTGCAGCCACGTCTCGATCCCTGAGGCAACAGATGGGGACGTTTGCAAGACAACAACCATCTGCACGAACAGTTCGACGACGTTTGCAGCAACATGGACTATCAGCTCGGAGACTATGGCTGCGATTACCCTTGACGGTACATCACAGACAGGAGCCCCTGCGATGGTGTACTCAACGGCGAACCTGGGTGCACGAATGGCAAAACGTCATTTTTTCGGATTAATCCAGGTTCTGTGTTCAGCATCATGATGGTCGAATCCGTATTTGGCGAAATCGCGGTGAACGCACATTGGAAGCGTGTATTCGTCATCCCCATACTGATGTATCACCCGGCGTGATGGTATGGGGTACCATTGGTTACACGTCTTGTTCACCTCTTGTTGGCATTGACGGCAGTTTGAACAGTGCACGTTACATTTCAGATGTGTTACGACACGTGGCTCTACCCTTCATTCGATCCCTGCGAAACCCTACATTTCAGCAGGATAATGCACGACCGCATGTTACAGGTCCTGTACGGGCCTTTCTGGATACAGAAAATGTTCGACTTCTGCCCTGGCCAGCACATTCTCCAGATCTCTCGCTAATAGAAAACGTCTGGTCAATGTTGGCCGAGCAAGTGGCTCGTCGCAATATGCCAGTCACTACTCCTGATGAACTTTGGTATCGTGTTGAAGCTGCATGGGCAGCTGTACCTGTACACGCCATCCAAGCTCTGTTTGACTCAATGCCCAGGCGTATCAAGGCCGTTATGACGGCCAGAGGCGGTTGTTCTGGGTAGTGATTTCTCAGGATCTATGCACCCAAATTGTGTGAAAATGTAATCATATGTCAGTTCTAGTATAATATATTTTTCCAATGAATACCCGTTTATCATCTGCATTTCTTCTTCGTGTAGCAATTTTAATGTCCAGTAGTGTACTAAAGTGAATTGAGAAAGAGATCAGATTTAGTCGATTCGGAAGTGAAAATAAGTGTGTTTGTGGGGAGAAGGGTAGAGGGTGTTTAAACTGTAGAGAGAGACCAAACTTGACATCAGTAAGCACATACCAGTGGATGTAGGTAGCAATAGTTTCGCAGATGTGAAGAAACTTGTATGATATAGACTAACAGGGAGAGCTACATGAAACCAGTCTTTGGATTGAAGATCAAACACTCCACGTGCTTAACAATGTGAAACTTTAGAAGTCATTTTTGCAAAGCTGTATAAGTACTGGGCCTGAAGCTCTCTGAAAGTCAGTCTGTTCCGAGATTTCGAGCGTCAAATTTGTGTCTGTCAAAACAGCCATAATGTAATGGTTCAATGATGTGTTGTTGTGCATAAGAAGACGGACAGTGAAGTAGGACAATCAACAATGATAGCTGATTAACTTTAATATTGTATAAAAGTGCTATACGTATTGTTCATCTGAGTGAGACTGTTGTACTGCACAATAAGTATTGATTAAATTACGTAAATAAGAATCGGACTGACCACAACTATTTCAGTGAGGAGTTACGGCGTCTATGGAAGAACATTTCAGGGCACTGAAAGGAACAGAAGATACATTCCGTATCTGCAGACCACCTTATTGAAAACAACCGCCGTCCTAGTGGCATAAAAACAGACCTCCAGATCCTATAACACAGTGATCATCTGTACCAATTTTTATAGCAATATAAGAAAATTACGACATCCAAAAAACTATCACAAATTGCATAGAAGTTATCAATCACCAAACGGTGCCTGTGCTATGTAACTGAACAGTAATCAACACTCAAAATTAACTGTCGGACAGCACAAAATAAAACCCACACACACGCACGCACGCCTGCAGAACGAAAACAAACTGAACAGATTCAAAGTTCGACGACGTTAAACCAAAACAAAACTGTAAACAAACAACAGTGAGAAGTGCATCAGAAACGTAAATTCGTGCAGTGAACCGTGTGTCCAAGCCACACCGACGTACCGAGAGACTGCACTCACAAACGAGCGAAATAAAAAATGAGTAAACAATGTCAAAATACGAAACATAATCCATGAATAACGTAACACACCAAATAGTTTTCCACACCCTACACTTCACAAAATTTTTAGCGATGTCCACGGGTCAGTCTAACAACACAAAGCACAAGAACATGTTTGGCACACAAAAACGAACCTATCACAGCTCAGGACTAGCCAAATACTACAATGGTAAGGCCAAAAACGGGCATATGACACGATTTACGAACCTAAACATACATTTTAATAATTGGGTTATAAACAATCATTCAATGTGCACGATATGCTAATATACATCATGTTTGCATATGACGTGGTGTACTAATTTAGACCTGTGGCTAATTTCGATTGGCAGCCATGGGACACACATAATGTAAAATAAAAGGTAAAGTGTGTATGTAATTGAAATAACAAATTCAGATGCAACATATTTCATAACCTAAAAACAACCTGCATACATGTACTTCAGAAAAGTAAAAGACAAAAACCTACTAAGACACCACAACTCCAGTGAAACATGTTTGAGTGTTAAAGCAAAACATTATATGTACTTGCAAAAAAGCAGACTCATCCTTGATTCATTACTAGGTCTATTTAAAGTGGTACGTTATGTAAGGTCGTGAGTTTCGTGGTAGCGAAGTTTCTTGAACAGATCTATTCGCAAATCTGAGTGATAGACTCGAATGAGATATTGTTTCAAGACCTTTGGCATTGGTTTTGCGCAGAAATAAAGGGCTGTCAAATTAATGTCACAGCAGTAGTTCTGTGTGCCGCTATCTGGTACAAAGTTATTGTTTATTAAGGCAACAAATGTCACGTAATTCCTCCATTTCCGTAGCCCGAAGAGACTGTATGCCGATAAACTGTGCACGCAAGGGATAAGACCATGACGCCGCACTGCACTTCGGCACACGCTACAATCATATCTCCAGCCGATTAGCGGCTAAAAAAGCGCAGTCATCTTGGCTTGCGAGAAAAGGTAGCCGTCTCAGTAACTGGCCTCGCACATGGCGCCACTCATCGCAACTCATTTGGTTTCTGACGTTCCTTACGTGGTAGGCAGTACTAATTACACGTAAAAATAGGCATACCCGCCAACTCATCCGACTTAGGCGAGACACTGCCGATTCCATTATTTCTCCCGATTTTTAGCCACTTATCGTCAAACCTAAGACATTTGTTCCAGAAAACCCGCCACTTCAGTTATTTTTGGCAAATAGCGGAACGTCGTTGGCTCATTCGCTTGTTTTTAATTGATATGCGTATCGAAGTTTATGCACATCATTAAGTCGCCCGCGATCTACATATCGATTATTCTTTATCCTGTTCTCGTGCATCTTGCAGGTATTTCACAATTCATATTACACCTTCTAGATGATGTAGTGGGGACTCAGCAGATCAAGTTTTGCATAGGAAGCCATATCGGGAAGCGCCACCCAACTACGCTACAGAGCGTCAAAGTTATAGGCGCCGGCACCTGTAAATGTATGCGTATACAGGGTAATTCCGTGATGATGTTACAAATTTTCAAGAATGATAGAGAAGGATAAATGTATCAATTTCAGGCAAGGGTACCTGGTTCGGAAACTGGCCAGTCAAAAGTTACAAGCGAAAATCATTCTGATTTCCCTGATAAGGGAATACATATACCGGTACTGATGTTGCTAAGAAAGTAGTGTATGCAACTTTCAGAGGTGGTGGTATCGACCAAGACAAGAAATAATGTGCAGTAAAAATGATCTGTAAAAAGCATATCTAAGGAGCTGTGAGCAGTTTTTCTTCTTCAATAGCGTAAAACACATCTCCTCTATTGAACAAGAGCTCATACTGCACCTCTTCAGGTATGCATTTTAGAGCCCATGTTTGCTAGACGCCTTTTCTTGTCTTGGCCCATATTACAATCTATGAAGTTGCGTGCTCTACATTCGTAGCAATAAGAGCACCGCTGCATATGTTCCACTGCCAGAGGTATCAGTTTTCCCTTATAATATTCGACGCGTTCGTTTCCTGAAGTTGATACCTCAAGTTGATTCGTTTACCCTTTTCCATCGTCCTAGAAAGTTTGTAACGTCGTCACGGAATCACCCCGCATATACATACATTTACAGGCACCAGCGCCTGTAACTTTGACGCTTTGTTGCGCCGTTGCATGACGTTCCCGGACGTGGGTTCCTATGTAAAACTTGATCTACTAAGTCCCTTCTACGTCCTCTAGAAGTGTGTAACATGGGTTGCGAAACATCGCGTATGCTCCAAATATGGGCAACAGATCCGGCCAGCAATTGGTTTCAATCCAGCCTGCGGTAAAAAAATTCGTGGGACAGATAGCGCGGACGTGTGAGAAACACTGAAACTCTTCTAATTTAAGGTAATTTATAATCAGTTAGCTGCGACCAGTTGTTTCTCTACGCTTTTATTTTTCCATGGTGACATTCCAGGATGTCTGACATCTCATATTCAGATGTTTACATTTTTTTAAGTGTCGTGGACATTGTTTCTTCACTAACGGCCTTGCAGAATTTTGCAACGGACGTTTTTAAGACAGCTGTTGTAAAACGTCGCAAGTAAAGAAACACTGCTCACGACGCGTAATTAAGTGAAAACATCTCAAGAAGGTGTACACAAAACTTTGAATCCTTTGTGTTTTGAGGCATATTTTACTGGCGTGTCATGTCAGGAAAGGGGTGTCATTCATATTGGTGCGTTGCACCAAAAACATAAACGTAATGAGCGCTATAGTTTTTACTTTATACGCAAGGAGCGCTAGAGTCGTGTAGCGTGGCGAGGCGGCCTGCGAGCTTAATTATGCGAATCAAGCCCACGATTTAGCAACGAAAGTCCTTGCCTGATGTATTAGTACTGCCCAGTGTTGTGTTTTGTTTGGACTTGTGTCTTATGTAATTTACGCAGTGTGCAATTTGTTTAACTGGTAGCAGATGAAGGAATTGAAACGCCAAGAAAATTAGAAATTCCTTCATTTATTAATCGATTTTTATGCGTTTCGGCGTTAGCCATCACCAGGATCCTGTTTCAGATAAAAAGCAGAGCATTACATAGTAACATGGTTGACTTGTAACGAACATGAGCAACTTCGTTACAAATCAACAACCTAGTTACGTAATCCTCTGGTTTTTATCTAAACCACGATTCTAATGATGGCTAACGCCGAAACGCGTATAAAGGTATTAATAAATGAAGGGATACAGGTTTCTGGTTTTCTCTGCATTGCAATTTCTTCATCTGCGACCAGTTCAGCAGATTGCAGACTCCGCAAATTACTCATCATTGTCTCCTCCCTGTTGAGTGCCTTTACGGCACAACGTTGTTGATATATGTTGTCATTGTGCTTAGGTGAAGTCGCATACTATTCAACATTTTTACGGTCCGCTTCGGCAGTTTTGCAGTCAGCACAGCGGGCTGCTAACCGAAGCTAACGGCCGCCTCGGAATTTTCTCCTCTCGGGGACTGGATGTTCTTTTGTCCTCATGTTCATATCGTCATGATTGACGTTCCACTATTGAAAAGTCTGTATGGACGCGTCCCAACAGCCAATAAATTTAAAAAAATTATAATCGGGAAAAATTCTTATAGCGGATGGTTATGTGTATTATTTTGTTACCTATATCACTGAAAGGCTGTATTTTAGTACAAGCAGTTATTTCACGTTTATAAGCGGTTCTTTCATGTTTATCTTATCCATCATATTTGTAGTATTTTGATTTTTTTTTCATCATGACAAAAAATATAACTGTGCTTTACCACATAGTGGACACTGTTTTATGGGGATCATAATTTTTTATTTAAAAGTGAAAAGCACCCCAACCTAGAGCTACAGATAAGGGGTAGGCAATCAACATTATTGGGTAGGTCTAGTGTTTTCACATGCAGTTATCTGTCGTTATATAGCTTTGTGACGTCATAGTGAAAGATATCGGTTGTCAAGAGATTATACAGAAAATGATCTGCGTTTTTGGCTATTCGCTCCTTCTGAATTTTAAAACTGAATCTCCTGTTTTCTTTTGCCTTGTTTTCGTTTTTGAAGGTTGGCAGGTACGGATAAACCTTGATGCCGCTCCGCACTTCTGCTTAGTCACGCACCACAAGCCAGTCTGTGGCTGAGAAGCGGTTGTCACCTTCGACCAGAGATACTAATAGACTGGGCAAGCAGTGCAGCGGCTATACGTCTGTCGTGGCTGCAACATAGAATCACGTGACTGTTGGCAGAATGTCGGCGGGAGTTCAAGGCAGCATTCTGATTCCTGATTTCACTTCCAGTATTTCTCAGTGCATTTCCTCCTAACTTCACCACATTAAATGTAGCTTGTGTAAACACAGCTAGAAGTGATGAATTATTGCGTAACCACTGCGCAAATTCAGTTTTACAGCCATTACTTCACAATGAACTTTGTGAACTGCTGAAACACTTTCGATGTTCGGCAATATATTCGCCGCGAATATTTCAGTGTTACCAATTATGAGATGCATTCTCTACTCACAATACGCGTTATGCACTGCATAAAATGTAAATATTGCGTGTGTCTTTTTTAGTGCCTTGGTTGTAGAAAGTGTTATAGACTTCATAAATCGGCATAAACAACAAAACCTGTAACGTAAACACAAGTGTTCACATCGAATGTAACGAACTCAATTGTGTCGTTCACCCACAAAACGTAAAGCAGTTTCATTTGAAAGCTCTTTTTTGGTTTAAACAGTTTGTTTCGTAGATGTATCAAATAAGATATCTACTAAATCAGTACCTACTTACATGAATACTTGTTCCACAGATCATGAATACGATACTTCACAATGATGTGTCAGTTTAATGAAAGGTAGACCTATCATTACACGACAATTCTTCCAATCACTTATTTATACCTAAAAAATTGTCTACTGAGTAGGAGCTGTCATTCACAGATTCTTTTAGTTTGATTTTAAATGCTGGTTGGCTATCTGTCAGGCTTTTAATGCTTTTTGGTAAATGTCCAAAGATTTTTGTAGCAGCATATTATTTATCCCATACATTACAGCTTATTATCTGGAAACTAACATAGGCCATACAACTAACTTTTTGCAAATGGTATTCAGTATTTGTTTCTGATATTTGTATGTTTTGTAACTGGGAAGTACAAAATAAAACTAAACCCTGATGAGAAATCAAACCCCTAACTTGTTTTTGCAAATTGTTCTCTAAAATAATACCAGCATAATTCACCCCTTTTTGTACCAAAGTCAGATTTAATCCAGGATACTAAAAATCATCCTTTCTTCTTGTTTAGTAGCAATGCACATTACCATTGCTTTTGGAGTGGGAAGGGTTATTGGTAATAAATCTCTCTCTCTCTCACACTCACAATATATATATATATATATATATTCAAAGTGCTTCGAACAGATGCGTGTGTGCGCAGTAGGCTTGAAATCTTTTCGTTTCACTGCCTGTATCCACATCTGCCTGCGCCCTTCATCCTTTGGAAACCTATACGAAAGAGAAAAAGCAGCTTTGTAGCTTACCATTTCAAGAAATATATACGATTGCAATGTGCGCCTGGAAACACACACAGCACTTCAAACCGCCAATTTACGTAACTGTGGCGTTCTGGATAAGGATAAGATACACACAATAGTTTATCAGTATTCAAAAAATACCGCTAAATTATACTAATAATACTTACACGTGAAATTTAATGTTACTTCCCTTCACAAAACGCTCGGTACAACCATAAGCACAACAGGATGTTTTGCCAATAGTCACGTGGTATAGCAGTAGAGATGTTGGTGCCACGAAATATACGTCATGACCAGTCTACCAATATCTATGGTCGAAGGTTATCACGCAACCTTGCAACTTTCGTAGCTGCTGGTCTCGCATACGGCACAACGACCTCCACTCTTCAAACGTTCATCTACTAAAGCGTAATCCACTTTGCGCTCCTTCTTAGAATCTTTCACCCGATACAGGATATTTAACTTCTTCCACTACCGTGCTGCTTCTTATTGAAAGTGTACGTCAATTATAGATCCACTGCTTCATCTCACCACTCACTTTTGAGGAATTAGATATTGTACTCTGGAGCACAGAAATAAGTTTAATTAGCAACAACGGCAGTATGGCGCAGGGTAGGTCGGGGCTTTCTGCATCATGGGGCTATGTGGATAGAAATAAGAACATCTAACTGCTCAGCCCGTGTGCGCAACTCGGATGCCGTTATGTTTCAGGCCCGTTGTTAGCAAAGTCGGGCACAAGCGCAAGAACCTTTTTCCAAATACATTTAATCAAGACAGCAATCATCCAGAAGGAGATTGAGGAAGTAAGACAGCACTGCTCATAACAATCCGCCATGCAATATTAAGTCTGTTTAAAGTAGGGTCTGGCCGAGCGGTTCTAGGCGATTCAGTCCGGAACCGCGCGACTGCTACGGTCGCAGGTTCGAATCCTGCCTCGGGCATGGTTGTGTGTGATATCCTTAGGTTAGTTAGGTTTAAGTAGTTCTAAGCTCTAGGGGACTGATGTCCTCAGATGTTACGTCCCATAGTGCTCAGAGCCATTTGAGCCCAAGTAGGGTGTATCGTTGAAATGCAGGAACGTCAGTTACAAGTCTTTCCACTACCAGCTGTATAGCATCATAGCATCCACCAGGTCCGTCAACGAAACAACTAGCGACATCTGTTATAAATCTGAGCTACTGCTTACATTTAAAAAATTATAAGGGAATGGGTTTTGTGAATCAGCCTTCGAGAGGCTTTCTGAATTTGCATATGATATGTATAACTTCTTCTTCATTAAAGTATTTATGAAACCTATTTATAAACAATAATCAGTCAACTTCCATTACAAAATTTGGTTTTGGTAAAATTTTGCGACGTCGGCTGGAAACGGAGAAGATTATGCAGGAAATACCGTGCAGACATTTAGGTGCACCGGAATTTTCCGCTTCAGTCACAACAAAACATCACACAAAACTTCCTGGCCGATTAAAACGGTGTGGCCGACCGAGACTCGAACTCGGGACCTTTGCCTTTCGCGGGCAAGTGCTCTACCATCTGAGCTACCGAAGCAAGACCCACGCCCGGTCCTCACAGCTTTACTTCTGCCAGTATCTCGTCTCCTACCTTCCAAACTTTACAGAGGCTCTCCTGCGAACCTTGCAGAACTAGCACTCCTGAAAGATAGGATACTGCGGAGACATGGCTTAGCCACAGCCTGGGCTGAGTGAAAATCTCATTCTGGGATAATCACACAAATTTGTTCCTTCTTCCCCATTCCAGAATGATGAATCCCGCTCTGTTAGCACAGAAGCAGAAGTAAATGCACATCGTGCAACTTCTAATCTTCCAAGAAATTCTGAAAGACAGAGCTCAGCATCATCATCATCTTCTTCTTCTGGTTTGCCAACTCCATCAAAAATCACCGGTAGAGAGAGAAAACTTCAGCTTGCCATTTGACTTCACCAGTTCGTCTCAGTCTTCGGAGAAGGAAGAGAAAATTGCATTTTGAAAACTACCAAAGAAAAATGTCAAGGGTTGCAGAAATCCGCTGCATGTTCAAGACAAATCTTCAAATCCAGAAGAGGATTCATCTTCATTATCACCTGAAGCTGAGTTGGAGGAATAAAACATACCTCGTGGTTCAGATATTACGGCCCTAGATCTGCCAAGAAAGGGTAATAGACCACGTGTGATAACTACAAGTTATGGTTTCACGATATTCATGTGGAGGTTGACGGTCGTAAATAATTCCACTGTGGGAAATGCATGTAACAACTACCAGAACAGTTAAAAATGTAATCTTCCGTTTTTGTTCAACTGTATGACAGTTTACGAAGCTTCACTTAACCCCCTATTCAAATAGCACCACAAATTTTTTATTTTTCTGTGGTTTCAACATTTTAAATTTAGCTGTCTGCAATGAAGGAGAACAAATCTCGAATCAATCTGCCTTTATCGTATAAACTATAATCTCTTCACCATTACAGTTTAACGCATGTAATAATATATTTACTACCCCTTTTGGAAAGGTTAATACTTTAGTAAGTAAGTGACATGTGAGGAACAGAAAAAATACAGTGTACTCTATTCAAAATAAGCATGAAACTAATAAAAAATATTGAAAATTACAGTTTTCCATCGTTAACAACCTACATTTGAAGTCTTTTACAACATAAAACATTGTTTCAGTTTCAATCACATGAAACGTTGACTGTTCATAGATGAAGATTAACTTTCAATGACGTTTGGGTTAGCTACAAGGTTGTGTTTAATCTTGTACAGTTGGTGGTGAGTTATCTCTGAAACAAGTTTGGAGATGCAGTGCTTCCATCTTGGCAAACAGACAAGTCTGCTATTGTTTTTCTGCAGACGTGGAGTAATCAGAGAAGAGCTTTAGCCAATGCATTTGGTTGCAGATTTCCTATAGATTTTAACATATATTCAGAACACAAACGTAAATAAGCTGGAAACGCATAATACATCATAATGCAGTTAAGTTACCCTTCGCAAATATGAAAAAACAGAAAATCTGAAAACACCTGGACGATACTAAACTACCAACGACGGAATTTTATTAGCAGTCTTTTTCGAAGTTTTATTTCAATTTTATCCAAATTTTGCAGCTCCAAACGTGACTGTACTCAATACACTCGAGGTATGAAACAAAAAACGCCTTCAGTTCCAATTTTTCGTGTTTTATTCAGTACACGATGCATTTCGGACCCTGTGTATCCATCTTCAGGTGTAATTCGTCTTAATACATTCTTTATTTGTTCTCTTGAATGAGAAGAAATGCATATTCCTGTCACGAAAAGGTTCGATGTTAGGTTACGAATTTCGTGAGTCAGACGCGGAAATATGTGCGAAATAGTGGAAAAGATGAAGAGTGTAAACTTACCAAATAAAACAAGAAAAGCATTTTTCTTGGATTATTTTGTAAGTTAACACTATTAATATTTTAGACTATTTCGCACATATTCTCTGCATCTGACTTACGAAATTCGTAACCTAACATCAAACCCTTTCGTGACAGGAATATGCATTTCTTCTCATTCAAGAGAACAAATAAAGCATCTACTAAGACGAATTACACCTTAATATGGACCCACAGGGTCCTAAATGCATAATGTACTGAATAAAAGACGGAAATTTGTGACTGAAGGTCTTTCTCGAAGTGTTAATGGCGTCTCGAAAAACACAGGACTCTGTAGAAATGAGACTAGAGAAGGTATGCACTTTCAGCAGTTCATACCCTAACTATTCGTTTATTCTTAGTTTATAATCGACGTGCTTTACTTTTCCAACGTGGTACGTAATTGAGTACGACTGATGTAGGACGGAAGGATACATACCGAGAGATCGATAGCTAATACTGAAATATTAAATTCTGTAAAGTCTAAACACAATGAAAAATAAAAACTTCATTTTTCTGCTGTTACGATGCAGTTTGTGCCGAAACCCACAGACAACTTATTTTATAATGTATTATGCACACCCAGTAGTCACGATAGTCAATTCCTCAACGCTACATGAAAACTGCAGACAATATTCACTGCTGCCAATGACTGCACTACAAATTACTTCATTGCGATTTTCCTAGAGCCTCAATATCCTAGAGTCTCATTATCCAATGAAAACATTTAACCTCTTCACGCTACACGTCCAAATTCCTGTTACTAATTAGCTCTTAACCTACCCTGCCCTACTTCCAGTAAGCACTGACTATGCTCATTTCTAATGTCGAATAGAGTGCCCGATGGCTCGTCCTCGACGTCGCTATTCTTCATTGTTTCTACCAACAGATCCGCTGGACCTCCTCAACCTTCGACACAACTTCCCCTTCTTTGTTTTTATTATCAGTCCGCTGTTGACACTCCCGAATCCACCTCCTCTGGAATTATCGTTTTACGGTGGTAATTGTAATAACAAAGTGCTCGGACTAAAAAGGGTGTAAGACAGTTATGTAGCCTTTCGTCCCTACTGTTAATGTATACATCGAAGAAGCAATTATGGAAATAAAAGAAAGATTAGGGAATGGAATTAAAATTCGAGGTGAAACGATCTCAATGACACGATTCGCTGATGACATTGCTATCCTCAATGAAAGGGAAGAAGAATTACATGATCTGCTGAATGGAATGAACATTCTAACTAGTGGAGAATATGGATTGACAGTAAATCTAAGAAAGACGAAAGTAACGAGAAGTAGAACAAATGAGAACAGCGAGAAACTTAACATTATGATTGGTGGTGAAGAAGTGGATGAAGTTAAGGAATTCTGCTACCTGGTCAGCAAAATAACCAATGACGGACGGAGCAAAGAGGATATCAAATGTTGGGACTTGGCAAGACAGCCAAGCCACTATGAGGCAGCCGATAGGGCACGCTTTTAAGCTCACGCAGGCTGGCGTGAGGTCTGGAACACTTAAAGGAGTTGAGTCTAGTAAAAAAAGTACGTAGCTTTAATCCACAATTGGTGAACATCGGTCTGACGGTACATGCATCACAAGATAAATAGCAAATGATAATGGCGCCTTGCTAGGTCGTAGCAAATGACGAAGCTGAAGGCTATGCTAACTATCGTCTCGACAAATGAGAACGTAATTTGTCAGTGAACCATTGCTAGCAAAGTCGGCTGTACAACTGGGGCGAGTGCTAGGAAGTCTCTCTAGACCTGCCGTGTGGCGGCGCTCGGTCTGCAATCACTGATAGTGGCGACACGCGGGTCCGACGTATACTACCGGACCGCCGCCGATTTAAAGGCTACCACCTAGCAAGTGTGGTGTCTGGCGGTGACACCACATCAAAAGCAGACTAGCCCTGATAAAAAGGGCAGTCCCAGCCAAGAGAAGTATACTTGTATCAAACATAGGCCTTAATTTGAGGAAGAAACTTCTGAGTTGTGCGTTTTGAGCACAGCATTGTATGGTAGTGAAACATGGTCTGTGGGAAAAACGGAACAGGAAAACATCGAAGCATTTGAGATGTATGCTACGGACGAATGTTAAATTAGGAGGACTGATAAGGTTGCTTGCTTGGTTTGGGGAAGGAGACCAGACAGCGTGGTCATTGGTCTCATCGGATTAGGGAAGGAAGTCGGCCGTGCCCTTTCAGAGGAACCATCCCGGCATTTGCCTGGAGTGATTTAGGGAAATCACGGAAAACCTAAATCAGGATGGCCGGACGCGGGATTGAACCGTCGTCCTCCCGAATGCGAGTCCAGTGTCTAACCACTGCGCCACCTCGCTCGGTCGAGGACTGATAAGGAAACGAATAAGGAGGTTCTGCGCAGAATCGGAGGGGAAAGGAATATGTGTAAAACACTGACAAGAAGGAACAGGATTGTACATGTGTTAAGACACCAGGGGGGAGCTTTCATAGAACTAGAGGAAGCTGTAGAGAGTAAAAACTGTGGAGGAAGACAGAGATGGAAAAATCAAACAAATAATTGATGATATAGGTCGCAAGTGCAACTCTGAGATGAAGAGATTGGCACAGGAGAGGAGCTCGAGGCGGGCCGCGTCAAACCTGTCAAAAGACTGATGATTCAAAATAAATAAAATAAAAAAATAAAAAATTGTCAAGTCGCATATATCCAACCTTTTACACGGATAAACACATCAAAAGTTCTTCCATCCTCCGTTAACGCGTTGCATCCTAAGTATTTACAATTAATTTCTTCATCTTAGGGGTCACTAAACCAAATGTATCCCAATTCATCATCATCCTAACAAGATTCTTCGTACTCTGCCGCATTCCCTTCTGTGCCAAATGCATTGTTGTAAGGCAGCAGCAGCAAAGACTAACTTTCAGAAATTACAACTAATGGAACCAGGTAGCGGCACTAACACCGCTTGACATCTGGTTGGCTGCGACTGCAAACAGAACCCATCCGTGAATCAACATGCCGGGCCTATCAAAGAACATGAGCACTGATAACTGGGCCCATCAGCTGAACGTTCTTCGAACCACAATCAAATAACATTAAGTTAGAACGCCAGACTGATTTCGTTAACACATATGGCGTTAGGAAAATAAATTACCTAGCATCTGTCTTGTCCATAGCAACAGTAGTTGTTACGGACATCAACAGTGTAGCATGTTTGTACTTCTGGCGAGATAACATATTTAAGACTTCTTTTAACAAGGACACTTTAAGCCGGATTGAACAAGGATTAGTGATGAAGAACGTCGTGACACAAAAAACAACTCTTTTTCTCAAAGATACTCCTAAAACGCTACGTAACAGCTACAATACCATAACAGACTGCTTATTTATGCAATTAGAACCACCTAATCACCTAATTGCCAATCAACGTGGGCGCTATAAATCCGAAAGTGGTTTATGTGCGACGATATTTCTTAGAACTCAACTACTTGCGAGAAGTATCTAACTGACCTACCATAAAGCTCTTGTACATTAAATTAACGAACCACCTTTCACGAAACCCAATAGAACAAAATCACACTACCACGAACTGTCAGATGATATTGCAGAATACCAACAATTCTAGATAACAGTCCCATATCATAGCCACTTGGTATGCTATCATTCATGACACCAATCCCACTAGGGAAAAACTGCATAAAATCAGTTTAACTCCGTTTCGATGTGTCCACGACGCCATCAAAAATGGTTCAAATGGTTCTAAGCACTATGGGACTTAACATGTGAGGTCATCAGTCCCCTAGACTTAGAACTACGTAAACCTAACTAACCTAAGGACATCACACACATCCATACCCGAGGCAGGATTTGAATCTGCGACTGCAGCAGCAGCGCGATTCCAGACTGAAGCGCCTAGAACCGCTCGGCCACAGCGGCCGGCACATGACGCCATCTCATTGATTCGCTCTCACACAGGTTTATCTGCAGAGATCAGACCGAGATTTGGAAATGGATAAGTAGCAATGTGGCAACTCTCATCAAAACCATCGAATCGCGTAAAGTAAACCATATTTTTATATACGTGGCGTCTGCCTCTGTTGGACATGTCTGACATAACAAACACACACTCGGCTGCAATTGGGCATTGAATTAAATTCAATGGCGACAAGGGAAACCTTGTGCCACACTGGGACACGATCCTATATTTCCAGTTTTATGTGAGCGGTCGGCTTGACCACTTCAGCTATCCAGACACGCTTACCTTCCAACCAAAATTCTCAGCTTGTCGCACACTACACATGTAGCGTCCATAGACTGTTATCCACGTTGCTCGCAACTTCTGATTCTCGCAAGAGTTCAGATACAGTGTGCGTCCACACTGAGATTATCATTACTATCGAGCTGCATATATGTTATTTATATGTGGTGTTTGTTCTGTCGGACATTTCGGACAAAACAAACCCCATTCACGAGACAACATTCCCAAGTGTCAATGAACGATCTTGATGAAACTTCGCGGGAGTGTGGAGTGGGGCAAAATAGTGTAACACGTATTTTTTTCTGCCATTGTCTCTTTCAGGGGGTACAACACACGCTGAAAGGTACTTTGGCATTTTAGGTTTACAGGGAATACCTTCGAAACGTTGATATATAAAAAATGTGTTGCATGTAAAACTTCATACGTACTTAAAGTTATTGAAAACTGTAATATCAACCTATGTAATAACCTGAAATTTTGGAAAACGTTCTTTCAACGTCGAAACCTGTATACATTCGAAGGTTGTACGTGTGCGATAGAGCCATTTGGGATCACGAAATGCCTCTTTTTTTCGGGTACGACGCTCAAAACACTTTTTTTCAGTGACCACCCGCCTTTCCACGCTTTGAACTTTGGGCCGAGAATTCGAGAATCTCTTTTTGAAGCCGCAAATGTCTTGTCACAGCATCGAAAGCTAGTGAACAAATGTCCAAGGCCAAAAAATATTTGAGAGAAGTTTCCTTTTCCAGTGACGGAGAAATATCTGTATTATTGTTACATTCTTGCGGTGGTGAGTGTGAAAGAACCGTTTAGAACAGGGGTCTCCAAACGTTTTAGTCCGCGAGTCACATTAACCCCTCCACGAAGTCATAAGGGCCAAGATCTACCTAGTGGGATTAAAGCACCCATGATCACCGTAATGTAAGGCTAATAGAAAGATGAAATCGCAAAAACCTAAGGTTGTGGGAATAGCTAGCACTGAAATGAACTACCATTTTTATTTAATTACATAATTTTGATTGGTGGACGTACCTGACCGAAATTCTGGCGTATTTTATTCTGGCAAATTTCACAGACAAAAAAGTATGTCACTGCACATTCTTCACGAAAGCGTCGTGCAAAGTTAACGAAATCTCAAAATCATTGTTAGCAACACTAATACTGCATGACGTAACAGAGGTAATGTCAACGCATTGTTATTTCAAGCAGCGCAACAATAAGTTTAGTTATGTAGTCTTGTAGCGAGTAGCAGAGCCAGAGCATAATTATATTTGATACTTCTGTTGCGTGATTGTGTCTATGTTGCGAGTGTCTCACGAGTTTTTTAGTGTTTTATGCGCTGCACTAGTACGTGAGACGACGTAGTGTGGGACAATTCAAAGAAGAGACAAGGAAAATCTGAAAATCGAAATACGTATAGCAGGACTTGAGTATTTTTTCACAGTATCTTTAGTGGAACTACAGTGTAATTGTATTTAATTTAGTAATTAACGTATCTTAAAAATAAATTCATTGCATTTTGTTTAGGCAGACTACTCTCTAGTTTTATTAGTATTAAATAGCACAGTTTTATTTTCAGGTTACAATCTTTTGTGAAGTTCTGTACAAATATGGAAAAGAAACGAAAGGTTCACAGTGAATGTAGAATTTTTAAACAGCAGCGGGGATGTCAATATTTCGTGGTGGAGTCAAGCAACAAACCAATGTGTATTATTTGCAATGAAGCAATATCAGTCTTCAAAGAATACAATATAAAACGTCGTTATGAGACTAAGCACTCTCAGAATTACTCTAAGTTTACAGGATGCGAACGATTAGAAATGTATGAGTCTCTGAAACGCCAACTAAAAACCCAGCAGTCGCTGTTTAAGAAAGTAGATGCTGAACAACATGCAGCAACTCGTGCTAGTTTTCGTGTGGCTCATTTAGTAGCGAAACAGTGTAGCCATTTACCGACGGTGAATTAATTAAGAACTGCATTATTGCAACAGCAGAAGAAATGCGTCCAGAAAAAGTTAATTTATTTAAAAACATAAGTTTATCGGCAAACACTGTGGCTCGAAGAACAGATGACAATGCACAAAATATATCAGCACAACTGCGTGACAGAAATCAAAACTTAGGACTGGTTGTCTTTGGCCGTGGATGAGTCAACAGATGTATCAGATACTGCTCAAGTACTACTTTTTATTCGAGGGATTGACAAAAATTATGAAGTGTATGAAGAGCTCCTTGATGTTCGCAGTATTCACTGGACGACCACTGGCGAAGATATTTTTAAAGGAGTTGAAAGGGCAGTTCAGAAAAACAATCTTCAGTGGAAGAAATTAAAATGTATTACAACTAATGTCGGCAAAAACATGTGCGGGAAAAATAAAGGTGTTGTTGCTGTCTTTTCTAAGGCCATAGAAAATGACGATGGGTCAAAACCGTTAGTAGTGCATTGTATTATTCACCAACAGTCTTTGTATGGAAAACATTTAGATATGTCAGAAGTTTCAAAGCCAGTTATTTCAGTTGTTAATTATATCAGATCCCATGCACTCAGTCATCGCCAGTTCCGCGAGCTTCTTCAAGATATTGAGGAAAGCGACTTGCCAAATTATGCTGCAGTGCGCTGGCTTAGCTACGGTAAAGTTCTGACCCTTTTTTTGAACTCCGAACAGTAATTGAAATTTTCTTGAACGAAAGGAATGGCCCTGTGGCTGAGTTATGGAACGGTGAGTGGTTATGGAAGCTAGCATTTTATACAAACTAAACATATGAATGATCTTAATTTAAAATTGCAAGGTGAAAACCAGCTTCTGCCTGATTTATACACGCATGTTAAGTCCTTTCGACAAAATATTGCTTTGTTTCAATCTCAGTTGAACAAAGTATGCTTCATGCATTTTAATACATGCCAAACATTCAGTAAGCAAACTGAGATTCCGTCTCCTGTAACTTTCGCAATTGAAGCTTTGGGCGCTTTAAAAATTAATTTTGAATCACGTTTTTCAGATATCGATGCAAATTCAAACGATATCAAGATATTTCAAAATCCCTTTGACGTTGATATAGAAGCGTTACCCGCAGAACTTCAGTTTGAAATTATTGATTTGCAATGTAGCGACTTTTTTAAAGAAAAACATTCAAAGTCAACATTACTGGAATTTTATAAGTGTCTTCCATCCACACAGTTTCCAAATTTACATTAATTTTCCCGTGGCTTTTTTTCCGGTTTTGGCACTACTTATTTGTGTGAAAAAAGTTTCTCCAAAATTAAACACGCAAAAAGTATTTACAGATCAAAATTAAGTGATGAGCATTTGAAGTCGCTGATGATTATCTCTACCAGTAAACTTGTTCCACAACTGGAGGTAATCATGAAAGGAAAGTTACAGCTACATAAAAGTGACTAATTATCAATAAGAATACGTGAATACTCTAACACTGTGAGTTTTCAAGATATAAATTAATTACAGTTATTTTTACATATCAGTTACATCTAAAATATCCGATATCATTATGTACACCAAAGTATTGTATTTTCTTTAAATTTCCTTTAAATAAAAATATTTTATACGAAGTACTTGCTATGTGTATTTTACAACGTAATCAAAAGAAAGTGAAACCTCACTAAAGAAGCATCTTCCAGAATGACTTATTACTAAGGCTAGTCGCCGAAGACTCGTGAGTAGAATAAAATGCAGAGAATTTTTTTACTTAAAATGTTTTCGCCAAACTAGTCTGTTAACCGTTCTTTTTTTCACTATCACACAGAGAATGGATTGTTTATTGTGGATTGCCACAAGTTTAATCATGACCTTCCGTTTTGTAAAGATAGAGCTGCGACAATGTCGCGGTGTATTGGTCGCGATAGGCCTCGAAACTCAATTGTTGGCAGTACAGGTAGCACCTCAAATATTTGGCGAGACGGATACCGGGGGTGTCCAGCCAGCTAACGCGGGCCTGTTTGCCGGTTTCGGCCCGCGGGCCGTAGTTTGGAGACCCTGGTTTAGAACATTGTACCTGAGGACAAAGAACATGTTCATCTGGTGCTCTCAGAGGTCTTGATGGCACAGGTGCAGCCGTGGGAAGTATACAGCTCTCGACGTTGGATGAAATTTGTGAGAAGACTTTCAGATCTAGTTCTGTTGAATGATTATGGTAGCAGTCTCCACTTGAGAAACAAAGCACTCAAGCTAAAGTAACTAGTACATAATCAATTCTCTTCGCCGAGGCTTAGCAATATACTGGAATATGTGTGGTACGAATCAGGATAATTAGAGGATCACCAGAGCAATTTGAAATCCTGCTGAATTTGTTTTGTATTGGCTCTGGGCCGAGTATGTTTGGTTCATATTATGTGTATGGTGTTAAATAACCTTATTTTTCAAGTGTTTCCTCATAGATTATCGTTATTGAATTTTTTCTATCGCAATAATGAATTATTTACTATTTTCAATTAACGAAATACATATATGTGAAACGGTAAACTAAAAAAAACTATTAAAGGTAAAGTATAAAATAACAATATAAAACACAAATCAAATACAAGTAAACTATAAAAAACAAGTAAAATAGGAATTAAAATTGTACTGAATGTTTAGATATTTCAATTAGGTGTGCAGAAAATACTCCAACAGCCCATTACGTACAACTTATTTTCCAAAAAAGGTTTTTCACAAATCAGCTTTGTTACACAGGGATGTGTGTGGCTTGAAAGCTTTTTTAATTGATGTTGTAACTAAAGAATTCATTTTTAAAAATTAATTAATGGTGGTAGGATATTTTGGACAATTTCAAATTATTACAAAAGATTATTGTAGAGTTCTCAATACCGTTAATTACATATCAACTTTTGTATATCACCATATCAAAGATATGCCCTCCAAACCTAAAATGCCAAATTACATTTTGGGGTGTGTTTTACTCTGTGCAAGAGAAAATGAGCACACAGAAAAAAATAAATATTGCATTTTTTTGATGCCTCTACTCATCCACAAAGTTTTATCAATATCGTTTACTGACGCTTGGGAATGATTCCTTGTATATATATTGATGTAGATATAAGAGTGCAAGTGCTACTTGGTTTTTTTCAATTCGGATGCACTAATATCATCCTACGTCCTATGCACTCCATCTTCAGGCCACAAGTGGCCCATCGGGACCATCCGACCGCCGTGTCATCCTCGGCTGAGGATGCAGATAGGAGGGGCGCGTGGTCAGCACACCGTTCTCCCGGTCGTTATGACGGTTTTCTGTGACTGGAGCCGCTACTATTCGGTCGAGTAGCTGCTCAATTGTCATCACGAGGCTGAGTGAACCTCGAAAAATGGCAACAGCTCATGGCGGCCCGGATGGTCACCGATCCAAGTGGCGGCCACGCCCGACAGCGCTTAACTTCGGTGATCTGACGGGAACCGATATTTCCACTGCGGCGAGGCCGTTGCCCCTACGTTCTATGGGAATTACTAATTTGCATCACTATATATACATACGGCATTACAAAACAAAGCTGACAAACTTCAAGGGGCTGTAGAGGATGTCGTGAGGAACAAATTGAGGATATGAACCAGTATCCAGAAACGTCATCCAATATTGCTACAGGCGCCTGCCGCTAGTCCACCCCTTCGGCAACAAACTCTGTACGTTGACGGACAGTAGGCGGAATGTCTTGCACCGTTATTTTTTGTTCAGTGATTGTGACTGACTGCCATGATCACAAGTGGAGAGGACGGAGCTAGCTGCTGCATGGAAAGGCCTTCTCTCATATTAATATTTCGTTTCGACAGTGGCTGACGGTTTCAGACACATGTTTCCCCATCTGGACTTAATTTTTCTCCTGGAACACAGTCTCAATTTTTTCGGTATACAAGAGCAAAATAAACTTCTGGTGGAAACCCGTGTCCGAAACTGTCATCCAACAAGGGTAAGATGGCATCATATTCATAGGAGACAAGGCCTGTCTACAGAGCAACGAGTCCCATCTCGTCCACTTGCGATCACGGCAGTCAGTCGCAATCACTGACCAAAATACAACAGTGCAAAACGTTCCACATAGTGTACGTCAGCGTACAAAGTCACGTTTGTTGCCGAAGGGATGGTATAGCGGCGGGCGCTGGCGCCTATAATTTCGACGCTCTGTAGTGTTGTTGGATGGCATTCCTGCACAAGGGTTCCTACCATCAATTTGTTCCTCAAGACACCCTCTTCAGGTTTCTATGTTTTTCGGTACAATTTTGTAACACCCTGTGCATCTGGGGTGTTTGTTTCAACAAGAGACAACTAAATATTTCCAAAACAACACATAGTACGAGGAAAATGTCCTAGGTTAAAAGTTAATATTAGAAAAGGGAACGTCTGTCTGTGCTACAACCGGCCACCTTCTAAACACCCCCTCCTGAGTGAGAGTGGTCGACTTTGTATTTTCATTTGGCAACCTACTATTTTTATTGTGTATTCCGTTTCCATGCCAAAAAATACGTTGTTTTCCATTCGAAGGAGATGGCGCAGTGACAGGTATCAAGTGTGCCTGTTTTTGCAGTTAAGAACCGACGCATCCATTTCTATATTTCGTTCACGATGTAAATGTAAACCTTTGTGTTCTAACGGTTGTTATTTATATTCTAAATTTACTTTAGTGTTGCAAATATGATTGTACAGTACAATATGGTTAGCAGTTTCAGTGTCTTGTTGGAAACTACTTTTAGCGTGATCCAAGAACAACGACGTGCATATTGTTTTGTGCTCCCATCGGGATGCTTGATTTCCGTGAGCGCCCTCACCTCTCACCATTGGGTGCTCGATTTCGGTGTGTATCCAGGGCAGGTGCGCATGTCCCTCTCACTTCATGGACATTTTACCTTATCACGAGGGTTGTGGTTTGTATTCGAACGGTTGCGACATAGCGGCCAGCGAAAGAGTTAGGCGGTTGGATGGAAACACACCCCGAAGTCAGTGTCCCTGATGCCGATGTTCCAGCGCGGACACCGAAATCATGCATTCCAATGGGTTGGGGTCTCACCGAAATACACCCTGAAGGAAACAAACAATTGTGTTACCATGCAAGAAGCTTATTTGCCAGAAACAATGTCTTGTTATATAATTTGTGCTGAACGATCACATCTGCTACACCCAAATTACTTTTAGGCATAGATATCAGCCGTGAAAAAACAAAAGTTAAAAATGTAGAATTATATGCGTTGGTTCCTAAATACAAAGACAGCCACACCTGATATTTGTCGACTACACCGCAATTCGTAGTACAGTGGGAAACAGTAGTTTGACTAAACCGTAAGTATTTTTTGGCGTAAAATTCGAATAAGCAAAAAAAATGTGCGGTTTCCAGTTGAAAATATAAATTTGACCCCGCCCACGCAGGAGGAGTGGTTAGGTGGTGGTCAGTTGTAGCACAATCGGATATCTCCTTTACTAATATTAACTTTTCACTGATTTCCAATAATGTTTGCCTATCGAAGCCGGGGGCTCCAAACGATAGCTATCGAACGTGCGATTCTAAATCGATCACGCGACTGTGGTGGCGGGCGTTACGATAAATTGTTTGTAAATTTCTAGGGAAAGCTAAACGATTTATGTCGGCAGTGAGTTGGAATGTCTGGTGTCGTAGACGTTTTCCCGGCCGATTGATTTGCGTGGAAGAATCTAATTCCCTGTTTATGTAATGTAGAAAATTGTTAGAAGTTTTGTCGAAAATGTGGACTAATACCGGATGATGAAAGGAGGGAATGTGTAGACTGTGTGTGGCGAAGTCTATAAAAGTTCGTAAGAAGAGTCTGATAGTGAAATAACTTCACAATTTCATCGTACAAACAGTGGCAAACAAACGATTACCAGGAGAAATATATGGTTTGACTACTCAAAATTATCGATCCAGACCAGCATCAATCTTCTATCTTGCTGGATTAGAGACTACACCCTGCAAGCAACAGCATCGGAAACTGACATCCACCAATACCGTGTGAGACTATTTCAGGTTTTGCACAGAAGTGTGTTACGTAAATAGTGACGAAAGACGGTGTACCGATCGGTGGACCAAATAAATGCACGAGTCGCACATAGCATGAACGAGAACCAGAAAGGACGGCCTTTAAAGAATAAAATCGAACATATTTGGGTATTCGGTGGTATAGAACGATAGTCCCGGAAATCCTTTGTGTTAAGAGTGTTCTCCAGAGACGAGGTAACCTTAGTCGATTTGATAAAGCACTTCATACTTCACCCAATGGGTTGGGGTCTCACCGAAATACGCCCTGAAGGAAACGTCATACTAGCTACGTGATTACAGACGGCTTTCAGTCATACAAGGCACTGAAAGCAGAAGAATTCAACCACGAGTTCGTGAACCATTGTGTAGAGTCCGTGGCTTCTGATGGTCCCAGTGCGCACACGCAGAAAATCGAGCGGCTGCGAAATTCTGTGAGATCTTCCATGAAAAGAGAAAGGTGTTCAGGCAAAAGAGACCAACTCTACTTGTCTCAGTATCTATAGTTCCATAACTTGCGGCTGCAAAGAAAAGTTGACGCATGTGACACTATAGCCATACTTTTGCGTGACATAGGCAGAGTCTACCGAGGTTATGGCAAAAAGGGAATGCTTCCCGTCGCATACGCATCATATGGACTTTCTCATGACTGCAACGTCGTCGACGAGTGAGGTAAGCCGTTTCCTTTGTAATTAGAAGTATTTTAGTCAACGCTGTTCTGTTGTCGTTTCTATAATGACCATTAAACATGCTCATAACTCCCGCCACCATAGTCGTGAGATCTATTTAGAGTCCCAAGTTCGGTATCTATAGTTTGGAGACCCCGGCCTCCATACGCAAACATTCATGGAAATTAATAACTTTTCACATAGAACATTTTTTTCTTACGATGCGTCGTTTTCCAGATATTTAGTTGTCTCAAGTTAAAACAAACACCCCGTATATCTAGGGTGTTTAAAAACACTCTGGAAAACTCATAAGTATGTTGCAGAGTAGACCGCGCTGAGAAATAATTGTTCAGAAAAAAAACGGTATGTTACGCCGTTTCCAAGTTAATTGGCATTGAAGTTATTGAATCATTTCGTTACGTGCGCGAATTAGAGCGGCCCTCCAGGGATAGTGTTGACAACTAAGACGTTTAGTATCCTAAAACAAAAATTGAACATTAGACCTTAATGATCACGTGGTAAGTTGAACTGACGTCTTTCCTACTACCAGTGGAATGTCTTCTTAGTACGTCACCTTGCTCGTTAAGTGCGGAAGTGTCCTTCATCAGGTAGTTCTTGTGGAATGGCTTCTTTTGATAGTAGTGATGAAGGTTTAATAAATACTTTTATTCCGTTGTCAGCGCTATTCAGTATTATTATTATTATTCTAGCTACACTGAGATAAGCGCCGGTAATCTTTTCACATCCAAACGATTACGTTATTCTCTTCTTTATACCATAAGATTAACTATACGCATCTCAAGAGACACGAAGTACAGATATTTAATTCTGTCACTGAAATTTCACGCATTAGAGATGGAGCAAAAGGTAGGTCAAGAAAACGGACGTGAGATTTTTGAAGTAAGGAACACAGTAATGTTTTACGCCATGATGTAATTTTCGTGACACTGAAAGGGTACAGTACCGCCCGACATTGAAAATAGGTACAACATACTTCATTATTTTTGTCAGAACAACATATTTTTTTTGTAAAACTAACTCAATTTCAATTAATACAGCGAAGCCAGATACCAGTGTGGGAAAGAATGACAATTTATTTATTTAATTGATCACATGTGCACTCCCACAAAATAAATCCCTACATCCAGTTTGGTGAAATCTGTGAAATGAATGAATGTATGGTCGTCTGCTAACCGCAGATAGTGAATGTGAATATATGATCATCTTTGAGTCGATCCTTTGGCCACCTTTGGTGGGACCAAAGAGATGAAATTTACCAGAGCTTTGAGCGCCTGAAATATGGCTGACCAATACGATAGCAAGGTGCTTCCCCCACCTCGACACAGGTGCGAGGGGACCTAGAGAACGGCCACGTTTCAGCTCTCTGCCGCTGGATCTTGTGCTGTTAAGACCTGTTTTAGTTGTGCTCCGTAATGACGAAAGAGTGGAGACATGGTATGCATGTGGAATATTTAAGAGTAGTTTGAAATATTAATTTCTCTATTTCAGGAACTTTTGTGGGGAGAATTAAATGTCAGGCAGGTAACATTAATGGGATTGTAGGAATCTTCGGAAGTGACCAACGGTCACAATGAAACCACGTGTAGCAATAAGTTGAAATACTTCCGTGTGCTTAAGTTAAGCTGAATTACTAGCGTGTGTACAATAAGTTGAAATATTTAAGAAATGGCGTGTGCATGACTTGAAATTAGAGACGAGTACTTCCACGTGGTGAGTACTGTGTGAGTCTCAATCTGTGTATGAGACAGAGGATAAAGAGAAGTACTCGTCCATGGTATCAGTTGAGGACTCGCGTGTGTGATGAATATGTTCTTAATGTTAAATTGTGTAATATGATTCCGTGTGACGCTAGATTCAAACTCTGAGAGAGAAGCAAGGTGAGTCGGCCGTCTATCCAGCAACGCCACTTGGCTTGCATTGCACAGGAAGACGTGCAAATATCTCCAGAGTTCATAGCAGGAAAGTAGAATTACAAAGTGGGGCAGTGTCGTGTGAAACTGGGATAAATATTAATTGAAATGGGAAAGCGGAAAGTGATAGTGTTGTGACTATTTAGTGTAGTATTTCATGTTGTAGTGTGATGTATGTCATGTAATTTGGGTATGTGTGGTTTGCATGGGAAAGTAGCAAGGTAGTTTCAAAAGATTAGTGGGTTATGCTTGTTCCTTCTGTATCGCTCGATCTGGAGGAAAGTTTCGTGATGATGATTGTGAGAGTCGAAGTAAGAGGTATAATAAAAGATCCACCATCCTATCCAGAAAGTGCACTGTAGCGTTAAAAGTAATTACGAGACCATAATATAGAGATTCACCATTGTAAAGCCATGCCCACTGGGCGGAATTTCTTATGTGTTATTGTTGTAGGTTGTAGAATTTGTGTGTTTAGGTTAGAGAATTTATCGGAATAAATAAGATAGTGAAAAGAAAAAGATTGGTGGACTTTTACTTCGAATTGTATGTTGTCATAATGTCCCGAATTTATAATGTGTGCGGTGGCCACGTGTTGACAAAAGCCGTTAAATAAAAGACAAAAAAAGAAAATGTGGTATTGCCAGTGCGTAGTGTACAGTCAGAGTTCTGTAAATTATTGATAGTCAAATGCGTGTTTCCGTTGGGTATTAATCATATAGGAGGATAACTTGTAACTTAAATTGTGAGTACGAGAGTTCATGTTACTCGATAAATTAAGAATGAATCCACTCGCTTGGCAGACCACTCATCTTGCAGGCCTGACTGCTTGATGCCACAGTATGAGCAAGGCATGTGGGTGCCTCTCAACACATTATCTTGTATAAACAGTGCAACAAACGTACCTCGTTGGGCAACCCGAGGAAACAGCAGTAGTTCAATCTTCTTGAGGGAAGGAAGGTAGAGTTTAAAGACCCGTGGAGAGTGAGGTCCTTATAAGACGGAGCACAAGCTCGGCTTCGGGAACGAAAGTTGCCGTGCTCTTTCAAAGGAACAAACCCTGCCATTTGCCTTAAGAGATTTACGGAAACCAAGGAAAACGCAAATCTCGATTTATCGGAAACTACGGGAAATCCAAATCTGGATGACTGGAGGGCGTTTTTACCCTTCGTCCTCCCAGATGAGAGGTAAGTATGCTAATCACAACATCACCGCGCTCGGTCACTGTTCTTGGAATCCGTATCTGCATTACGCAACGGAAATGAGTAATGCGGTACTGCATGTAGAAAAGACATCGACCAGCGATCGAGAAGGTGCCTGTAAATAAAGACAGAGCTTAATTTAACATCTGTAACGCAATGGAAACAAGGGAAAAAATACACAACCCTGTCCTAAAAAGCCATCTCGGTTCACTGCTCAGTTTTTCTGTGGAATGTTAACAATATCCGTTGTCTAATTTAATTATAATGACAACATTTTCCCTTCGATTAAGAGTTTTCTTTTGTCTGTATTGTAGCGCACGCTTCTCACGTTTATACTACACTTCTGCTGGAGATTGGGACAGTCTAAAACTGTGCGAAATATTCGATTTTGTAGTAAGAACAGAGCGAGAAAATGGAGCTAGCTCCTGAGTAAACGAGCCTTGTCTGCTATGAATGCGGTGCTCTGTTGCCTTGGTGGATCATTGTTTCCAACATGGGATCCCATCTACAGTTTATTTTTCTCCTGTATACTGAAAATCACAGTAGATTGTGGAGGGCCCCATGGGAAAAATAAACTACAGATGAAAGCCCATGACAACAGAGTGTCATATTCATAGAAAAGAAGGCCTTTCTACACACGGGTTAGCTTCATTTTCTCCACTGGCCGTGGTGGCAATCAGTCGTGATCACTGAATAACAAACAGCACTGCGAGAAATTTCGCTTATGGTCCGTCAACGTACAGAGTCACGTTTGCTGACGAAGGGCAGGCGCCTGTGGCTATAGCTGGACGCTTTGAGGCGTCGCTGGATGACCTTTCAGGATAAGGGTTCCTATCCTCGATTTTCAGCACACGCTCTACAACCCCTCGAAGTGTGTCGCAACATTTCTGGGACATTCGTAAACAAGTACATAAATCACTTTATCAAATCTGACTGAAATCGGTGTCAGGCTAAAGGAAACTTTTCTTCATTGATGGGAAAAATGTTGTCGTTATGATTAAATGACTCAACACATATGGTTAACAGTCCAAAGAAAAACTAAACAGTACATCGAAATGGTTTTATAGGACAGGGTTGTGTGGATCTTTTCCTTGTTTTAAGCTCTGTCTTTACCTACAGATGCCTTCTCGATAGCAGTCTTTTCTACCTGTAGTGCCGCATTACTCGTTTCCGTTGCGTAATGCTGATACGGCTTCCAAGAACAGTGACTGAGCGCGATACGCAATGGTTAGCACACTGACCTCTCATCTGGGAGGACGAACGTTAAAATCTCCCTTCAGTCATCCAGATTTGGGTTTACCATAGCTTCCGATAAATCGAGATTTGGGTTTTTCGTGCTTTGGGTAAATCGCTAAAGGCAAAAGGCAGGGTGGTTCCTTTGAAAGAGCACGGCCACTTTCGTTCCCTAAGTCGAGCTTGTGCTCCGACTTATAATGACCTCACTGTCGACGAATCTTTAAACTCTAATCTACCTTCCCTCCTTCGATAACAGTAAAGTACTGCTGTTTCCTCAGGTTGCACAACGAAGTACGTCTGTTTCACTGTTTATTCAAGATCATGTGTAACGAAAATTACATCACGGTGTAACACAGTACTGAATTCCTTACTTCAAAAATCCCACATCTATTTCCTTGTCATAACTTTTTACTCCATTTCTAACGAGTTCAAATTCAATGGCAGAATTTAATATCCAAACTTCGTCTCTTTTCAGATGCGTATAATTAATCTTATAGTATAAAGAAGAGAACAAGGTAATTGTTTGGATGTTAAACGATTACGGTAGCTTATGTCAGTATAGTTAGAATAATAAGAACACTGAGTAGCGCTGACAAAGGAATAACACACTCGACTGGTAGTAGGTAGGACATCAGTTCAACTTACCGCATTATCATCATGGTGTATGTTTCCCGTGATGTCCCTGAATCGTTTAAGGTAAGTATTGGGATATTTCTTACTTTGAAGAGGACACGGCCGATTTTTCCTTCCGTACTCTTCCCCCAATATTAGGTTCTGAGCCGTCTCTAACGACATTACCTTCAGCGGAACTATAAATCCTAATCTTCCTTCGTTCCTTTGTCCGGACTTTGCTGTGGATTATACACTACTGGCCACTAAAATTGCTACACCACGAAGATGACGTGCTACAGACGCGAAATTCAACCGACACGAAGAAGATGCTGTGATATGCAAATGATTAGCTTTTCAGAGCATTCACACAAGGTTGGCGCCGGTGGCGACACCTACAACGTGCTGACATGAGGAATGTTTCCAACTGATTGCCTGGTGAAAAGTTGTTGTGATGCTTCGTGTAAGGAGGAGAAATGCGTACCATCACGTTTCCGACTTCGATAGAGGTCGGATTGTAGCCTATCGCGATTGCGGTTTATCGTGTCGCAACATTGCTGCTCGCGTTGATAGAGATCCAATGACTGTTAGCAGAATATCGAATCGGTGGGTTCAGGAGGGTAATACGGAACGCCGTGCTGGATCCCAATGGCCTCGCATCACTAGCAGTCGAGATGACAGTCATCTCATCCGCATGGCTGTAACGGATCGTGCAGCCAACTCTCGATCCCTGAGTCAACAGGGACAAGACAACAACCATCTGCACGAACAGTTCGACGACGTTTGCAGCAGCATGGACTATCAGCTCGGAGACCATGGGTGCGGTTACCCTTGACGCTGCATCACAGACAGGAGCGCCTGCGATGGTGTACTCAACGACGAACCTGGGTGCACGAATGGCAAAACGTCATTTTTTCGGGCGAATCCAGGTTGTGTTTACAGCATCATGACGGTCGCATGCGTGTTTGGCGACATCGCAGTGAACGCACATTGGAAACGAGTATTCGTCATCGCCATACTGGCCTATCACCCGGCGTGATGGTATGGGGTGCCACTGGTTACACATCTGTATGGGGTGCCACTGGTTACACATCTCGGTCACCTCTTGTTCGCATTGACGGCACTTTGAACAGTGGACGTTACATTTCAGATGTGTTACGACCCGTGGCTCTACCCTTCATTCTATCCCTGCGAAACCCTACATTTCAGCAGGATAGTGCACGACCGCATTTTGCAGGTCCTGTACGGGCCTTTCTGGATACAGAAAATGTTCGACTGCTGCCCTGGCCAGCACATTCTTCAGATCTCTCACCAATTGAAAACGTCTGGTCAATAGTGGCCGAGCAACTGGCCCGTCACAATACGCCAGTCACTACTCTCGAACTGTGTTATCGTGTTGAAGCTGCGTGCGCAGGTGTACCTGTATACGCCATCCAAGCTCTGTTTGACTCAATGCCCAGGCGTACCAATGCCGTTATTACGGCCAGAGGTGGTTGTTCTGGGTACTTATTTCTCAGGATCTATGCACCCTAATTGCGTGAAAATGTAATCAGATGTCAGTTCTAGTTTAATATATTTGTCCAATGAATAGCCGTTTATCATCTACAGTGCTTCTTGGCGTAGCAATTTTAATGGGCAGTAGTGTAGTTGTCAGTTATACGCATCCAAACTGCTCCTGCGTTATTTATATCGTCTGTCCAAATTTTGTTAGATCGTTATCTCACTGCAGTCTTTTCTCTTAGTATCCAACAAAGAACTTGCTCGGTCCATCTACCAACCATTCGCCAACATCCTTTTTGTTTTCATTTTTGTCATAATTACGTCTTCAGTAGCAGTTTGTTCCATGATCCATTTCTTTATGTCCAGTTTCTTCTGCCAATGCTCTACGAGTCTCTCTCCAGTACCCACTGAGCCGTACACGGTTTCTGAATAAATTGCGCCATAAATAAGACGTGGAAATGCACACAGGTTTTGTGTTCTGCATTAGAGACATATCGAAGTTCAACGCCCAGTATCATTACAAATGTTCTTTTTATTCGTTCTCTTGGGCTTCCAGTCACGTATTCAAATGCCTAAAATACAGGAACTTATTAACTGGTTATGTGGTTTCACTGTTAACACCTACTCTTTTCTTCGCAGTGTGTTGATTTTCAGGGATACCTTAGACTATTTACAGATACGTACTGGTTCAGCCGACGACAAAGGCCGCATAACTGGAGCTAGGATGCAGCACATGAAAGTTCGTAAAAATATCGGGCGTTCGGGGTTCTGAATAATTTGCGTGAAAATTTTTAAAATTCACCTTATTAAGCTTTATAGCGTCAAAATGTTGCTGTAAATGGCTGTCAAGTTCTTATTTACAGACAAGCTTTCCTTGGTGCAAGTTGGTTACTGTTTTAGCTAGAAAGTTACACATGAATGCAGATACAAATTTACCAGTTCGACCTGAATGTTTTCGACGTTCTATACAGTGACCGACCAACGGCTATTCGCGAGTTGTTACGCCGAGACGTTCAGTGGTCTTCTTAAAAAGAAGTGGACTGCTAAATGTTCCGAGATGTTCACGACACATGCGACGCAGAGTTTAAGTACGACAAGAAAGTTCGCAGGCCAACCACTTCCAAACCATGTCACTTAAAATTTCCGAACTTTACCCACTGCGTTCAAAACTGTAGTCGCCACATAAATACGATAAAAGAACACGCCGAGTGCAAGGCGTCCTTGACCTTAACAAAAATATGAGTGGCGCGGTTCCTCATACACCTGCACGGCAACATGGTTCTCGAGAGACCCTAAGAGACGCAGCACTGTATCACAAAGCGGTACACAAAGCTCGGAGATGTGTAATTCCTATTGTCTGCTGATTTAAGCAGCCAATCAGAAAACCTCCAGCTCTCCGATACTCAATCGCTAGAGTCATCCAATAGCATTACAGAGAGCAATTTATAAAAGAAATCCTCCGTTTACGAAACCAAAATTAGTTTTAATAAAACAAATCTCGGATTGTACCCAGAAATCAAATACAAATTATGTATCATCTAACTTTTCCTCTGGCTGTGTTTTTACAAAAGCATACACTCTTGTACATTCGTCGCATGATTCATGATTGCACAAGAATTTTCCCACTCATACGTTTCCATAGTTCTTAATAAAATAAAACATCCACACTTTACGTATTCCTCCATTCACTCTCTCTGCCTCTCCGCAACACTCACGCAACAAAACATAGTTAAATAATAGTTTTTAAGTGATCGCTAATACGTCCTCACCTATGGCATTGAAAGCTAAGGAAAGTCTAGAAAGACAACTTCTGTGAACTGAACCTTTTTAGTTATGATGTCAACTGATACTTTAAATGAATATACTACATTCCGTTTCTCAGTTTCGTACCAGTAGAAAAGTTTATATGGACTTTCAGGTTACAGTTCAAATCTCGAAAAGTATTGAAGATACTGAACTGAGATATTTAAAGTATAGTTGTATTTTTTGAAAGATTTCATAATGCCTTCAGCCGCCATTCTCTTTATTTCACTTATGATTGTAGAATTTCGGCCTTAGGCCATTTTAAAGTATCTAAAACGGAAGCATTATACATTGGATCCATTAGTGACACTTGTGATTTTGATATAGGAACAAGTCATGTATGTACATATACAAGGCGAATTATCGCTCACTTTATACACGATTTTTAGTAGTAGATTATGCCACCTTTGTCTTTGCTCCTATGCTCATAAATAAATCCGAGATGTTTGCGCTATTTTATGAGCACGTCACTTTCTTGGAATTGTTGAAAAGCTCTTATATATAAGGCTCATGTTTTAACGTAGTTAACACTAGGAAGGTTATAATTACTTTACAGAAATTTCTTAATTAACCTGCATATGCTTTTTGTTTTGGTTGGCAGGAGAGCCAACACCGGGTTACTAGAATACTACTATTGTAGAATAATGGAACATGTTTTGTGTTCTCGTATTATGACGTTCTTAGATAATACAAATCTCCTTCATCATAACCAACATGGATTCCGCAAACAGAGATCATGTGAAACTCAGCTCGCCCTATTTGCCCAAGAAATTCACAGTGCCGTAGACACTGGCGAGCAGATTGATGCCGTATTCCTGGACTTCAGGAAGGCATTTGATACGGTTCCGCACTTACGTTTAGTGAAAAAAATACGAGCTTACGGAATATCGGACCAGGTTTGTGATTGGATTCAGGATTTCCTAGAAGAAAGAACACAACATGTCATTCTTAACGGTTCAAAATCTGCAGATGTAGAGGTAATTTCGGGAGTACCGCAGAATTCTAAGAAAATGTGACTCATCGACGAAAGAAGTAGCTTACAAAACGCTTGTTCGTCCGATTCTTGAGTATTGCTCATCAGTATGGGACCCTTACCAGGTTGGATTAATAGAAGAGATAGACATGATCCAGCGGAAAGCAGCGCGATTCGTCATGGGGACATTTAGTCAGCGCGAGAGCGTTACGGAGATGCTGAACAAGCTCCAGTGGCGGACACTTCAAGAAAGGCGTTACGCAATACGGAGAGGTTTATTATCGAAATTACGAGAGAGCACATTCCGGGAAGAGATGGGCAACATATTACTACCGCCCACATATATCTCGCGTAATGATCACAACGAAAAGATCCGAGAAATTAGAGCAAATACGGAGACTTACAAGCAGTCGTTCTTCCCACGCACAATTCGTGAATGGAACAGGGAAGGGGGGATCAGATAGTGGTACAATAAGTACCCTCCGCCACACACCGTAAGGTGGCTCGCGGAGTATAGATGTAGATGTAGATGTAGATGTAGAGGAGGCCGAAAGGTACGTGTTTTAGCTCACGCAGGCTGGCGTGAGGTCTGGAACAGGACAAGGAAATTAGAATTTAGAAAAACAGATATAGCTGGTGGAATACTTAGCTTTAATCCGTTAATGAAGAACGTCGGTCTTGACGGTACATGATTCACAATATCAATAGTAACTGATAATGGCGCCTTGCTAGGTCGTAGCAAATGACGTAGCTGAAGGCTATGCTAAACTATCGTCTCGGCAAATGAGAGCGTATTTTGTCAGTGAACCATCACTAGCAAAGTCGGCTGTACAACTGGGGCGAGTGCTAGGAAGTCTCTCTAGACCTGCCGTTTGGCGGCGCTCGGCCTGCAATCACTGATAGTGGCGACACGCGGGTCCGACGTATACTAACGGACCGCGGCCGATTTAAAGGCTACCACCTAGCAAGTGTGGTGTCTGGCGGTGACACCACACTTTTCTTCTCGATTACATTTAATTACGGTTCATTATTGGTGAAAATGGCTTTATGTAATTTCTTTAAAATAAATTGTAAATATTTTATCTTTTATCGTGGAAACACGTCATTTTTGAATAGTTGGTACAATGATCTTGTATATGAAATCTATCGTAGTACTCTAAAGTACATGCAGTTTAATTAACAAAGTTCTGTAAAACAATTATAATCTTCATAGTGTTAAGTACGTTAAAATACGGGCCTTATATATAAGAGATTTGCAACAACTGCTCGAAGTAACGTGCTGCTAAAATACCGTAAACATCTCGGATTTATTTTATGAACATAACATGGAATCATAGGATCAACGGCATAAATGGCATAATTTACTACTAAAACCATGTATAAAGTAAGTAAGAAGTGTCTAGTACATCTACAGATATACTTCCGTGTTAGATACTTGAAAACGGCCTAAGGCCGCAATTCTACAATCGTACATGAAATAAAGAGAATGGCTGCTGAAGACATCATGAAATCTTTCAAAAAAATCATCGGAGCTGCAGACCCTATTGCTATGAAAATTATAGTTGTATTATTAACGCAAATCGTATGTGGATATGAAAAGGATCGAATGGAATTTTTTATTATTTCTTTAAATTCAAAGGGAGTGTCCATTACGTTACAGCTGTGCAATGTGGAAACTTCGGGGCGGAATAGCACTGTGTGTACGGAACCGAGACTCGAACTCGAACCCAGAATCTCCCTTTGTCGTATGGTATTGCTCTGCTGACAGAGATGTTTTATTGTTTTTATTTTTTGTTTGTCCTGACTTCCTCACTCATCGTCTGGCTGTTCAGTACATTCATACCATGTCTGGCCGAACCGCAGTTAATCAGTCCCTTCTGCTACCCAAAGGGAATATACGTTCTGAGTTCGTGATCACTCAAATAAAGCCACGTAACTGCCATCTTCTCAAATTGCCGATATTATAGAATGCCGTATTTTCCACAGGAAGTGTTGCCTTTAATTTTTTTTATTTGTTTAATTTTTTGGCCTGTAAACCTCCCCTTGCACCTCGCCTTACGTTCTCCAGTATTGGCGTCTTTGGCGAACTTCTTCATCATTTTGATACAGTAAAAAAAAAAAAAAAACTATCGTCGGGTCTTCTGACATCCTTCTCCGTTCTTCCGTTGAAAACTTTCCCCTGTGGGAAGTTATTAAGGTAACGAAAACGAAAGAAATGAATTGAAATTACAGTTCCTGGTGTGTAATGTTCCCTGAACTTTTAACCGTAAGAACTGCATAAGAAGAGAAGCGGCAACACTATTGAAATGAAAAGTGCTTTCTCTGTGAAGTTAGTTTTCATTTGCGTATCAACACACAGTGTGTAATTATACGTTTAAAATTTTTAAATGTCTTTAATACCTTTTTGTTTGTTTCGAAGTCATTTATCATACTGAAAAGCGAAAGTGTCTTCTTCACCCTAAGTGCTGAAAATAAGGTTAATTGTTAACTAAACAAACAAAAGGTGACTCAATTCATCATCTTAGGGCAAAATATGAAACGCTAAGGTGATAAGTGCATAGTGCCAAAAGGTTTCAAGGAACTTTTTCTTACAACACTGACCTCATAGTTTCCTCGACCTGATGATACAAAAGAGTCTTCTTTTTTTCTGTCAACATTCATACTACAGACAGTAGACTCTCAAATGAAATTAATACGGACATGACAAAAAAAATTCATTCTTTCCTCTAGGACGATATTTGCTGCATCTACACTAAGTTAGCAAGATGTTTTTGCATGCACTCTTTATGTTTAAATGCTGCTGACGATTGCAAATCCGTTGTCGTTAAAATCTGGCGTAAATCTAACAGGCTTCCTTTGATATCGTGTAGAGAACATATTGTCCCAGGAGCCATGCCATGCTGTCACAAACTCGGCTTAGGGAACGAAAGCGGCCGTGCTCTTTCGAAGGAACTGCCCTGACATTTGCCTTAAGCGATTTACGCAAACCACGGAAAAATCAAATCTCGGTTTATCGGAAACTACGAAAAACTCAAATCTGGATGATTGGAGGGAGATTTTAACCTTCGTCCTCCCAGATGAGAGGTCAGTGTGCTAACCATTGCGTACTGCGCTCGGTCACTGTTCTTGGAAGCCGTATCTGCATTACGCAACGAAAATGAGTAATGTGGCACTACAGGTAGAAAAGACATTGACCAGCTACCGAGAAGGCATCTGTAGACAGAGCTTAATTTAACATCTGTAACGCAACGGAGAACAAGGAAAAGATCCACACAACCCTGTCCTATAAAACCATCACGGTGTACTGTTTAGCTTTTCTTTGGACTGTTAACAATATGTGTTGAGTCATTTAATCATAACGACAACATTTTCCCACTAATGAAGAGTTTCCTTTAGCCTGCATTGCAACACGCGCTTCTCACGTTCATACTTCACTTATGCGGAAGGTTGGGACAGTCTAAAATGGTGCGAAATATTCGAATTTCTCACAAGAACAGGTGTAAGCAGTAGGGAAAGGCAACCAAGAGGGAAAAATAGCAGTGGAATGCAAAGAACGAAGTGCTCAGATTAGAAAGGAAATGAGAGGGGGATGTACCCTTTAGCTCCTATTGCTGAGTCTGTACATAGAAGAAGGAATGACTGAAACAAAGAAGGTACAGGACTGGGATTAAAAGCCTCAGATGAACAACGTAAATGTCATCTTTAGTGAAACTGGCGAGGAATTTTAGGTGATGTTGAATGGAATAACAGAAACAGACTACGAACTGAGAGTAAACCGAAGAAAAACGAAAGTAACGAGGAGTAGGAAAAATGAGATTAAAGAACAAGTCATCACTACAATTGGAGACTACGAAATACACGATGTTAAGAAATTCTTCCGCCTTGGAAGCGATATAATCACGACGGAAGAAGCATGTCGGGTACAAGAACTAGACCAGCACAGGCAAACAGGGATTCCTCGCTTAAAGAATTGTATTGGTAAAATACATAGGCCGTAATTAGAGAAAGAAATTTCTGAGCAAGTACGTTTGTAGTACAACATTGTACGTAAGTGAATCAGGCACTGCAAGAATACTGGAAAACGTGATAACAGAAACGCTTTAGATTCGTGCCACACAAGAATGTTGAAAATCAGGTGAACCAGTAACGTTGTAAATTAGGAGAATTTTTGCAGAATTGTCAGGGGAAGGAATTTGTGGAAAATGCTGAAAATAAGCGACACGATGGTAGGACGTGTGTTACGACATCAGGAAATAAGTTCCACGGAACCGGTTGCTATAAATAAAGTGTAGCTACTTGCGGAGGTCCACTATGGGCTGAAATTACAGTACGACAGCGGAACTTGGTACATGTGCCAATACGTTAACGCAGAACCGATTAACGATGGAAGAAAATTAGTTCCATTTTTGGCCACCAAATGCAGCTTTAGCGCTGTACAGCATCTCGTCGACGTCTCCAGTGCTCATATTGAACGAACTGTGTATATGGTGGTTAATAATAAAATCAACATTATGCCTTTCTCTCTTATTTAACCTTTTCTGCCCACGTCCCGTTCCTAATCCATGACATATCTAACCAGTAGCTGTTACGCGCTGTTTCGCTTGCATATCACTAGTTTTGTTATGATGAGTGAAGGTGAGTGCGCAAGCTAGTAATTTTGCTAGATGCCTGTGTAGATAGTGACATAGAGTCGTATGTATAAACAATAAGTACACTGCCGGATTGTAATTACTTAGTGAATGTGTTTCTATTAGTTTGCTGTAAGTCAGTTCCGAAAGTATGCATTGTTTTTCTTGTCGTGCTCTTCAGTCCAGGCACTGGTTTGGTGCAGATCTCCATGCTACTCTATCCTGTGCACGCTTCTTCATCTCCAAGTAACTACTGCAACCTACATCCTTCTGAATCTGTTTAGTGTATTCATCTCTCGGTCTCCCTCTACGATTTTTACCCTCCACGCTGCCCTCCAATACTAAACTGGTGATCCCTTGATGCCTCAGAATATGTCCTACCAACCGATCCCTTCTTCTAGTCAAGTTGCGTCACTAATACCTCTTCTCTCCAATACTATTCAGTACCTCGTCATTCGCTATGTGATCTACCCATCTAATGTTCAACATTCTTCTCTAGCACCACATTTCGAAAGCTTCTATTCTCTTCTTGTCTAACTATTTATCGTACATGTTTCACTTCCATATATGGCTTCACTCCATACAATTTGTTTCAGGAAAGACTTCCTGACACTTAAATCTATACTCGATGTTAACAAATTTCTCTTCTCCAGAAACGCTTTCCTTACCATTGCCAGTCTACATTTTATATCCTCACTACTTCGACCATCATCAGTTATTTTGCTCCCCAAATAGCTAAACTGATCTACTACGTCAAGTGTCGCACTGCCAAATCTAATTCCCTCAGCACCACCTAATTTAATTAGACTACATTTCATTATTCGTGCATGCATGCATTGTATTTTCTAATTATGTTTTACAGATCCATCTATTCATTACATTCCTGCACAAGCAGAGTTTTTAGAGCTTTCTGTGGATCATCTTATACTCAATGTGAAATTGTGCCACCAGAGCAACACATACCAACCGTCTGTCCCTTCCATTTTAATGGGTTGTGGTGCCAACATTTTTAGTCCTTCCCCCTACGATAACTAATGTATAATTAACATAGTCAATTAGTACATCATTATCAAATGCAGCTTCATCAAAACTTTCCCACCTTCCATATGAAACGATACGACACTTCGTTTGTCGTACAGCCTTTAAATACCAACGTCACTGTGAATCTTCAAGTGTCTTAGAAGCTGTAAGAGACTTGTGACACTCAGCGTCTAAATAGCGGCGGGCTTGTGGCTGTTCTAATGTCTCTCGACCGCTTAAGGCTGCCTGACTTTCTGAATCCCTTTTCCAGAAGAACTTATTGCTCTGAGGTTTTTTGGATTTGAGTAACTTTCGCAGCTTGAGCTCTCTTAGAACTTTGCGATAAATCAGACCTACCTTTGCGCGGCTTATAGTAATAGCGAAAGTAAAATGAAATGAAATGTGCGTATGGCTTTATTGGGCGGGAGACTCCTGTTGGGATGTTTGGGAGCTTGGTGCCTTTTCATTTGTCACCACTTCGGTGACTTGCTCGTCGATGATGATGGAATGATGATGTGGACAACGCATGTATCCCGAGGCTAACAGAAAAAAACGACCCGGGTGGGAAATGAAAGTGGAACTCATGATCGAGAAACAGCGTTGCAAAGATCATAACCAGAAGCTGTTCAGGCAGATTTTGGTGCAACATATAAATTTTAAGCGGCGCATGACGCTCAGCTGCTCAAATCTGATGGGCTTGTAACTGATATGGACGAATCCATTATGCACGTAGAGGTTTGTACAGGCTGTTACAAAAAGGTACGGCCAAACTTTCAGGATACATTCCTCACACACAAAGAAAGAAAATATGTTATGTGGACATGTGTCCGGAAACGCTGACTTTCCATGTTAGAGCTCATTTTATTACTTCTCTTCAAATCACATTAATCATGGAATGGAAACACACAGCAACAGAACGTACCAGCGTGACTTCAAACACTTTGTTACAGGAAATGTTCAAAATGTCCTCCGTTAGCAAGGATACATGCAACCACCCTCCGTCGCATGGAATCCCTGATGCGCTGATGCAGCCCTGGAGAATGGCGTATTGTATCACAGCCGTCCACAATACGAGCACGAAGAGTCTCTACATTTGGTACCGGGGTTGCGTAGACAAGAGCTTTCAAATGCCCCCATAAATGAAAGTCAGGAGGGTTGAGGTCAGGAGAGCGTGGAGGCCATGGAATTGGTCCGCCTCTACCTCACCGAATCTGTTGTTGAGAAGCATACGAACACTTCGACTGAAATGTGCAGGAGCTCCATCGTGCATGAACCACATGTTGTGTCGTACTTGTAAAGGCACACGATCTAGCAGCACAGGTAGAGTATCCCGTATGTAATCGTGATAACGTGCTCCATTGAGCGTAGGTGGAAGAACATGGGGCCCAATCAAGACATCACCAACAATGCCTGCCCAAACGTTCACAGAAAATCTGTGTTGATGACGTGATTGCACAACTGCGTGCGGATTCTCGTCAGCCCACACATGTTGATTGTGAAAAATTTACAATTTGATCACGTTGGAATGAAGCCTCATCTGCAAAGAGAACATTTGCGCTGAAATGAGGATTGACACATTGTTGGATGAACCATTCGCAGAAATGTACCCGTGGAGGCCAATCAGCTGCTGATAGTAACTGCTCATGCTGTGTATGGTACGGAAATAACTGGTTCTCCCAGAGCACTCTCCATTCAGTGACGTGGTCAACGTTACCTTCTACAGCAGCAACTTCTCTGACGCTGACATTAGGGTTATCGTCAACTGCGGCTATTGCTCCGTGCTAATCCATACATCAAATGGGCATCTGCCAACTCCGCATTTGTAAACATTGCACTGACTGCAAAACCACGTTCGTGATGAACACTAACCTGTTGATGCTACGTACTGATGTGCTCAATGCTAGTACTGTAGAGCAATGAGTCGCATGTCAACACAAGCACCGAAGTCAACATTACCTTCCTTCAATTGGGCCAACTGGCAGTGAATCGAGGCAGTACAGTACACACTGACGAAACTAAAATGAGCTCTAACAAGGAAATTAAGCGTTTCCGGACACATGTCCCCATAACATCTTTTCTTTATTTGTGTTTGAGGAATGTTTCCTGAAAGTTTGGGCGTACCTTTTTGTAACACCCTGTATAAGCATTGTATTCATTAAACTGAATACTGTTATGTAGAACATATCAAACAATAAAAGTATTTTCCCCAAGTATGATAAAGTTCTAAATCAAAGAGTACTTATTGTTCCATATTTAACGTTATATTCTTCAAATCATTAAATGTGTTGCACAACACATGTCTGACTGACATGCAATGGGTCTGGGTTCGAATTCCGGCCGGACCGGAGATTTTCTCTGCTCAGGGACTAGATGTCGTTTAATCTTCAACATCATTTCATCATCATCCACATGTAAGTCACCCAACGTGGCGTCAACCGAAAAGATTTGCAACTCGGCAGCCGAACTCCCCCAAGTGGGGACTCCTGACCGTCAAGTTTGATTGCATTGACATAGGGGCTTAAATTATATACACCACCAAAGGGCAGTACGCTAAGGTATTTGACGTAAATTTCAATCTGATACCATCACCCATTCCTGAGAAAAGTGAGTTGACCGACGGATGGACAGATGGACAGTCAGACAGTCAGACAAAAAAGTATTATTAACGCAAATCGTATGTGGATATGAAAAGGATCGAATGGAATTTAATATTATTTCTTTAAATTCGTAGGGAGTGTTCATTACGTTACAGCTGTGCAATGTGGAAACTACGTGGCAGAATAGCACTGTGTGTACGGAACCGAGACGCGAACTCGAACCCAGAATCTACCTTTATCGTATGGTATTGCCCTGCTAACAGAGATGCTTTATTGTTTTTATTTTTTGTTTGTCCTGACTTCCTCACTCATCGTCTGGCTGTTCAGTACATTCATACCATGTCTGGCCGAACCGCAGTTAATCAGCCCCTTCTGCTACCCAAAGGGAATATACGTTCTGAGTTCGTGATCACTCAAATAAAGCCACGTAACTGCCATCTTCTCAAATTGCCGATATTATAGAATGCCGAATTTTCCACAGGAAGTGTTGCCTTTAATTTTTTTTATTTGTTTAATTTTTTGGCCTGTAAACCTCCCCTTGCACCTCGCCTTACGTTCTCCAGTATTGGCGTCTTTGGCGAACTTCTTCATCATTTTGATACAGTAAAAAAAAAAAAAACAACTATCGTCGTGTCTCCTGACATCCTTCTCCGTTCTTCCGTTGAAAACTTTCCCCTGTGGGAAGTTATTAAGGTAAAGAAAACCAAAGAAATGAATTGAAATTACAGTTCCTGGTGTGTAATGTTCCCTGAACTTTTAACCGTAAGAACTGCATAAGAAGAGAATCGGCAACACTATTGAAAGGAAAAGTGCTTTCTCTGTGAAGTTAGTTTTCATTTGCGTATCAACACACAGTGTGTAATTATACGTTTAAAACTTTTAAATGTCTTTAATACCTTTTTGTTTGTTTCGAAGGCACTTATCATACTGAAAAGCGAAAGTGTCTTCTTCTCCCTAAGTGCTGAAAATAAGGTTAATTGTTAATTAACTAAACAAACAAAAGTTGATTCAATTAATCATCTTAGGGCAAAACATGAAACGCTAAGGTGATATGTGCATAGTGCCAAAAGGTTTCAAGGAACTTTTTCTTGCGGCGCTGACCTCATAGTTTCCGACACCTGATGAAACAAAAGAGTCTCTTCTTTTTTTCTGTCGACATTCATACTACAGACAGTAGCACTCTCAAATAAAATTAATACGGACATGACAAAAAAATTCATTCTTTCCTCTAGGACGATATTTACTGCATCTACACTAAGTTAGCAAGATGTTATGTTTAAATGCTGTTGACGATTGCAAATCCGTTGTCGTTAAAAACTGGCGTAAATCTGACAGTGAAACGGCTTCCTTTGATATCGTGTAGAGAACATATTGTCCCAGGAGCCATACCATGCTGTCACAAACTCGGCTTAGGGAACGAAAGCGGCCGTGCTCTTTCGAAGGAACTGCCCTGACATTTGCCTTAAGCGATTTACGCAAACCACGGAAAAATCAAATCTCGGTTTATCGGAAACTACGAAAAACTCAAATCTGGATGATTGGAGGGAGATTTTAACCTTCGTCCTCCCAGATGAGAGGTCAGTGTGCTAACCATTGCGTACTGCGCTCGGTCACTGTTCTTGGAAGCCGTATCTGCATTACGCAACGAAAATGAGTAATGTGGCACTACAGGTAGAAAAGACATTGACCAGCTACCGAGAAGGCATCTGTAGACAGAGCTTAATTTAACATCTGTAACGCAACGGAGAACAAGGAAAAGATCCACACAACCCTGTCCTATAAAACCATCACGGTGTACTGTTTAGCTTTTCTTTGGACTGTTAACAATATGTGTTGAGTCATTTAATCATAACGACAACATTTTCCCACTAATGAAGAGTTTCCTTTAGCCTGCATTGCAACACGCGCTTCTCACGTTCATACTTCACTTATGCGGAAGGTTGGGACAGTCTAAAATGGTGCGAAATATTCGAATTTCTCACAAGAACAGGTGTAAGCAGTAGGGAAAGGCAACCAAGAGGGAAAAATAGCAGTGGAATGCAAAGAACGAAGTGCTCAGATTAGAAAGGAAATGAGAGGGGGATGTACCCTTTAGCTCCTATTGCTGAGTCTGTACATAGAAGAAGGAATGACTGAAACAAAGAAGGTACAGGACTGGGATTAAAAGCCTCAGATGAACAACGTAAATGAGAATATTCGCTGATGACACTGTTCTCTTTAGTGAAACTGGCGAGGAATTTTAGGTGATGTTGAATGGAATAACAGAAACAGACTACGAACTGAGAGTAAACCGAAGAAAAACGAAAGTAACGAGGAGTAGGAAAAATGAGATTAAAGAACAAGTCATCACTACAATTGGAGACTACGAAATACACGATGTTAAGAAATTCTTCCGCCTTGGAAGCGATATAATCACGACGGAAGAAGCATGTCGGGTACAAGAACTAGACCAGCACAGGCAAACAGGGATTCCTCGCTTAAAGAATTGTATTGGTAAAATACATAGGCCGTAATTAGAGAAAGAAATTTCTGAGCAAGTACGTTTGTAGTACAACATTGTACGTAAGTGAATCAGGCACTGCAAGAATACTGGAAAACGTGATAACAGAAACGCTTTAGATTCGTGCCACACAAGAATGTTGAAAATCAGGTGAACCAGTAACGTTGTAAATTAGGAGAATTTTTGCAGAATTGTCAGGGGAAGGAATTTGTGGAAAATGCTGAAAATAAGCGACACGATGGTAGGACGTGTGTTACGACATCAGGAAATAAGTTCCACGGAACCGGTTGCTATAAATAAAGTGTAGCTACTTGCGGAGGTCCACTATGGGCTGAAATTACAGTACGACAGCGGAACTTGGTACATGTGCCAATACGTTAACGCAGAACCGATTAACGATGGAAGAAAATTAGTTCCATTTTTGGCCACCAAATGCAGCTTTAGCGCTGTACAGCATCTCGTCGACGTCTCCAGTGCTCATATTGAACGAACTGTGTATATGGTGGTTAATAATAAAATCAACATTATGCTTTCCGCGCTTGTTTAACCTTTTCTGCCCACGTCCCGTTCCTAATCCATGACATATCTAAACACTAGCTGTTACGCGCTGTTTCGCTTGCATATCACTAGTTTTGTTATGATGAGTGAAGTTGAGTGCGCAAGCTAGTAATTTTGCTAGATGCCTGTGTAGATAGTGGCCTAGAGTCGTATGTATAAACAATAAGTACACTACCGGATTGTAATTACTTAGTGAATGTGTTTCTATTAGTTTGCTGTAAGTCAGTTCCGAAAGCATGCATTGTTTTTCTTGTTGTGCTCTTCAGTCCAGGCACTGGTTTGATGCAGATCTCCATGCTACTCTACCCTGTGCAAGCTTCTTCATCACCAAGTAACTACTGCAACCTACATCCTTCTGAATCTGTTTAGTGTATCCATCTCTCGGTCTCCCTCTACGATTTTTACCCTCCACGCTGCCCTCCAATACTAAACTGGTGATCCCTTGATGCCTCAGAATATGCCCTACCAACCGATCCCTTCTTCTAGTCAAGTTGCGTCACTAATACCTCTTCTCTCCAATACTATTCAGGACCTCGTCATTCGTTATGTGATCTACCCATCTAATCTTCAGCATTCTTCTCTAGCACCACATTTCGAAAGCTTCTATTCTCTTCTTGTCCAAACTATTTATCGTACATGTTTCACTTCCATATATGGCTTCACTCCATACAATTTGTTTCAGGAAAGACTTCCTGACACTTAAATCTATACTCGATGTTAACAAATTTCTCTTCTCCAGAAACGCTTTCCTTACCATTGCCAGTCTACATTTTATATCCTCACTACTTCGACCATCATCAGTTATTTTGCTCCCCAAATAGCTAAACTGATCTACTACGTCAAGTGTCGCACTGCCAAATCTAATTCCCTCAGCACCACCTAATTTAATTAGACTACATTTCATTATTCGTGCATGCATGCATTGTATTTTCTAATTATGTTTTACAGATCCATCTATTCATTACATTCCTGCACAAGCAGAGTTTTTAGAGCTTTCTGTGGATCATCTTATACTCAATGTGAAATTGTGCCACCAGAGCAACACATACCAACCGTCTGTCCCTTCCATTTTAATGGGTTGTGGTGCCAACATTTTTAGTCCTTCCCCCTACGATAACTAATGTATAATTAACATAGTCAATTAGTACATCATTATCAAATGCAGCTTCATCAAAACTTTCCCACCTTCCATATGAAACGATACGACACTTCGTTTGTCGTACAGCCTTTAAATACCAACGTCACTGTGAATCTTCAAGTGTCTTAGAAGCTGTAAGAGACTTGTGACACTCAGCGTCTAAATAGCGGCGGGCTTGTGGCTGTTCTAATGTCTCTCGACCGCTTAAGGCTGCCTGACTTTCTGAATCCCTTTTCCAGAAGAACTTATTGCTCTGAGGTTTTTTGGATTTGAGTAACTTTCGCAGCTTGAGCTCTCTTAGAACTTTGCGATAAATCAGACCTACCTTTGCGCGGCTTATAGTAATAGCGAAAGTAAAATGAAATGAAATGTGCGTATGGCTTTATTGGGCGGGAGACTCCTGTTGGGATGTTTGGGAGCTTGGTGCCTTTTCATTTGTCACCACTTCGGTGACTTGCTCGTCGATGATGATGGAATGATGATGAGGACAACGCACGTATCCCGAGGCTAACAGAAAAAAAACGACCCGGGTGGGAAATGAAAGCGGAACTCATGATGGAGAAACAGCGTTGCAAACCGCATAACCACATGCTGTTCGGGCAGATATCAGTGCAACATAGAAGTTGTAATGGCGCATGACGCTCAGCTGCTCAAATGTGATGGGCTCGTAACTGATATGGACGAATCGATTAAGTACCTAGTGGTTTTTTTTTTCAACAGTTGCTGTTTCAGCCATGTTTAAAATTTTGTGCCTAGAGGTTTGTATAAGCACTGTATTAATTAAACTGAATAGTGTTATGTACAACATACCAATAACAAAAGCAGTTTCCCCAAATATGGTAAAGTTCCAAATCAAACAGTAAATAGCTTTTTCAAAGAGTATTTATTGTTCCATATTTCACATTATATTCTTCAAATCAATACATATGTTGCACTACATGTGTCTGACTGCCGTGCAGTGGGTCCGGGTTCGATTTCCGGCCGGATCGGAGATTTTCTCTGCTCAGGGACTAGATGTTGTGTAATCCTCAACATCATTTCAGCGTCATCAAGAACATGTAAGTCACCCAACGTGGCATCAACTGAAAAGATTTGCAACTCGGCAACCGAACTCCCCCAAGTGAGGACCCCTGACCGTCAACCCCATGCGATCATTTCATTTCTGATTGCATTGACAAAGAGGCTTAAATTATTTACACAACCAAGGGACCGTATACGTAAGTATTTGACATAAATTTCAATTTGATACCATCACCCATTCCTGAGAAAAGTGAGTTGACCGACAAATGGACAGACAGACAGTCAGACGGACATAAAAGTGATACCACATGTGTCCTACACTACTGGCCATTAAAACTGCTACACTAAGAAGAAATGCAGATGATAAACGGGTATTCATTGGACAAATGTATTATACTAGAACTGACATGTGATTACATTTTCACGCAATTTGGGTGCATAGATCCTGAGAAATCAGTACCCAGAACAACCACCTCTGGCCGTAATAACAGCCTTGATACGCCTGGGCATTGAGTCAAACAAAGCTTGGATGGCGTGTACAGGTAGAGCTGGCCATGCAGCTTCAACACTATACCACAGTTTATCAACAGTAGTGACTGGCGTATTGTGACGAGCCAGTTGCTCGGCCACCATTGGCCGGACGTTTTCAATTGGTGAGAGATCTGGAGAACGTGCTGGCCAGGGCAGCAGTCGAACATTTTCAGTATCCAGAAAGGCCCGTACAGGACCTGCAACATGCAGTCGTGCATTATCCTGCTGAAATATAGGGTTTCGCAAGGATCGAATATAGGGTAGAGCCATGGGTCGTAACATATCTGAAATGTAACGTTGACTGTTCAAAGTGCCGTCAATGCGAATAAGAGGTGAACGAGACGTGTAACCAATGGCACCCCATAGCATCACGTCGGGTGATACGCCAGTATGGCGATGACGAATACATGCTTCCAATGTGCGTTCACCGCGATGTCGCCAAACACGGATGCGACCATCATGATGCTGTAAACAGAACATGGATTCATCCGAAAAACGGCCATTCGTGCATCCAGGTTCGTCGTTGAGTACACCATCGCAGGTGCTCCTGTCTGTGATGCAGCATCAAGGGTAACCGCAGCCATGGTCTCCGAGCTGATAGTCCATGCTGCTGCATACGTCGTCGAACTGTTCGTGCAGGTGGTTTTTGTCTTGAAAACGTCCCCGTCTGTTAACTCAGGGATCGAGACGTGGCTGGACGTTCCGTTACAGCCACGCGAATAAGATGAATGTCATCTCGACCTAGTGATACGAGGCCGTTGGGATCCAGCACGGCGTTTCGTATTACCCTCCTGAACGGACCGATTCCATATTCTGCTATCAGTCATTGGATCTCGACCAACGCGAGCAGTAATGTCGCGATACGATAAACCGCAATCGCGATAGGCTACAATAAGACCTTTATCAAAGTCGGAAACGTGATTTCTCCTCCTTACACGAGGCATCACAACAACGTTTCACCAGGTAACGCCGGTCAACTGCTGTTTGTGTATCAGAAATCGGTTGGAAACTTTCCTCATGTTAGCACGTTTTAGGTGCCGCCACCGGCACCAACCTTGTGTGAATGCTCTGAAAAGCTAATCATTTGCGTATCACAGCATCTTCTTCCAGTCGGTTCAATTTCGCGTCTGTAGCGCGTCATCTTCGTGGTGTAGCAATTTTAATGTCCAGTAGTGTATTTTTATCAGTTGAGGTACAGTTCCATAAAAAAGCATAAAATACTCTTAAATGAACAGAATTGCCATGCCCTAACGCTTACTGATTAACGGGACTATAGCCCAATGTCGAATCCAAAGTCAGTAGATCAGGTAATATGTTACTAGGAATATTACTCTATCTAAAGGCATTAGCAGCATGGATACAATTAACGCTCAAGTAACTGGAATGCATTACGAATCGTCTTTCTCTTTCAAAAATTTTAATTATTGGATTTCTGGATGATTTCTACGAATTTAAATGTGGACAAAGACACATATTCTGGGGTAATAAAAAGCTTTCTGGAAAATATGTAGTTCTGCCTTACAGTTCTTACAGTATGTAAAATTTAAGTTCTGTTCTACTCTGATGGCGTTCTAGGATCTAATAACGCTTACCTATTATCTACGACTGCAATCTCTAATCAGTACTGTTGTTGTGATGGGCGGTGATGAAGTCAACTACTGTATGTGCAACAACATTAGCTGCCAGCACGTATCTGTCTGTTTGGGTAAGAATAGCTCGTGATGTGCCTCCACTCTTCCCCCTCCTAAGCTGTCCCAACACACGATGTGTCGTGCAATGATACAGATTTGCAGATTCATTCAATTGCATATGTGAACACTGTCTGCGAAATGTGTCGCAAATAGACTTAGTAGAATAAAGAAGAAATAAATTAACCCTTTCGTTCTTAAACTTATTTAGCATACATTTGAAAAATAGAAGCTCAAAATCTCTCTTCCTTTGTGATAAGCAATGCACTTCCTCTCCAAAAGAGGTTTTAAGGTGACCGATTTTTAAAATCGGTGAAGTGGTACACATGTTGTAACCTCCCCACTATACTTGTTTCTATCTGAAATTTAGCTCAGTTTTACCTCCCACTCTGTAAAAGCTGCGTATTACCAACACTGTGTCCCCACAAACCGTTTACCAACTTAAACTCGTATGCTAACCTTAGACTACACAGAATCTAATTTGAACTGAACCGTAACTCATCTGAATGCAGCTTGTCTTAATATTAAATGGAGTAAATTGGAGTAAAAGCATTATCTGTTCCTAATCACAATTTCCACTTGCTTCGCACATTGACGACATTGTTGCAGATTTCTCGAAACCACAACAGCAAACAGTAAGTAGGCAGCAGCTAAGCAAGATTTCTATTTCTAAACAAAATTTCCAAATGTGATAATGCGTAATGATAAACCTTTAAACAGTTGCTATGAAATGATATTCCAAGACAACGTTTTTTGAATGATGTATATATTCAAAAAGACAGTGTAAAACTTAGTGTAATCTTCACACATAACATTTCTCTGAACAATACTAAGCTTAACAAAGTGAACAATGGTTGCTCTGAGCAACTTAATTAGCTGACAATAATTATTTCTAGCTGTGCAGTGGTACAGTCTTACTTCAAACTACTGCTCTTCAAAAATAACATTATTGAAATACGTATTCTCTTCGCTTTCTAATGTATTCACCTTACTCATCCTTGCTGTCCTTTAGAATCAGTTTTTCTTCATCTAACAGAGAGCACCACAAGTCAACACAGCACTATTGAATACGTCCATCACCCACCACACTTCAGCTAAGAACGTATCAGACTGTGCACAGCCAAAGAATTTGCCATGACAAGACCAAACATCACTTAACAGTATCGTAACCCTTTCTCTCTCTGACGTGCACATCGGTGACATAGAAAAATTAAAATGTTATGACCATCTTACAATTGGTCCCATGAACCTAATCTTCCCCCAGAAGAATTTTGTAGGAATCTGGCAAGTACAAAATTCTAAACATTATGGGTAGGAACATAGAAAACATGTTACAAATACAAAGAGAAAAATAGTTTTAGGAGAATATGAGTTAAAGATCTATGAGATATTTATACTAAATTCAAGAACATTGTAACCTCCCCACAAAATTTTGAAAAGACTATAATTGAATGTTAATCGAAATAGAGCCCAAGTGTAACTTCCCAGCAAAAATAAAAGAAAACTCAATGATAATGAAAACGTGCCAAAAGTTAGTTCCCCACAAGATTACTGAATAATAATGACCCAAATGTTGTTGAGCTCCCACAAAACATCGTTAAATTGAAATAAAAGCAACTGTACCTTCGCTACAAAAATATTGAAAAACAATGTACCAATGTAAACTCGACACAAAAATTGAGAAATGAACATTAATCATTAAACCCACAATAATAGGGCAGCATCGCTGACCTTAGGCCCTGTGCAATAATTAATCTGATAAATTGATTCTGGGAGGAAAAGCATAGGAAATATTGTTTCAATTGGAATTATTCTTTTCTTAAAATCGATTGCTTTGAAAACAAAATTATTATTGGGGCAATTCTTGAACAACTTAATTACAATTAACATATGTTACATTATCAGATGTGCGCAATGCTGCTTCATTACCTTGTTTAACGATATACCTCGTCCCGAACCTTGACCTGAGACCCATGTCGACGCCCGCCGACGCCTCACACACACTACTTCCGACTGAGTACAACTCGCAACATCCTCTCGCGACTCGCTACACACAATATCCTGCTCGCAACTGAACTCTCGCCCAGTCAAGCGCAGACTAGCAACGATAAACAACTCTCTGGTCAGAGATTCTGTCATGCCTCGCCATCGCTGGTAATGAATACCTATGAAACGTACACGTTTCAACATGTGAATGGTTAATCAATAGAATTCACTACTGGATAAATTTTCCTAATTTCTATGAGAACGATCCGCACAGGGCTATTTTGAAAGTTTATCTGTCACATTTTGTACTGAAGTTGTATTGGTGATTTACACTGTTTTGTAGCACAGAGGAAACAGATCAGAGCGTCTATATCACACAAGACCTACATTTATGAAGCACAGTCACATATGGCAGTAGTAATTTGGACGATGAAAGTGGGTAGAAGAGTGCCCTTGTCACAAACAACCAAACTTTCTTTTGCTCGTTGCAATAATGTCTCTGTTGTGGGAAATTATGTGGAAGCAGATTCAGAGATGCTAAACACAGTTTTCAGCTGACAACCCCACGCACGCACAAACAGTAAAATGTCATAGTATCTGCTTGAAGCAGACTGTAGATCCATTGATAAGTCCAGAGCCATCTTATAGTATCGAAAGGTTCCTTATGAAAGTCGGTTGCAGCTTGTATCAATGAAGTATGTCAATATTTGACAGCATATTTTTGTGTATAATTTTTGCCGTGGCAAGTCTCAATCATTTGTGGTGAATGGTCAGTTAATTACAGTTTGTTACATTTACAACGAACAGGTACCTGTATTAGGACAGGAGTAATAAGATTTTTCCTCATTGTGTATATGAAAACCACATGTAGTGTAATAGTAACAACAGATTTCTATGTCTATAAAAAATTAAGAAAAAAACAGCATCATGCTTTTACAATAATACATTACAGAAACAACAGGTAAGTAAATCATGTAAAACAGTGTACCGTAATGGGCATGATAATAAACAGTTATAATATCTGTGGAGAACGACCCTACAGAAGATTCTAAATCTATTCAAATAAATGTGTTTGTGTGGACATCAGTGAAATACACGTAAGTTGAAACGTCCCCTTTGAACAATTATACAAGACTCTGCTTTAAGTGACACACAATATTTTTTAGCGCAACGCAATCTGACTTTCAGTAATCCCTACAAAAGAATGGCCCTGTCTAATATTAACCTAAACGTTTCACAAATCACTTACCTGACAAAAATCTTCATTACTCGAACTACTGCAGTACAGCGAGCGCCACTACTGCCAGCTAAATAAAAGATTCAAACTACGGAAGGCACTAACTACTGATAGGGATAGTTAGCAAATGAAAGATATTAATAAAGAACAAACAATGTATTTACCTTGATAGTCATAATATATATAGCAGTTCATGACAAATTACAAAACTCCGCCATCTCTCTCCCCACATCCACCACTGCTGGCAGCTCACCTCCAACTGCGCAACGCTACGTGCTGTTCACATCCAGCTGCCGCTGACCAACACTACAATGGCAGACAACAATGCAAACTACCCACAGACTGCACACAGCACAGCCAGTGATTTTTCATATAGAGCGCTACGTGGCGTTACCAATAAGAAAACATAAACAGCCTACTTACATAGCCCCCATGCTCCCCACAAAAAATTTTACAAATTGTTTTGGGCAGTGGCCAATAATGATTTGATAAAATTTTTCATAATTACAATAACAAAGATATCAAATGCACACACTTATTAATACAATGTTGGTCAAAAGCTAAACTTTCTCACAGTCCATAAAGACAGTCCTAATCGTTCATCACAGTAAAATAGCAGTGTTTTTCTCAAAGTCTGAGGAGTAAAAGAAAATGCACACGGAAGTAGTGGATTTCCATGCAGTCTTGAAGAAGTAGTGTTGTCCTTCCAATGGAAAGACAGTGCTGACTCTCGACATGCAGACAAGTAATGTATCATAACAGAGCAAACCCACAGCAGAGTCATTCGAAGTTTTGAAGAATATTGGTAGGTAGGTCATCACAGAGTAGACCCACTGTAGTCCTGGTAGAGAATATGGTATTGGTGGGCCATCAAAGAAGCAGACGCACTGTAGTCCTTGTAGAAATAATGGTATTGGTGGGCCATCAAAGATGCAGACCCACTGTAGTCCTTGTAGAGATGGCCAGCAGCCATCTGTTGTGACTGTGCAGGTACACAATCACCATTGAAGAGTCTTGCAGATAATATAGCAAGTCCATAAACCACCACTTGTGCACTCACAAAGTTTCTGGAATTGTCCTTAGAACCAGCAATGCTGTTATCCAGTCCCTTGCTGAATCATTAACACACGTGCAAACGCTATCAGTCCCTACTTCTCACATATTGTCCATATACTATGACCAACAGAAACGTGTGCAGTGAAATGTAACTTAATTTGAAGAACTGGTGTCTATACGATTATAAATTTACAACATAAGAATACAATTACAAAGGTACAAAACACATCAGTAAAAGCATAATAATACAGATAACATTTGTAGTAATAGGGGCTTTACAAAAGAATAGAAATAAACATATACATCAATGTTACAGGAATTATGACATAAGTAAATACATAAAAGATCAGAATAACTTTTGAAACATCAACTTCACACATGAGCATTAAACAGAACAGAATAAATAATGTCTAAGCATCTTTACAAGATAAATAACATAGTATTTGAAAAATTCTACAACATAAATCTTATTAGCTAAACGCTTAAAGACAGGAAAAACACAAATACACAAGGGTACACAAACATATAGAGGGATGACACAAAAGGAAAGGACAGGGTTTGTTTTACTGCAGTATTTTGCATGGAGATCTCCCTTTGTTCGTCATTATTCCCAAAAGTACTATCTTAGCCTGCTTTCTGTATTCTGTTCACATCCTCTTTCAAAATAGTTTTTCTCCACTGTACACTACCTTTTTTTTTTGGCCAAACCATTTTCTTATATCTTCTCAATGCATTTCTTCCAATTCATCATAGTTAGTTTATTATATAGTCTACCCCCTCTTAAGCTAACTTAAATCTCCTGAGCTCAGATGCTAAACTAAGGGACGAGGCAATGCAGCAGCATAAAACAATTAACACAAACAGCAATGATAAAAAATACAAAAGGCAAAGCAAGCAGCATAAATTACAACTAATATAAGGCAATGACCAGCAAACAAGAAAAATAAATGCGTAGTAAAACTGGCTTAGCAGAGTAACACAAATTAAAATTCAGTAGCACTATGCCTGGCAAACAGCAGCAGTAAATGCTATAATGTATACCTAAGCATGACAAAGCTCAAGCAGAAAAAATAGTACACTAAAGATAACAATGCAGACAAAGGTAATGTATAATCACATCTTAATGTCTATGTAATTAAAGTGGTGCACCACAAGAAGTTATTCTACAAAAAAAATTACCAAGTAGATGAAAAGTAAATTATGTATGCAGTTCCTGTGAAGGGAAATGTCTTTGTGCTCCCTCATTTTTTTTGAAAAAAATTATTATTTACTCCATCTGTAGACAGAAAATATTTATATTAGTACATATATTGAATTTTATAATAACCAATGCTGCAGTGCAGCTAGGAACTAAATATTAAACAAAATAGGCAAAGCAAGGCATCAAACGTCATTCACTAGCCATATGGCATTTCATAATGCAGTAAACAATCTTTCAACTAGCAACACAATAGACATAAAATATATCTCATCATTTCATTTCAGTAAATGTCATAAATTAAGAAGTCTACAGTGTAATCATGTTTTCAAGTTTGAGGGTGTCGTATTTACGATGCTTTCTACAAATGAACGTCAATAGCGAGGATAATGGCCTTCCTTTTTCTTCCACCTGTGCCTCTGGAAGGCACACGCTAATGGCTTTTTTTCAAGGCGACTGTCGCCCAGCTGGGTGCCCTCGACGCATTAGGTGCAGGTGGTCACTTAACTTTCTTACCGAAATATTTACGACATCAGTTTCCGCTACAGTGACAGTCTCATATAACAATATTTCACAGGTCAAGAATTTGCGTTACAAATCTGTAGAAACAAAATCCTGTAAATATAACAGTGTCCAAAAAATTTTCGTCGGCATTGTGGTACATTCAAGCATTTACACACATTTCGTAACTCTTAAAGTACGATTCTTGGTTTCCAACAACCTTTTTCACAAATCAGAGTCCCTAACCACTACTCATTATTCCTTACCTCATTATACATATACATATTCATCGACACTTCTTCAATATTTCATCATGAGAAATACATAGCATAATAAACATTCCTCAACAACATAACACACATCGTCGTCGTAATAATAACATCATAACACCTCAGTCAACTCTCAAAATCGTCGTAGCTTCCTCCAATAATTTCAAAACCTAAAAAAATTCTCTGCTCATGTCAAAAGTGTCATCTGGCTCAAACGCACTTTAAAAATCATGATCCCATACCAAATACATCATTCAAAGCTCTCATAGTATCACAATGGTTCTGAAAAAATATGAACAGTTCACAAAGTACAAACAACATACAATTTTGTAAGTGTGAAGTTATCCAACGGTGTAATTACGTAAACGTCTGTCACTGATGTAGTAAAATAAATGTTTGTCTCTCTCAGGTAAATAATCAGATAGCTGTGTAATTCTGTGTTAGAGAAATATGGTACCGATGTGTAAAGTTGTATAAGCAAATACCATATTAGCTAGGGCTCCTTGCGCTTGCCAAACACATGGTACACAAAGTAGGCGTGTACCCCCCTGAGGATAAATGTAATTATATCCTCAAGTGTTACAGATTACATCAATGGAATGAAATGTATCATGGAAAACTTTCTTTGTAATTCAAAAATCTTGAAAAATAAATGGTTTAAGTACAAAATTGATCACTCAAATGCGTGTCCTGTAGCGCTAAATGTGCGTCTTGCTGTAAGATAATCTCTGTGGAAGTGTCGTAGTTATCGTCCTCCAAAAGCCAAGTTCTGCAGAAGCCAATGTACTTACCTCATGATACACCAAATTTCAAGTAAACCAAAATGTTGCATTAAAATCTCATTAGCAGTACTGGTAAATGTTCTAAGTATGTGAGCCTTATAGTCGTTACGTAATCGTGCAACTAACAAGCAAGAAAGTACAAATAACAACATTGTATCGTCTGTTCACTATAACAATGCAATCGTAATTTCTGTTTAAAAATGTTCCCTAGGTTCTAGACTGGATATTTAACTTCAAACATTGTTGCATGTTAACAGTTTCTTAAGTCTGACAAAGCATGCTAGAAATGTGAAGTAAAAAGTTTTATACCAAAGACTAAGTTAAAAAGCAGATTATCTCTCAATAAATGGTTTTACATGTGAAATGTGGCGTAAACCTTTACTCATCCTAGTACTCACAGTTTGATTTGAATGCAATTATCATGTTGTATACGTCGGTAAGGAATGCTAAAATTTTTCTCAAGGTTAGCGTGTATGCTATTTTTTTTTTCTGAGCCAGCCGGCGCAGGTGGCTGCCTGCGGTGCGAGTCATTGTCTGTTCCTTTGTTGGCGCGCGTCGTTATTGGGATTAGGAGACCTAACTTCTACAAATTCACCTCCTCGAGAGGGCCCTGCTCTGTTTGAATCCCGCCAGTTCTGATGCAATTCAGGTCTGTCGTTATGATCACATCGTCTGTCGTCATGTCGGTAGTTCCTGTAGTTTCTTTCTTGTCGGTTAAGTGGTGGAGAATTTCTCCCTGAACCATAACTACGCGCTGGACCGTTACGTCGAAAGTTATTCTGTCTCCCTTGATAATAATTGTTTTTGTTCCCATATTGTCTGTATCTATGGTAATCTCCGTCATATTCATTACTACGGAAATGCGATCTTTCCCTGTAATTATTACTACTCTGCCAACTGTTGTCATACGGGTGATGTCTGTTTTGGTCACGATTTGCGTTGTAAGAATAGACTTGTCATGTCCAGTTATTATTTCTTTCATCGCGGAATTGTGACAGATGTGACCTGTAATTGTGCTCCTGTTTCTGCGTTCCCCGATT